>NW_021703784.1:104398001-104546580 GCF_005190385.1 Monodon monoceros
CCCAAAATAGCTAATGCAGTATTGAAGACGTACAAAGTCAGGTGCCTGACATCGCCTGACCTCAAGACTTACTACAGAACTTCACCAATCAAGTATTGGTGAAAGAATAGACAAATAGATCAACGGAATAGAACAGATAGCCCAGAAATAGACCCACACAAATCCAGTAACTGATCTTTGACAAGGGAGCAAAGGCAATTCAATGGACAAAAGATAATCTTTTCAACAATGGTGCTGGAACAATGGGGACAGCCACATGCAAAAAAAAAAGAAAAACTAGACACAGACCTTACACCTTTCACAAAAATTAACCCCAAATGGGTCACAGACCTAAAGGTGAAACACAAGATTATAAGATAATGTAAAAGAAAATCTAGGTGACCTTAAGTTTAGCAGTGACTTCTTAGATAAAACACCAGAAGCACTATCCATAAAATAAACAGTCCATTAAAATGAAAAACTGCTCAGCAAAATACACTGTCAAGAGAATGAGAAGACGACCCACAGATGGGGAGAGAAGTTTTGCAAAACACGTATCAGATAAAGGACAAGTGTCCAAAATACACAAAGAACTCTTAAAACAATGAGAAAACAACCCACCCAAATAAAAATGGGGCAAAAGATCTGGATATCTCACCAACAAAGATATACAGATGATCGACATCCTGTGTCATTAGGGAAACGCAAGTTAAAAAACAACGAGATACCACTGTGCACCTACTAGAGCAGCCAAAATCCAGAACCCTGACACCACCAAATGCTGGCAAGGACGTGGAGCCACAGGAGCTCTCATTCGCTGCTGGTGGAAGCGCTAAAACGGTGCAGCCACTCGGTAGACGGTTTAGCAGTTTCTTACAAAACTGAACACACCGTTTCCGTGTGACTCAGCCCTCAGGCTCCTTGGTGATCGTTCACCCCAGTAAGCGAAAACCTGTGTCTACGCAAAACCCTGCACGTGGATGTTCATGGCACCTGTACTCATGATCGCCAAAACTTGGACACAACCAAGATGTCTCTCAGTAGGTGAGTGGGTGAACTGTGATTACGTCCAGACGACGGGACTGTTATTCGGTGATAAAAAGAAGCGGACTGTCAAGCCACTGAAGGACGTGGGGGAACCTTAAGTGCACCTTGCTAAGTGAAAGAAGCCAATCCGCACATCGTATGATGCCAACGACATGATGCTCTGGACAAAGCAAGACTGCGGAGGCCATAAAAGGATCAGCGGTTCCCAGGGGTTGGGGGGGAGGGAGGGAGGAACAGGTGGAGCACAGCACATTTTTAGAGCCACGAAATTATTATTCTGTATGATACTGAAATGGGGGGTAGGTGACATTATACATTTGTCTAAATCCATAGAATGTACAATGCAAAGAGGGAGCCCTAATGGAAACTGGACTTCATAATAATGTATCAATATTGTATAATATTATATCAGTATTGGTTCATCAATTGTAACGAGTGTACCACGCAAGAGCAAGATGTTAAAAATACGATAATGGGTAGGTGGGGAGGGGTAAGGGAGTATGTGGAAACTTGTACTTTTCACTCTATTTTTTTTTCCTGTAAATTAAAACTATCAGAAAAAAATGTCTATTAATTAAAAAGGAAGCTCATTTCTACAGTCTTTTATTATGGAAAATTGTCCCACAAATAACCAAGAGCAGAGAGACCATTATTCTGGACCACCGCAGCCTTGTCAGCCAGCGCCAGCATCGACAGGCTGGAGCAATTCCAGTGCCTCTATGCACCCCACCGCCCCGCCCCCGCCATGGAGCAAGTCCCAGCCTCCTCTCACCCTGCCTGAAAGCAATCCAGGCCGCTTTGTGTTAAAAGACAAAGTCTCACACTAAAAGCACAGCCGCAATACCACGATCACACCTACAAGGTAACTCTCAATCCTCGTATCACCAAGTACTCCACCAGGCTGGAGTTTCCCTGACTGTCTCGTAACTGTCCCCAAGTATACAGCTGGTTCGCCGGAATCAGGAGCTGAACACAAGCCACACGTTGTGTCTGTTGGCATGGGTCTTTTTTACTCTATGGGGTTCCCCATTCCTCTTTTTTTTTTTTTTTTTTTTTTGCGGTACGCGGGCCTCTCCCGTTGCGGAGCACAGGCTCCGGACGCACAGGCTCAGCGGCCACGGCTCACGGGCCCAGCCGCTCCGCGGCATGTGGGATCCTCCCGGACCGGGGCACGAACCCGTGTCCCCTGCATCGGCAGGTGGACTCCCAACCACTGCACCACCAGGGAAGTCCCCAAACTTTTAATTTGTAGAACAGTTTTAGATTTACAGAAAAATTGTGAAGATAGCACGGGGAATTCCCATATGCCTGCCCCCGGTCTCCCCTATTACGAACACGTTAACATTAAGACGGTACATTTGTCACAATCAATGAACCAATGTTGATACACTGTTATTAACTAAAGCCCACGTTTTATTCAGATTTCCTTAATTTTTACCCAGTGTCCTTTTCTGCCCCAGGACAACACATGGCGTTTAGGCTCCTCTGGGCTGTGACAGCTCAGACTTTCCTCGTTTTCGATGACCGTCACGGTTTCGAGTACCCGTCAGGTGTCTTGTGTACTATCCCGTCTACTGGGAACTTTCCCCCACGATGGGGAGGAAGTGCCTTCTCATCCCATCACATCAAGGCACACGGCTGGTCCCTGCGCTGGTGCACATGCTCACCTGGCTGAGGGGTGCTTGTCAGGTTGTCCCCTGTGAAGCTAGTCTCTCTCCTCCTTCCCACCTGGTCCTCTTTGGAAGGAAGTCACCATGCACAGCCACCCCCCAAGGGGTGGGCAGTTAAGGCCCGTCTCTTTGAGGGCTGACTTTCCACATCAGTTTTAGGGATTCTTCTGCAGGGAGAGTTGTCTCTTCTTGTGTATTATTCCGTGGTTTGTTTCTGTCAGCAGGACTCGTGGATTAGCACCCAGCACTGCTTTACCTGGCCACTCAGATTGCTCCAGCCCGTGCCGTCGGGGGCTGCTGTGTCCCTGAGGCCTGCCTCCTTCCTGCGCTTTTTCACCATTTCTTCTTTCTGGCCCCGCAAGAGGCCCTGGGCTCCTGTTCCTTTTATGCTCCACTATCCCACATGTGCTCAGTGGAGCCCCTTCACAGCCACTCCTGAGACCTTTTTATGTGACTGCGAACGTCTTCAATACCGTCCTTGCTTGCTGGTGACACAACGTGTTCAAGGCTCTTTGTGAATTTATAGATAATTTTAGCTGAAATTTAGAATAGCAGGGGTTTTCCTCATTTGATTTTATATCTGTATCCCTTTCTCTGTGCTAAAAATCTGGGTTCCTAATGACTGACATTAAGGTAATGACTACTTTTCTTTTTTTTTTGCGGTACGCAGGCCTCTCACTGTTGTGGCCTCTCCCGTTGCGGAGCACAGGCTCCGGACGCGCAGGCTCAGCGGCCACGGCTCACGGGCCCAGCCGCTCCGCGGCACGTGGGATCTTCCCGGAGCGGGGCACGAACCCGTGTCCCCTGCATCGGCAGGCGGACTCTCAACCACTGCGCCACCAGGGAAGCCCGGTAATGACTTATTTTCTTGCCCTGTTATCTATCTGTCTTTCTGTCTGTCCGCCCATCCATCTATCCATCACCTATCGCCTATCTATCTATCTACCACCTATCTATTATCCATCTACCTATCATTTATCTATCTTCTATCATATCTATCATTACAATCATTAGATAGTTTCAGGCTAACAATATCATTATCATTACTAACAATATAATTACTGAAAAGAGCTTAAGATTTCAGTGTGCGGTGATACACAGAGTGTCACTTGAAATAATTTCTCCGTTAATGCCCTTAGTTTAATTTGTGGTTATGTTCATTTCTGTTATTTTGGTTTTGATTTTTTAAATGCCGATTTAGTTGTGAAGTATTCACCCAATTTCATAATCTAATCTACAACAATTTGTATTCAGAAAAGTCTTTCCTTTCTCTTCGTGTGCTCTACCCCCAAGGCAACATTAAATTAAAAAAACATTTCTGTGTGTGGATTATCCTTCCATTAAAAAGAAGAAACGAGGGCTTCCCTGGTGGCGCAGTGGTTGAGAGTCCGCCTGCCGATGCAGGGGTACACGGGTTCGTACCCCGGTCCGGGAGGATCCCACATGCCGCGGAGCGGCTGGGCCCGTGAGCCATGGCCGCTGGGCCTGCGCGTCCAGAGCCTGTGCACTGCGACGGGAGACACCACAACAGTGAGAGGCCCGCGTACCCCAAAAAAAATAAATAAATAAAATAAAAAGAAGAAACGAGAAAATACCTGTGTGTGCCTGTATATGTGTGTCCATGCACATGCGTGTGTATGCATATGTACGAGTGCACATGTGCATTTCTATGTATGTGTGCGTGTACATGCGCTTGCATGGGTGTGTACACGTGTGTGTCCGCTCCCCTTCTGACCACACTTCTCTCGCCCTTGCCTCTTCCTGACAACGAGCCCTGGAGGCAGTGCCGGGCGGCACGCAGAGATGCTCTGATCCCTGCCAGCACTCCGGTTCTCCGCTGGGAGGAATCCCTGGGGTTCCTTCATCTGACGGGGCCCCAGGTGACCTGCGTCTCCAGAGGACCCGGGTGCTGCCAGCCCTTGGCCTGCGGGGGTCCCGCGGGGCAGTTCCACCTCAGCTCGCTCTCCCCACTGCAGTCCAGGAGCATACACTCTGGGGTCTCTAAGTCTGCGTGCCATCAGGCTTCCAAAATCCTGTTGCTGCCGGCTTTTCACCCCCTTGCCTTGGGTGGTTTACACTTCAGAAGGCAGTGCAGGTGCGGCCCTCAGCAGCTGTCTAACTGGTCGTTGCCAATCAGGTCCCTGAAAACCCCTCTACGGGGAAAGGTGCACGTGGGACACAACTCACAAGGCGCCAGCAGGCAGACTCCCCCACTGCGGTCGGGCCGTTGCCCTCCCCGAGGGCAGCCACCGCGAGCCACGTCTTGCATGTCCTTTGTGGGGGTGTGTGAGCATGTGCAGGAGTTCGGGGCATAATTAATTCCTAGCTTGCCTCAAACCACGGTTTATTCAAACCCCGATCTTGTTTCCTCTTGATTAGAACACGGTCCCTCCAGACCTGGGCCCCTCCCCTGCTCAGGCTCCGATGCAGGCTGGCCAGCCACCTGCTGTGTGCTGTTCCCTCAGCTGTACCACTGTGGTGGGACCGGGAGAGGGGAGGGAGAAAGGCACCATCCCCTCCTGCAGGGTAACTGTCTGCTTTACCCGGCCAGGCGGATCACTCCTGGGACCACTTCGAGAGAAGAGGAGGTGCCCCCAGGCTGGTCAGGAGCTGGGGCCCCAAATGCCGTGGCCCGCCTCTCAGCAGCCACAGTTGCTCCTGGCAACGTGCGGCGGTGGTCCAGTCACACCCCCTTTAAAGATGCTGCACGCAAGGCCCCACATGGGGGGCAGAGGGCTTCCTGTACCAGCGAGCCCAAGGATCCAGCATCCCGGCGTGGGCTCAGAGCCGGCCGCTTCCTTCCTGCCCTCGCCGAGCAGCGAGGCACGTGGCAGTGCCGTGGGCGTGTGTCTGTGTTCACTCAGGCTGGCGTGTGGCTCTGCACGCATGGAGGGCCTGTCCTGGGCTGAGCTTCACACCTCAGCGTGCAGCATGGTGGCGGGGGCCGTTACAGATACAGATTTCCGGCACCGCACAACAGCAGGCGCCCAACAAATATTTGGGAAGGTGGGAAAACACTGGGGGTCGGAACGCCGGGTTCAAGTTCCAGCTTCCTATTTTCCAAGCGAGACAGTGATGCTGGATGGGGCTTCGAGACCAGGAGCTCCGGCAGCAGCGCCGGGAGAGCGAGTCCCACCCGTCTCCACGAGGACACGACGTGGGTGTGTGTGTGACGGCAAAGCTGAGGCTCGGCTCTTCCAGGAAAGGGTCCCCCCCCCGCCCCGACACCCCTAAATGGCTTCTCCCATGGGACGCTCACAGGCCAGCCTTTCTCATTCGGGCAGGTTTTGTCTCCAACCGTTTCTCCTCCTCGGCTCTTATACCTGTGTCCCCCTCTGCCGGCATCCACACGTTCATCACTTCCTGTGTCGGAGGCAAAGCTGGGGCTGAGCTGGGCATGAATCGGGGGCTTTAGGGGGCTCTCAGCCCATTATGCTGTCTTCCTCCAGGTGAATATCCAGCATTTGAGGGCAAGGCAGTGGAGGGGTGTTGGACGGAGGCCGAGTGGGGAAGCAGGCTGCCCTTTTATCGCGGTGCCCTTCATCCCCGTGCCCTCCACTGCCCCTGCTCAGGGAGGCACGGGGGCAGCTCCAAGGCCCACATGAGGCGCGAGGACCCAGAGGCCCAGGCGTGGTTCCTGGAACACGGAGGGGCCAGGCCGTCTCCGCAGCGTTGCTAGCAACCCAAACCCAGAGCGAACATGAAGTG
Source organism: Monodon monoceros (assembly GCF_005190385.1). Lineage (NCBI taxonomy): Eukaryota > Metazoa > Chordata > Mammalia > Artiodactyla > Monodontidae > Monodon > Monodon monoceros. Next base: position 104,404,406 of record NW_021703784.1, read on the forward strand.
AGCACCTGTGGAGCGTCCCTGTGCTGGGGACTTGCCACGGTTATGTCACTGGATCCCGCGGCCAGTACGCCAGCAGCCCACACACACAGCCCGGCCTCAGGGCTATGCCGGGTCTGACTCTGCCGAAACACGGCCGCAGAGCCGACCAACCCGACATCCCACGAAGCGTCTCGCTGCCCCTGCGCGGGTGACATCGTGGGGCTTGTGTCTGGTGAGCAGGAAGCAGCAAGTTCTCCCGACGCCTTACAAACAGGAGGGAGGGAGGTGAACCCCACAGAAACGCAGGGGCCGTCGGCTCTGAGACGCTCTGGGCCTCCGTGGTCTGGAACGCGTTAGGACTCCACACACGTGGGCATGCGTGCACGCACGAGGCCTGGCAGCCCTTCTGGAGTCGAGGCAGCGTGTGGCACGTTTGAGCGTGTGTTCCCCTCATGCCTCCAAAGCCCTCTGTGAGGCTGCTGCTTGCTGCTGAGTGGGGACCAGGGTGGGAGTGCGGACAGCCTGCAGCGAGTCCCAGGCTGAGAGCAGGCCCCATGACAACGGGGATGCTGCATGGACCGTCCCGAGAGCACAGAGGGGGTCCCGGCGCAGAGCCCGGGCGCCACGGAGCAGACCGACACCCTTCTCTGCAGATGACTCTTCTCCTTCTGAGAAACACCCACTGGCTCACTAGGGGCCCCGAAGGGTTGAGGCCAGAGCGGTGGTGCCACCCGCTAAGACTCACTCGGTGGGGAGGCGGTGGTGCAACCGTTTCGTCAGACACCTCGATTAGTTCTGTGCCGGCCCCAAGCCCTGGACCCCTCCTCTGTCTGGCCTGGCTTCCTCCAGCACGGTTTGGGGGCCTGCAGCCTTGGTCTGGGCACACCTGGCTCTTGACCCACACACCTCCCTCCACTGTCCAGGCTCTCCAGAAAGTTCCACCACCGCCCCCAGGACCCCTCGACTTAAGCCTCCCAAAGAGGGTGCGGGTGCCCTGCCTGACTGCAGACTTCAGTGACCCCTCCTGGGGACGGGTGTGGGCTCAGGTGGGCCTGACTCAGGCTGGGGAATCCTAAAGTGGTTGACTTCCCGGTGTGTTTAAAATAATCGTTTTGCTCTTAACTCAGAAGGGCAATCGCTAGAAAAGGCCCTCCAGCTGCCTCGCGCACGGCACCGACGTGCGTAATTAAGAGTCGGCCGGGGCTGGCGAGGGGGCGCTGCTCCCTGGAGGCCCCGTGGCAGCAGCGAGCGGAACAGGGGCTGCGTGCGCCCCACGGCCGGTGACTGAGACGTGAGATCACAGAGGAGGGGAAGCCGGTGACACGTGGCTGAGCCCGGTGCAGTCGGACGTGCCCAGCCCTCCAGCAGCGGCCAGGCTCCTGGGCAAGCTGCCCCTCCTCTGACGGCCCGTGGGGACAGTGGCTGTACCCAGGGCGAGGCCGGGCAGCCAAGGGCACAGGGCCGCCCAGAGCCTCAGCTTCCTCGTGCAGAAGGGGACGACGGCGGAGCCTCGGGGAGTCATCCGTGGGTCAGGACCTGCCCCACCAGGCTTGACGGCAGTTCAGCACCTGGGCAGGTTCCCCGGAAACCTTGAGTCTCCTGCAGGGGGTCACAAGGAGGCCGGCAGGGCCTCGAGCTGCGTGCCTGGCCTTGTGGCTCCCTGTCTGTGCTGGCGCTGGACGGGCTGGGAGAACTGGCCTGTGTCCCCCAGACCTCCAGGACCAGCTGAGCCCACTCCGGGTGGTGGGGGGCAGCCCTCAGAATCCAGGCCCCTCCCCCTGCACGGGTCGGGCCAAGCCCCACGGCTGAAGCCCACGGTGCAGGTGTCTGCCCGCCAGCGCCACCTGCCCAGTCCCAGGGTGGGTGCCCAGCACGGGGGGAAGAGCCTGGCTGGCCTCACAGCAGCCCGTGGACCCCAGACCTGGCATCTCAGAGTCAAGCAATCCGAGCTCCAAGGCGGCCCCCGACCCTGCAGGTCACGCTGGAACATAATAACAACGCCTACTGTGAGCCAACACGGGGCTAGCATGTCGTGTGCGGACTGGCACTGAATCCTCCGGACAGCTTGGTCAGCAGACGCTATTATTATCCCCATCTTATAGATGGGCGACCGGGGCCCAGAGAAGGTGAGCAGTTTGCCCAAAGACACAGCGCCTGTAGTGGTGGCCGTGAGCACACAGTGGAACCAGGTGGTCAGGTACACGCCTAGGAGTGGAATTGCTGGGTCATACGGTGATTCTGAGTTTAACTTCTGAGCACCTTCCAAACTGTCCCCCCAGCAGCTGCACCATTTGGCCTCCCCGCCAGCTGCGGACGAGCGTTCCGGTTTCCCTGCAATAACACCTCTTACTTTTTGCTCACAGACATCCTGTTGGTGAGCGGTGGCATCGCACTGTGGTTTGCTTTGGAGTTCCCTAATGACTAACGATGTTGAGCGTATATAAGCCTTTTATATCAAGTATTTGTATCCGCAACACTGGAGCAGTGGAGTTTTGGGGTTAAAGTTCACGCAAACGGGCTTCCCTGGTGGCGCAGTGGTTAAGAATCCGCCTGCCAATGCAGGGGACACGGGTTCGAGCCCTGGTCCGGGAAGATCCCACATGCCGCGGAGCAACTAAGCCCGTGCGCCACAGCTACTGAGCCTGCGCTCTAGAGCCCTCGAGCCACAACTACTGAGCCCTCGTGGTACGACTGCTGAGCCTGCACGCCTAGAGCCCGTGCTCTGCAATAAGAGAAGCCACTGCAATGAGAAGCCCGTGCACCGCAATGAAGAGCAGCCCCGACTTACCACGACTAGAGAAAGCCCGCGTGCAGCAACGAAGACCCAATGCAGCCAAAAATAAAATAAATAACAACCAAAAAAAAAGTTCACGCAAACGTTTCCAGTTTCCGGGCCAGAGACCCACGCTCAGGACCTAGCACACCTGTCGTTCCATCAGTGACTCACCCGTCACCTGGTCTTAAGTACGTCCATGGGGCAGGGCCGGACTTCATAGCAAAAGGAAAAGGCTTGGTGGGGATGCAAAATGGGGTAGCAGCTATGGAGAACAGTGCAGTGGTTGTTCGAAAACTTACACACAGGGGACTTCCCTGGCGGTCCAGGGGTTAAGACTCCGCACCTCCAATGCAGGGGGCACTGGTTCGATCCCTGATTGGGGAACTAAGAACCTACATGCTGCGTGGCATAGCCAAAACCCCCCCCCCAAAAAAAACCCCAAACCAACAAAAAAACTTAAAACATAGAATTTCCGTACGATCCGGCAATCCCACTTCTGGGTATGTGCCCAACAGAACTGAAAGCAGGAACTTGAACAGATACCTGTGTGCAACATTCATGGTGGCACAATTCATAACAGCTAAACCATGGAAACGCCCAAGGGTCCATGGATGGATGAACAGATAAAGTGTGGCCCATCCATACAAGGGACTGTCACTCAGCCTGAGAAAGGGAGGAAATTCTGACACCTGCCACACGTGGATGAACCTCGAGGACGTGATGCTCAGTGAAAGAAGCCAGACAATGAAAAGATCAATCCTGTGTGATTCCACTCATAAGAAGACCTAGAGTCGTCATTTATAGAGAAAGACAGTAGGATGGTGGGGGCCAGGGTTTGGGGGAGGGGGAGGGGAAGGGGAGTGAGTGTTTAATGGGGACAGAGCTTCAGTTTGGGACAATGGAAAGTTTGGAGATGGATGCTGGGGATGGTCGCACATTATGAATGTCCTTATTAATGCCACTCAACTATACACTTAAAAATGGTTAGGACGGTAAATTCCATATTATGTGTATTTGCCACAGTTAAAAATAATTTTTTTTTTTTTTTTAGAAAGGGAAAGGAATAACCTGAGGTCCAGGAACCCAGTCCTGGTTCCACGCCCACCCACTGGTCTCTGGGAGCCGCTCTCTGGGCCACGGTGGGTCACTTCACGGGGTCCCAGAGGACCAAGTAGATGCCCACAAAGTGCTGGCCCCAGCCTGGGGCAGGGGCACGGTCAACGGGGTGACCTGGTGGCTGACTTCCCGTGAATGGACGCACTTTCCCGACAGTGGGAGGGCTGGGGCCACTTGGAGGGCAGGCCAGGGTCCCGTGGGATGGAGCACAGCTTTCGGGATGAACACGAGGCCAAGATCCCACCCACGTCCCCCAGGCCCTGCCGTGGGGCGGGCGGATGCTGTGCTGCAGCTCTGCCCCCCCACCTGCAGGGGCCAGCAGCGCCTCCTGGCTGGTATGGGGCTCAGGTGAGAGCTCGGAAGAGACTGAGCCCCAGGGAGCCCCGCCTGCACATCACCTGGGGCTGGCAGTAACTCATCCACTCTCGGTCACTCGCTGGCTGGTGCCACGCTGACCCGAGAGGCTCCTCAGCCCTGCCGTCCACCTGTGTGTCTCTTTCTGGCCTCGTAGCCCTGGAAGCCGGGCTGCCCCGTGCTGGGTCCTGAGCTCCCGTCTCTAGGGCAGAGGCCAGGCGTGGGCCTCCCCGCTCCAGCTCACAGCACTTGGGCAGAAGAGTGGAGAGCACCACTCCTGGATGCTTTTGCGCATCGGAGAAAGACTGAGTTTGCTGGACAGACATTTCCACTGCGGTGCTGCTCTCGGGAACGCCTCCATTCCAGAAGGGGATGAATGCACTTCCACACGTCAGCGGTCGGGGCTGCCCTGGACGACGGTGCGGGTTGTTCACTGCGTGAGCGTGCCCGCTGGGTGGCGCTCGTGTCCAGCCTGCACTCTGCTCGCCTCGCTGTGACCACACCCCGCCCCGCAAAGGGGTGCCTTTTCTAATCTGCCTTGAGGCTGTGGGCAGCACTGTGGGTCTGTGTGCATCTTCCTAGGGGGAGGGCCCCCGGTCCTCACCAGATTCTAAAATGGAGGTGGAGAGGCCCCCGCACGAGGGAAGGGGGCCCGTCCTAACGAGGGCTGCACCCCACACGGTCCACGTCCTATGCAAAAAAGTGAGCATTTCATGGGAATGTGAAAATGGGCAGCTGGTGTGGACAACTGTTTGAAGGTTCCTTAAAAAGTGCAACACAGAATGACCACCTGACCCAGCAATTCCACCTCTAGGTACGTAGGACATACCTGGGGCTGGCACAGGGATCGGCACAGCCACGTCCATGGCAGCGTTTTCGCAAGAGCCAAGAGGTGGAAACAGCCTAACGTTCATCAACAGATGAATGATGGATGGATGAACAAATTGTGGTCTATCCACACAATGGAATGTTACTCACCCGTAAAAAGGAACGTCACACGGACACACGCTAGCTACAGCGTGGATGAGGTTTGAAGACGCTGTGCTGTGTGAGAGAAGCAGACACAAATGACCTCATGTTGTGTGATTCCAACTCTACGAAATGTCCAGAAGAGGCTGATCCACAGAGATGGAAAGCAGGTGAGTGGCTGCAGGGGCGAGGGGAGGGGGGACGGGGAGCGACTTCTCAGAGATTCTTCCCGGGGGTGACGAGAATGTTCTGGAACTAGAGAGAGGTGGTGGTTGTACAGCACTATGAATGTACTAAACGCACTGAATGGTTCACTTTAAAATGGTTAATTTTATGTTACGTGAGTTTCACCTCATTTGAAAAAAAAGTGATACCCTTATCAGATACCCTTATCCTTCCCTGGGCTTGAAGACAGAGGGAAGCTGGTCTCTCCTAAGACGCTCATCCTTGGGGAGAACCCACAGGCGCGAGATGCAGGGTCTGGCCTTATAAAGACCAAACCCTAAGCCCCCATAGGAAGCAGCAAGCCCCCTCGCTGGTGGTTGCCATGGCTACCTTCAAATTACAATTTATCAGTGTGAATTGATGCTTTTTGTGTTGATGTAGAAGGGGCCTCAGCTCTGGAGGGAGGGCCTGGGGACACTTCATCCACCTGGGTCCGGGAAGCTAGGGCCCTGGGGTGTGAGGATTTCCGGGACAGTGCGGCCAGTACCGGGGGCCAGAGCCCACAGGCCAGATGTGGTGCTCACACAGCCTCCCTCTTGGGACTCGAGGCAGGAGCCGGGGGTCAAGGTCTGTGCGTTCGTCAGCTCCGACTGCTGTAACAAAGCCCCACAGGCAGCTTAAATAATAGACATTCATAGTCTCCCAGTCCGGGAGGCTGGAATCCGAGATCCAGGTGTGGGCAGGGCTGGTCCTCCTGAGGCCTCTCTCCTCGGAGTGTAGACGGCCGTCTCCTCCCTGTGTCCTCACGGGGTCGTCCCTCTGTGTGTGTCCGTGTGCTTTTCTCCTCTTCTCATAAGGACACCAGTCACATTGGATTAGGGCCCCACCCTAGTGACCTCATTTTACCTTCATCACCTCTTTGAAGACACTCTTTCCAAATATAGTCACATTCTGAGGTTTTAGGGGTCAGGATGCCAACATCTTTTTGGAGGACACTGTTCAGCCCATAAGAACGCGGCTCTGTCTCGTCCTCACAAGGTCTTCGGGAAGTCGCTGGCTCGGGGACAGTTTTGCGTACCGCCCTACATTTGGAGCCACCATGACCCCCTGCTCAGGGCGGCGAAATGACACAACGTTCGGGCAAGTGCTTCCCTGAGAAGCACAGAACAGACGCCAGGACCCTGTGAGCACACAGAGCCTGTTCATCGGCCCGGCCGGTCCCTCATCACGGGGCGCCCGGACAGCCCCCTCTGAGGACCCCGGCACCAGGCACGCTCTCCCGGCGCTGGGGGCCTCGTCACACGGAGGAGACAAAGAGGAAAAAGAAAGAAACGTTAGTTGACACGAGCAAAAACAAAAACGTGGGCTTTCAACACCCCCAGATCTGGCCGCCTCCATCAGGTAGTAGGAGGGGGCGTCCCTGGTCCCCAGATCAGGCAGCGTCTGGCCGCCTGTCACAGCCCCTACCACCTGCTCTTGTCTCTCCTGCCACCAAAGCCAGGCCTCAACCCCAGGACCGAGCCGCGGGTGCCACCCCCCGCCCCCCAGCACGTGGCCCTGGGTGGCCCACCTGGAGCTAGGGTGGCCGGGAAAGCAGACATCACGCCGGGTGAGCTGCCTGGCGGGGAGACCCTGAGGGAAGGACCCTGGTCTCCTGTGGCCCACTTCTACCCTGAAGCCAAGGGAGTCAAAGAAAGAGCGGCCCAGGCTGCTCAAGCCTCCTGCCCAGCTCCACGTAGGGCCCGGGGCCCACGGGCTCTGGCCCCGCCATCGCCCAGCTCCCCCTGCCCCGCCCCCCCTGGATTCTTTGCACCAGCGCCCCCTGCCCCCACCCAGCGCCTCCCTGCTTCCCAGTAACCTGCTCCCACAAGCCTTTCTGGTTTGGAACATGCGGACAAAGTTGAAGTGAAATTCACATAATGTAAAGTTCACCCTTCCTAGTTAGCGGCATTTAGTACGTTCACGGTGCTGGACAACCACCGCCCCCGGCTGCTTCCAGAACGTTTTCATTGCCCATTGTCACACCCGTTTCCCCTGCCCCAGCCCCTGGCAGCCACTAATTTACTTTCTGTCTCCCTGGATTTGCTCATTCCGGGACATTTCACACCAATGAAATCATACAAAATGTGGTCTTTTGTACCTGTCTTGTTTCACCAGCACAATGTCTTTCACAGTTCATCCACACCGTATGTGTGGCAGTGCTTCCTTCCTGTTTACGGGTGAGTAATATTCCACTGCGTGGATTCCCCATGCGCTTTCATGGGGGCTTGTGCGTGGCTGGTCCGCCTGCTCTGTCTCTTTGAGAAGGAGAGAGAAGAGCCAGCATTTGCCAGGTGTTGTACCAGGGGGGCAGGAGCCCCTGCATCCTCGCTGGGCCTGGGAGGCAGGTCCGGTCACCGTCCGCATTCATGTATGGGAGCCGACGGGACCGGGGCTGCCAGGTTTCACACCTACAGGAAGGGGAGCTGGACCCCTGTGCACGGGGGCAGGGGGCCGGGTGACATACAGACGAGTGCCTCCAGGGCCCTGAGCAGGGTGGTCCTCGGCGCCCACACCCTCCCTTCCCTGGCACGCTGAATGGGGCAAAGCTGACACTGGAGGGAAGACCAGCTTCACCGCACAAAAGGCCAGGGTCCCACAGCGACGCTACAGCCAGAGAAAGTTCCTACAAACATGCTTCCTCCCTCCTTCCCTCCCTCCCATTATCCATCCGTCAGTCCACCCATCCATCTGTCCACCTATGCAGTATCCATCCATCTACCTGTCCTCCTATTCTCTCACTGCCCCCGTATCCATCCACCCTAGCCGCCATCCATCTGTCTGCCCATCAGTCTGTCCATCCATCCATCCTTCCATCCACTGGTCCAGCTGCTGTCTGTTCGGTCAAGCACTGTGTGACACACTGTAAACGTATAGCGTATCAGGATGGCCAACCAGCAGGAGCCTGGGCCAGCGCTGCAGCAGGGCGGTGCCCCCCTGCAGGGCTGGGCGAGGTCCCTGAATCCTGGAGGGAGATCCAGGCGGGCAGCCCAGGGCCGCCTGCTGGCAGGGGGCAGGGCCCTGGTACTCAGGGAGCTTGAAAGCCTGAGAACGGACAGGGATCTCGGGCCCTGGAAAGCCAGGGGAGGACGTGGATACTGGCCAGGGACCCAAGGAAAGGAGTGTGGACCAGAATGAGGCCGCGTGACCGAGGTGGGCTGGGGGGGCGCTGGGCCCAATTCCGCAGACACACACCCTCACACCCTCTGGGGCCATGAGGACACGCCCAGCACCCCCAGGTCCAGGCCATCAGACATCACCACACCTGCCCTCCCGGGGCTGGTCAGCTGGGCTGAAGGCCACCCATGCCTGGACATCAGCCCAGGAGACCTCCCGGTCTCCCTGCCTCTGCCGGGCGTCATGCTGAGCCGTCCCCACGTGGCCGGAAGCCGGGGGGCTGGCCCAGCTGTAAACGGCAGGGCGTGGCTGGGCCCCGTCATGCTTCTTCTTTTTTTGTTAAAGTTCAAATCTGTTGGGCTGTGCTAAGCATGAGACTTGGTCTAAAATAAAACCGGAGCTGCGTCAGTGTGTGGGCCGGTGCTTCAGGCTGCAGGCCGCTCCACAGCGGCTGGGGGCTACAGGCGGCGTGCTGCTGTGTGGCCCCGGGCCAGTCGCCACCAGGCCAGCTGAGTCGTGCCCCCGGAGCCCAGGTGCCAATTCCTGGGAGCCCGAGGGCGGAGAAGCCGGCCCCCAAGCCCGGAGGCCGTGTGTCTGGTGGACACAAGGACGCGCTGCTCGGGGCCTGGTTCCCATACTCAGTCTCCCCCGTGAGCACTTGGGGCTGGAGCCTGTGGATGCCTCTGCATGGCTTGGGAGCCAGCAGGCACCCCTGACTTCTTGTGCCAGGGAGCCTCGGGGGCAGAACGAAGCAGAGGCCGCTTTCTCCCACAAGGAGACAAACACGGCCCTTCCTGAGCCCCTTGGAGTGCGGGGCTCCGGGCTGTGCCCCAGCAAGAAGAGGCGCTCCCCAGATGAGGCTGGGGAGGGGCTGGAGCTTGGTCTGTTCACCCTCTTCTCCCTCCTTCGGGGGCTCCCAAGCACTGGGTTCTAGGGCTTGGACATGTCTGGCCCCAGGAGTGTGGCAGGGCAGGTACTTCCCGGAGCCCAGCCGATGGCTGTTTTCCCCCATTCTTCCATCTTGCTGTAATCCTGATGTTGTTTGGGGCAGCAATGCTCCCAGATTCTAAGGTGAATAATTTCCCGGTCTCCCTTGAAACTGCGGGAGACACGCAGGTGCAAATCTCCTGGGAATTCTAGGAAAGTCTGGCTTTTCTAATATAGGTGCTCATCTGTCATCTCCGTTGGCCTTCTTGACTGGAATGTGGCTGCTAAGGCTGGACCTTCAGCAGCCATTTTGTGACAGTGAGGTGATGGCCAAGGTAATTTGAACTGTTGGATCCTTGGCCTGTTGAACTAATGCCTGTAACTACTGACCTACAGATTTAAAGATCAAATAACCTTCACTTTGTTTTAAAGCTGCTGTTTAATTTGGTTATCTTTAAAGTGGAAGCCAGTCCCTAATTGAGAAACTTGATAATAAGGTGTTGTCCCACTCAGAGGTTCCACGTCCCTGTGCCCTTGGGTCCTGCTCTCTTGTGACATTATGCCCATAGCCCTGATAAGGAGCCAGAAGGATCAATCACTACGAAACCCAGCTCTTCAGGAACGCTGGGCTCTCTCTTCTCCTCAGCCAGGAGAAGAAACCCAGCCCTTCAGGACAGGTGGGGAAATGAGGTGTAAGCTGGGGCCAGTCTGTCTGCATCTCTCTCCCGCTTCCTCCATTAGGAAAACCAAGTGATGGCTCCATGTGGACACATTCCCTTCTCTGCAGCGCCCCCAGGACGCGGCCGGCACAGCTGGGCCAGGCATTCCACACTGGACACATTTGCTAAGTGAGTGCCCAGGAGGGACCTGCTTGCAACTTGGTCCAGGGGGGAAGCAGACAAGATGTGTGCCCAGGTGGCCCAGTGCCAGGGGAAGGCAATGAAGACACGGAAGGCCAGAGGGGCGGCCTGGCAGGGAAGAGTGGGCAGTGGAGGGGGAGCCTGGCTGGGGAGAGTGGGGCAGCCTTCCGAGTGAAGGCGAAGCCTGAGCGAGGCCAGAAGCAGTAGGACTGGGGCAGCCAGGCCCCTCAGAGGCTGGGGATGACGAGCCCGGGAGCTTGTCTTGTGGGTGGCTGGCAGGTGGGGAGGGTTTCCAGGGCAGACAGGGTGACAGCAGAGTGGATAAGGAGGGGGCCCGAGGAAGAAGAATGGAGCTAGGACCAGTGCAGTAGACCAGGAAGGAGAGCAGCAGTCTGATCTCTCCAACCTCAGCAGGCAGCAGCCCTGCCCCCGGGTGTCCCCCGAGCATCCCTCCTTGGAAGCCCCTTGCAGGGGTCTCCCCAGAAGACACGTCTGTGCCCTAACAGGAGAACCTGTGAATGTGACCTTATTTGGAAAAAGAGTCTTTGCAGATGTAACTAAGATAAGGATCTCAAGATGAGATGACCCTGGATCTAGGGTGGACCCTAAATCTACTCACGGAAGTACTCTGAGACAGAAGAGAAGACGCAGGGGAGGAGGCCGTGTGAAGGCGGAGGCAGGAGGGATGCGGCCACAGCCCAGGGACGCCTGGAGCCCCCAGAGGCTGCAAGAGGCAGGCAGGAGCCTCCCCTGGAGCCTCTGGAGGGAGACAGCCCTGCGACACCTAGATTTCAGCCCAGTGAAACTGATTTGGGACTTCCGGCCTCCAGGACTGGGAGAGAATAAACTGTTGTCTGTAGCCACCTGCCTGGTTTGTGGTCATTTGCTAGGGTAGCTCCAGGACACTCATACACACCAACGCCGAATGAAGCGAAGAAACGGAATCCCGCGGAGACCCCGGCCAGCTCGGGGGTGGGGGTAGGGGGCTCCCTGGGCAGCAGGGACTAGGGAGGGGCGGGGCCGGCGCGCTGGATCCCAGCCCCGGGTCCGGGAGCCATCGTGCGACTCTCAGGTGAGTTACCTGCTCAGTTGGATTTTACATTTAGAGGGCAAGTGAAGGGCTCCAGAGACTCCTGAAAGAGTGATATTTCCAAGTGGCTGACTCACTTCAGGTTTGCGCTACAGCCCAACGCTCATTCAGCCATCTGGTCCCGCGTGCAGCCACCCACGAGCAGGAGAGGGACAGCACAAAGGTGGGGAGGGGAGGGATCAATGTGTCCCCCCTTGTCTCCACTGGGTTGAGGCCTGGCCTTGGGCTGGGGTCCCGTGTCACCCCCGCCCCACAGGATCCGGTGGTTTCACCTGTGGACACAGCCAGCAGGTCCCAAACGGCCTCGCCCATCCTTTCCCGGGACGCTCAGCTGTGGCCCGAGGGGTCAGGGGGTCCGGGGCCACAGTCTGTCCCGAGGGGCTGGGCCCAGGACACCCAGGGGAGCGGAGCCACCTGCTCGGGCCTCTCCTGGACGGCACGTGGGGCCTCTGTGCCCGAGTCAGGACGGGGCGGGCATGGTGGGCAGCTCACTGGGGCCCTGGGGGAGCCGACCCGGCCCCCTTACTCTCCCATGAGATGACCGGGGTCCTGGCCCTAGTCGGTGTTGAGCCAGGACAGAAAGAGGGACCCGGAGTGGCATTTCCAAAGCAAGAAACGGAGGAGCAGGAAGCCAGGCCACTTCGGTTCTGGCGATGGGGGGCCCCGTGGGAATGAGGCCCGTCAACCCCCGTGAGAACAACCGCCCGGGCAGAGCCAGACTCCAGGCAGAAGCCAGACTGGAGCAGAACCGTCCACCTGAGTGTGGGGGCCATCCCGGGGGCTGCTCGGGGCCCCCGAGCAAGGAGGCACTCCCCTGCCAGCCAGGAATCTCCTGAGCCGCCCACCAGGACGCACATGCCTGCCTAGCAGCCGGCTCCGTCCCTCCCTCGGAGCCTACGCGCTCTCAGCGGTCCCTGATCACAGGGGAGAGGCAGAGAGCAAGTCGGGGGGGGGGGGAAAGGCTGGGCGGTCGAGCCCCTGGGCAGGAGGACAAAGCCACACAGCGCCCCTGAGGACACGGAGAGTGTGGGCCTGAGTCAGGGCCCTGTTCTGGCTCCAGGATCTGAGTTTCCAGGACTGGGAAACAGAGCTCACGGCCCGGGCGGCTTACCCGGCAGCACTGTGAGGCCTGGAGGCCAGAGGTCCAAAGTCAAGGTGTCGGCAGGGCTGGCTCCTCCCGGGGGCTCCAGGGGAGGATGTGGTCCAGGCCCCTCCCCCAGCTTCTGGTGGTTTCTGGCCGTGGCCGGTATTCATAGGCTGGTAGAGGCATCAGCTGATCTCAGCGCCCGCCCCGTGTCTGTGTCCAAATTTCCCTTTTTTATAAGGACACAGTCTTATCGGATTAAGACCCGCCCCCCCACCCCCACCCCGCCCTGCCGCAGTTCCACTAGGACCATGACTGATCACATGCCCAAATAAGGTCACGGTCGGAGGTTCTGGGGGAGCTAGGATTTTGATGCACAAATTTGGGGGACACTGTTCAGCCCGCCACAGTGAGGTGTGGACGTGCTCGTCTCAAACCCCTGCCCCAGGGGCGGGGCTGGTCTCATCCTCCTTGGCGAGAAGGAGACCGAGGCCAGCCAGGGGACACCACGGCCTCGGGGAACGGTTCGGCCAAGGTGGTACGAGGGCATGGATGGGGCTCCGCACCCAGCCCCAGTTCTGCTGCTTTCAGATCGTGGGCTCCCCTCTCTGTGAAGTCCGGGTCAGGAGGGTGACATCGACCCTAATACTCTCCTTACAGGGCTGCAGGGCGCCCACCTCACACGTGCGATGTGCTCAGCGCAGAGTCTGACACACGGCTCACACAAGCTTTACGATTAGTAACTGGAGGAGAAGCAAATGCCGCAGAGACCCTGAAAGGGTTCCATTCACCCCTCCAGACATATCCCAGAGCCGGCGCTCATTGTGATAAAATACACATGACCTAAAATTGACCACGTTAGCCATTTCTACATCTATAGTTCTATCGTGTTAAAGTATATTCACATTGTGGTGAAACAGATCTCCAGGACTTTTCATCTTGAATAACCTGAAACTCTGTCCCCATTAAACACTCGCCCCCCCTCCCCGTCCCCTAGTCCCTGGTCCCCACCCTCCTACTGTCTGGCTCCATGAATGTGGTGACTCCAGGGACCTCCTAGAAGGGGAATCGCACAGTATCTGTCCTTTTGTGACTGGCTCCTTTCTCTCGGTGATGTTCTCAGGGTTCATCTCTGGCGTAGTGCGTGCCAGAATCTCCTCCCCTTCTAAGGCTGAATTACAGTCCACTGCATGGACACCTGTGTGACACATGGAGAGGCCGTGTGACGATGGAGGGATGTGGCCACGAGCCAGGGACACCTGGAGCCCCAGAAGCTGGAAGGGGCAGGAAGGACCCTCCCCTCGAGCCTCCAAGAGGGAGCGGGGCCCCTGACCACACCTTGATCGCAGACTTCCCACCTCCAGAACTGGGAGGGAAGAAATGTCTGTTGTTTGAAGCCACCCAGTTGGTGACCCTCTGTTATGGCCGCCCCAGGAAACTCATACAGACTGCACTCAGCACTGCCTCCGGGGGTGGGGCGCAGTGCACAGGCCAGGGCGCTCCTGACCCCCGCCCCCTCCAGCGTCTGTGAAAACCCTCCCCAGCGCCTCCGCTCTACCCTGCAGCTCCTGGGTGCTCCCTGGAGCAGGACCCTCTCCCACCCCGACAATGGCCCAGGACCACCCGCCCCCGGAAAACCATTTCCTATGGAAGCTGTTCCGTATGATGAACTCCGATCACACGGCCTGAACCCGTCGGCATGTCCAGCGAGCCTTCTCGCTACTTCCCCCGTGCACCCGGGACTCAGCTTCCCTGCTGCCAGGGAGAGTGGGAGGACATGTTCTGGGGAGGGGCTTCTCCAGGGTCTCCTGGGCTGACTGTCCTCCAGGATCAGCTGGAAGGGGGCTTCCCGAGGACGGCTGACTAATCCCGTTTGTAATACTGGAACCAGGTGGGCGGGTGGGTGGGAAGCCTGCGCTGGACCCCGTCCAGACCCCTCGACTGGCCCGGTGGGGATTCCGGCCCAGCTCCCCCAGGGCAGTGGGATGGGGAACTGCAGTGTGTGACGTGGGGAGACTCTTAGCTCAGAGGAAGGCGCAGGTGCGAATCGGTGCCCAATTCGTAGTCAGCGGGAGGCAATTAGCAAACAAGTCTCCGCCTGGCAGGACCCCTCCTTGGAAGAAGCCTAGAAACAAGCCCATAGGGAAATCCGGCCTGGTCCCCACTCTGCACAAGCCCAGGAGGGGCGCCCAGGCTGAGGACGATGGGCCGGTTCAAGTCCACACCCTCCACGTCCAGCGGAGAGGCCTGGGGCCATGGTACGGTTCCGGGCCTCGGTTTCCTCGCCTGTAAAATGGGGCGATCTCAGTGCCCATCTCAGAGCTGCCGTGAGGGTAGAATGAGCCCCCGGAGGTGGAGCCCTCATGTTTGGGACCTTCCTGGGCCAGCTGGTAATGACCGCCGCTTGTTACAGACTGAATGTTTGTGTCCCCCAAATTCACGTGTTGAAGCCCTATAACCCCCAGTGGGATGGCGTTTAGAGGCGAGGCCTCTGGGAGGTGATTAGGGTTACAGGATGTCATGCGGGTGGAGCCCTGACCGGACAGGAGTAGTGCCCTTACGAGGAGAGAGCTCGCCGTTTCCCTCCTGCTACCTGAGCACACGGTGCGCAATGCCCCCTGGGGCCTCCTCCCCTCGCCGGGACCAGCAGGGCAGCCGCTGGAGTCAGGATGGCCCTACAGGCAGGGTCTATGTCAAGGGCTTAAACAGACCACCCCTGCAGTGACTTGGGCGCCAACTGCCCCAGTGATCTACATGCCAAGAGTTTTAGGAGACCTGTGCCAGTAACTCAGGACAAGGACCAAATATTTATTCTTTATTCCACCTGAAAGGGTGACCTCAGCCTGCCCTGAGCTTGTTCGGCAACAAAGGATCGAGTGCAACAGGGGCCACACCGAGACCCCACCTGGCTTTTGAGTCCAGAGGGAGCCCTCAAGGCATAGGTGTGGGTGAGTCGTGGGCAAGGCCGTCACCTCTGTTGTTCCGTGTCCCTGCCGGAGCCCTGCAGGGGCTGCGTCCTTCCGAGCCCTGGAGACTGAGGGGAGCGGTCACAGGCATGCCAGGGGCCGCGGGGCTGCCTAGCCTGAGGTCCAGAGCTGCCACAGGGCTGTTTCCGGGATGGCAGTGGGCCCAAGAGGAAGGGGGCCGCAGGGCTGGAGAAGCTTCTCCAACACAAGCGGAGCAGAGGCCAATCCCGGATGGTGAGCCTTAGCGGGCGGAGGGCGAGCAGAGCCTGCGCTGATGGATGCTGCAGGCGGGTCCGTCTGCTGTGCTTCCCCAACCAGGGAGCCTGGTACGTGGCTGGACGAGGCCTCCTGGGTCCCCGAGCGCACCGTCTGCACTACTAATCCCGCTCGTCTAGCGCCGCCCCGCGTGGCTGATCGGCTTCTCCCCGCATGTGTTGTCCTCTTAATGAGCTCCCTGCTCCTGCGCCAGAGGCCGTTCGCTGCCTCCGCTCCCCTGCGGCTTTTGCCGGCCTGGGGCCTCGGTCTCTGCGGCGTCCCGGGCACAGACCCTGGGCACGGATGGGCCCCAGAAGCCCTGCGCTGCCCTCCTGTGCAGCCTCTGCCTGAAGCCCATTGCAGAGCTGAGTCCCAACCTCCCAGCCTCAGTCCCCCTCCCCCCGACCCCCCGACGCGGCTTAGTGTCTGTGTCCACCTCGCAAGGCTGCTGGGGGGCCGAGAGGGGACCATGCACAGAGCACCTTAGCACCTGGCAACGCAGCAGGTGCTCCAGGAGCAGCCGTTATTGTTCTTGTGTGTTTTTTCTGACAACAAATACGTCCATCATTCCCACACCAGCCCCCCACACACTAACTCAATCCCAAGTCAGCGCAGACCGCACGGGGCAGGGCTCGGTCCCACGGACGGCCTCTCCCAGCTCTGACATCGCCCGACCGGGCCACACTTCTGACCCGCTGGCTAGGAATTAGGGGTTCACATGATCCCCTTCTTGGGTTCCGTAATTAGATAGAATGGTTCACAGAACTCAAGAAAGTGCTTTACTTACTATAATAAACTACCTGTTTATTTTAAAATTTTATTTATTTACTTTTGGCTGCATTGGGTCTTTGTTGCTGTGCGTGGGCTTTCTCTAGTTGCGGCGATCGGAGGCTACTCTTTGTTGCGGTGCGCGGGCTTCTCATTGCGGTGGCTTCTCTTGTTGCGGAGCATGGGCTCTAGGCGCGCGGCCTTCCGTAGTTGTGGTGTGCATTCTCAGTAGTTGTGGCCCGCGGGCTCTAGAGCGCAGGCTCAATAGTTGTGGCACAGGGGCTTAGCTGCTCCGTGACATGTCAGATCTTCCCGGACCAGGGCTGGAACCCACGTCCCCTGCATTGGCAGGCGGATTCTTAACCACTGTGCCACCAGGGAAGCCCCTACCTATTTATTTTAAAGGACCTGACTCAGGAACAGCCAGATGGAGGAAATGCACAGGACATAGTATGGGGGCTGTTTCCATACCCTCTTGGGGCCCACCCTCCCAGAACCCCAAAGCTCCCCCAGCCTGCTGTTTCAGTTTTAGAGGGAGCTTCATTTTGTAGGGGTGACATGGAATCACTGAGCCATGGTGACTGAGCCCATCTCCGCTCGCCCCACCCTCCCCAGAGGAGGGTTTTTCTGGCACCAGCACCCCCCATCCCCTGTCCTGAAGCCTTTTAGGAACCCCCTCCTGCCACGCACACCAGAGTCGTCTCCTTAGCGTACAAAAGACGGTAAATCCCAAGATTTTCAGGAGCTCTGTGCCAGGAACTGAGGACACAGACCAAGTTTATTTTTTATCATGTCACAGCTGTCACCTGCCCAGATACCCTGCCCCCTTCTGCAGTCCTTCCTTCAGAATGAACCCCTCTCGGCCCCCCATCACCCCACGTTTGGGTGACTCTGTCTGAGCCCCTCCCTGGGGCGGGGCTGGCGGAGACCCTTTGCTGGACCAGGCGGGGTCTGCCTGGGGTCTGCCTGCTCTGCTGCCGGCCTCTGCAGCTGGTAGCCTGCTCCGGGCCCCTCCCTGGTCCGGCCAAGTGAGTGCAGAGCAGGTACCTCTCCTGCGGGCCCTGAGGCCCCTGCAGCTGTGGAACCTTCTGCGCAAATCCTGCCTCAGCTGGTTCTGCGCCGGCCCCTGTCCCACACGGTGCCTGGCCGGAGTGCACGCCTGCGTTTTCCCGCTATTCCTCAGCCGTGAGGAAGGAACGGACCCACTTGGAAAAGAAAAACTTCCCGGAGACCCCCACTGGCATAACCGACTTGAAAGACAGCGCTTATCTGACGTAACTGTCTCCCTGGTGCAAATGACCTCTGCTAGAGGGAAGCTTTGTCCTCCTAACGCTTTACGTGGACAACCAGAGTGAAAACAGAATTTAAAAGCTCTTATCAAGCCCCTGGGAGCCCACGTCTGATCTCCGAGGTTCTAGAGGGGAGACAGCTTGTTATCGACTCAGGTCAGGATGCACTCCTAGAAATGGACACGCCTGCCCTCTCCTGCTGGCCTCAGAGGGCTCAGCGGGGCTGGTGGCAGCGTCCTCAGGGCCTGGCCTCCGACCAGCGTGGACAGTCCTGGGCACACGCTTCGGGAGCGCTGTCCTCTCATGCTGCTCTCCCTGCAGCGGAGGCAGGTGGGGACTCCCAGCGTCCAGATGAGCTGTGTCCCTGCAGGGCTCTGGGTGTGGCCCACAGGAGGGGCTGATGGTGCTGTACCCTGGGTTCTGGGATCAGGGGTCACTGTGGGTGAAAAGCGTGTGTCCCCGTTCTAACTCCTGCTTACTTGGAAACAGGGTCTTTGCAGATGCAATCAGGCTAGGATGAGGGCATTGCGATGGGTCCTAATCCAATGACTGATGTCCTCATAAGAAGAGGGAAACTTGGATACACACAGGGAAGAAGGTTGTGTGACCACAGAGGCAGAGCCTGGGGTGATGCGGCCACATACCAGGGACACCTGGAGCCCAGAAGCTGGAAGAGGCAGGAAGGACGCTCTCCCAGAGCCTTTGGCCGAGAAATCTGGACAAAACAACCTTGTTAAACTAACCCTTATCTCCCAGTTACTCCCTAGCCATTGACTACCCCAAACCCTTTGTCTTGTCAATTCTTCACACATTCATTGTTTCTTTGTCTAAAAGATATAAAACCTTCCGGCTCCGGTCACTTTTTCGGGACTTCATTCTCTCGGGAAGGCTCCCACGTACTTGCAAGAATTCCGTAAGATTTGTATACTTTTCTCCTGTTAATCTTTGTCAGTTTAATTTTCAGACCCAGCCAGGGTCCCTAGAAGGCGGAGGAAAACTCTTCTTACCCGGCAGCTTCAGAGGAGTGAGCCCTCACTTGCCATTTCTACTTTATTCGGGGGGGGGGGGGTTTCTCTCACACCAAGTCCACAACGTGTGCCCCTGAAAACCGGGGACTTGATGGCCCAGAAAGGCGTCCTGTTTACTCACGACCTGGAAGCCGCCCGCCACTCTGAGGTGCCGGACATCAGGCCGCGAGGACGACCCTTGCTGACACCACAAAGCAAGTCCACGGCCGCTGTCCCCTGGGTAGCGTGGGGAGGGCTGCCGGGGCTCCGCTGGGACGTGAGTTGCCCGTGGTCGCCGGCCGGGGAGTGGGGCAGCGCGAATGGGACCCCCATGCTGTGGACCCCCCAACACAGGGCTGCTTCATCCAAGAAGAACAGAGGAACAGTCTCAGTGTGGTTGACCCTCCAGGAATTCCCTAGAAAATCGTGCCTTTGGAAGGCCGCCCATTTCCATGATCGTCAACACCAACAGGCGCGGGTCAAGGACACAGGGCTGCATTTTATGCGTTATTCTCATGACATTTCGGAATCCAGGCTCCCCAGCAGGTACAGGCTTGCAAAGACCCAGAAGCCCCAGTCCGGCTCTCAGCCGATTCTAGCCGGCCTCTCCTGATGGCACCTGCAGATTACATTCTCAGGACCTGCCCAGCAAGACCTGGGAAAGACACAGGCTCATGAAACTGCACACAGTCTCGGCCGGGGAGACAGGAGAATACCTATCGCCACCAGTGTTCAGGCTTGCCGCTGGCTCTGATTACAATGGCAGCTGCCCCTCCTTTGCGGGGATGCACACAGGACGGCAGGGCCTGGGCTCCCTGATCTCTGCTGAGCCCCTCCCAAATTTGTCCCTGGTTTGGGACCAGTGCCACCCACATGGCTCAGTTCTCAGCCCATTGGCTGATGGGGTACGGGGGTGGCCGAAGATGAGCCCAAACCCAGGACTTGAGTTTTCCTTCCTAAGAGAAGCCTTCACCCTCCAACTGGAGGCTGACACGGACTCACAGCTATGGGGGTGGAAAACACTCGCGGTCTTTAGCGGAAGGACCCCGCTAAGGCCTGGGGAAGGGGGGACCAGTGATGGAAAATGCAGTCTTTGTCAGAGGATTAAGACCCCCTTGCCCTCACCTGCCTGGGGGTGGGCGGGAGACGGCTGGCCCACAGGTCCTAAGGCCGTGGTACCCCCTGCTTTCTTGATGTTGTAAGGTGCATGTGCCACCCACCACTCGGCCCCCTAACCCGGCCGTCTGTGCTGGCCTTTCCCAGGAGGAGGGGATGCAGTAAAACCCGCCGGGAATATCCAGCCCAGGACAGCAGAGCTCCGGACAGGCGTCATCTATCGGCCGGGTCTCCCAGCTGAGCGCGTGCGTGTGTGAGCACCTCCTGGAAGGAACGTGGGCGGAGGCTGGGCTCTAGCACCCAGGAGACCCAGGAGATTTATAGCTCAGTTGAGCTCCTGCGTGTCCCATATCACGACGAGTAATTTATCGAGTGCGTCAGCTCGAAGGCAGCAACTGAAAAATTAATCCCCGAAGCAAACGATTAACTCTCAAAGGGGATGAGATGCCTCATTTCCGAGGTACCGGTCTCTAGGCGCTCATCCCGGAAGGCAGTTCATCACTTCCCACCTGGGCCCACGAGGGTGGCGGCTGCCTCTGGGCAAACAGTAGGTCACCTGGGCAGCCCCAGGGCCCATCGCTGGGTGTTAATTAAACCTGTGGCCCCAAGGGTCCCGTTGGATGAGTGGCCAGAGAGCGGACACCCTCATAATGCAAGACAAGCAAGGGGCCAGCCAAGTCCCCGCGGACTGGGATGTTTTTTCCATTACACTTGGGTTCTAAGACAGAGGATGATCTGGGGTCCAGCTGACCTCCACCTGGACCCAGTTCCAACAGTCTCTGGGTGAGTCAGCTCAGCTGCCATAACAAAGTCCCACAGTCCGGGTGGCTTAAACTACAGGAATGTTTCTCCCAGTCCCGGAGGCTGGAATCTGAGATCATGGTGTCAGTAGGGTAATTTCTTTTCTCTCCACAGCACGTAGACGGCCGTCTTCTCCCTGTGTCCTCACGGGGTCGTCCCTCTGTGTGTGTCTGCGTCCTGACCTCCCCTTCTAATAAGGACCCCAGTCCTGCGGGATTAGGACCCACCCCAGTGACCTCATTTTGTCTTAATCACCTCTTTAAAGGCCCCACCTCTAAATACAGCCACATCCTGAGGTGCTGGGGGTTAGGGCTTCAGTTTATGAATTTGGGGGACACGGTTCAGCCCATGACAGTCCCCAATTTTTTTTTTTTTTGGCTGTACTTCGCGGCATACAGGATCTTAGCTCCCCACCAGGGACGGGAACCCCTGCCCCCTGCCTTGGGAACGTGGAATTTTAACCACTGGACCACCAGGGAAGTCCCAACAATTTTTTTCTCATCCTGACTGCTCACCCTAGCTCCTCTCTTGACCCCTCCGTGCTGGAGGTCACATCCAAGTGATGTGTGGGGAAGGGCAATGAACCAGGGTCAGGATCCCCGGCACCCGGCCCTTTTACACATGGCTTTGTGATCTTTGGAAACACGTGCCCTCTCTGGGGAATTGAGTGGGCTAAATTGGACAATATTAAGGTCCCTTCTGCCTCTACTGCACTTGGGTTTCAAGGGGTCATCTGGGTGACTTGGGTTCGAAGTCAGGGTGTGTGCTGTGTCCTTGAACAAGTTCACACCCATTGCTAAAACCAACGCTTCCTAATGACTAAGAGCTCAGTCCCATCGGAAGTTATTTCTCATGCAGGTGATGAGAAGTGGCAGCTTGCTTCCAAAGAGTGATTCAGGGCGCCAGGGGCTGCCATTCATTCTCAACAGGGAGCTTCTGGGCCTGGGGCCCATCTGCATCCATGAGGTGGACGGATGGAGAGTGTGAGGTGATACGCAGAGCTCTGGCCACAGAATGACAGCTCAGACCCATGGGCAAGCCTGACTGCAGAACATGGGCACCTGGGCAGTGGTGTCGAGCTGCGTGCCCCAGAAGAAGAGGCTGTACACCTAGTGGACCGCAAGCTGGTGCATGGCAGGGGGTTGTGATTTGAATAAAGTTGTGAAGGAGAACCTGAAACAGCCTGGGGCCACTGAGGAGTGGGGACCTCCGGCTGCAGGATGTCCTCCATGTGGGTGATGGCCTCAAAATGATTTCTCTTTGGGAAGGAAGTGGAGGGCATTATCAGCCTGTGCTCGTGTGCCAGGGACTCCTGGTTCCACAGGAGCCTCCCCAGAGCTGCACGGGGAGGAGAAAACGCCACGTCTGCAACCCTGCCCCGAAGTCCCCTGATCAGAAATCACACGCACCTCCCTGACCCACCAGCCACTTCCGGACACCCCGCTTTCCTCCCTGGACCTCAGCTCTGATGGGATCACAGGGAGTCGCCCCTCAGATGGACTGGAAGGCCAGTGGCACACTCTGGTCATCACCCCCGTGGGGCTCTGCAGAAGGTTCTAGGGCTGCTTCTCTTTTCTGTCCTCTTTGGGTGATGGGTTCCCTAAGAACCCCACTCTGCCACAAGTAAGAACTTGGGAGGATGTACATGATCACGTGTTCTTTTAATTAAGAATTTATATTGGGCTTCCCTGGTGGCACAGTGGTTGAGAGTCCGCCTGCCAATGCAGGGGATATGGGTTCGTGCCCCGGTCCGGGAGGATCCCACATGCCGCGGAGCGGCTGGGCCCGTGAGCCATGGCCGCTGAGCCTGCGCGTCCGGAGCCTGTGCTCCGCAACGGGAGAGGCCACAGCAGTGAGAAGCCCACGTACCGCAAAAAAAAAAAAAAAAAAAAAAAAGAATTTATATTTTGGAACATTTTTAGGTTTACAGAAAAATTGAGCATTTAGGACAAAGAGATCCCATGGACCCCCTTCCTCCTACCCAGTCCCCCTACTGTTAACAGCTGGCATTGATGTGCTACACTTGTTACAACTGGTGAACCAACAGTGATACATTATTATTAACTAAAGTCCTCGGTTTACATGAAGTCACTCTTGCTGATGTAGGTTCTACGGGTTTTGACAAACGCATACTGCCATGTATCCACCTGTGTTCCAGCATCCTATAGAACAGTGTCACTGCCCTAAGAATCCCCTGTGGTCCACCTATTCAACCCCCTCCTCCCCAGCCCCTGGCAACCACTGATGCTCTTACTGTCTCCATACTTTTGCCTTTTCCAGAATGTCATACCTTGGAATCACACAGTGTGAAGCCTTTGCAGACTGGCTTATTTCCCTTAAGTTTCCTCCATGTCTTTTTGTGGCTTGGTAGCTCGTTTCTTTTCATCACCAAATAATATTCTACTGAATGGATGTACCACAGTTTTACTGAAGGACATCTTGGTCGCTTCCAGGTTTTGGTGATTATGAATAAAGTCGCTATAAATCCTCATGTGGAGCCTCCCTGTATTTTTGCAAAGCCACAGCCATGAGCGTCTTGGCTTCACAGCTGAGACTCCTATGGTCCATCACAGCTCCCATATTCCAACTGCTCATCACACACCAGGCACTGTACTAAAAGCTCTCCTTCTTCACGCTACATTCACCACGTGCTTCCTGCAGGCAGGTCCGTCTGAGGGCCGGGGACAGGGCACCCGACCCGTCTCAGGCTCACGTGAGTTACAGGCAAAAAATGGACAAACGTACCGTCATATAGTGAGTCCCCAGGCCTGCCCCTGCCCCGAAGTCCCTGCTGGTCGCCCTGAAGGGAAGGACTGACATTGCTGGGGCTCCACGTGGAAGCTTCTGGAAGCCTGTTCTGGAGGAGCTGTGGGTGAGGGAGCCCTGGACCTGGTCAGCAGCCTTGGCTCTGAGGCCTGATGTGGCCCCGGGGGGCTGCGTGTGGGTGAGCTCTCTCTATGGAGTAGAGGCCAGGACAGCAGCACGAGGGGCGAGGTATGGGGGTGCCGGTGGGATGAGGGCAGGAAGCCGGTGTGGAGGCTGCCAGTGCTGCAGGCACGGGGGCAGTGAGAAGCCCCTGCTCTTCCAGCCATGGCCCCCGACATCCCACATGCTTGGCAGCACACTCGTCACAGACCCCCCCAAAGCAGAAAGCCCCACTCCGCCCGGCACCCCCCAGACCAGGCACCCCTCCTGGTGCTGAGTCCCTAGTGATGCCAGGGGAGCCGGGCCTGGAAGTTCCCAGGTGGGCAGGCAGCTTCCTGTGGCCACCCAGCTGCCTGGTGATTCCGAGGGGAGCAGCGCCCACCCTGGACCGGAGGCTGGGTTTCCCGCTGCCTGTGCTCCTAGTGGGGGAAGGGTGTCCATCACACATCCCCCCGCCCCCCAGCGGAGAGAGGGAGGCCGGTAGACCAGGATGCGGAGCCGGGGTCTGAGTCACTGCTATTTCCCTCTTCAAAATGACAGGCTTGGCAAATACATTAAATACCAATAGACACAAAATGCCACCAGGAACTCTATCATCCTTCATCTTTCAAGCAAAGAAATGCCACATGGAGCTGGGAAACGGGGCGACACCACAGAGGGGCCTGGGTCTACTCTCTGTGGCGCTCACATCGCAGGGCCCGGCCATCCACCAAGAGGCCCTGCCTGGGTCCAGGTAACCTCTCCCACAAATGTAAGAAAGCACCTCTGCCCACCCTACTCTTGCCCAAACAGCAGACAGTAGGAGGTAAAAAAAAGCGTCTTGAGACAGATCGGCCCTCTCTCCTCCTGCCAGGGACCACCCCATACCCTGGGGCTGGATACCTAGTTGGCAAAAACTGTGGAACCCTGTGGAGACCATCAGTGTAACTCTGTAGAACAGCAACAAACAACCAAGACAGAAATCTACAAATACCTTTACAATATCTTCAAAAAGTACGAAACAGCTCGGGACAAATCCGGCAAAAGATGTTCAGCCCTGCACACTGAAAACTCTAAAACACTGCTGAGAGGGACTTCTCTGGTGGTGCAGTGGTTAAGAATCCGCCCACCAATGCAGGGGACATGGGTTCCAGCCCTGGTCCGAGAAGATCCCACATGCTGCGGAGCAACTAAGCCCGTGAGCCACAACTACTGAGACTGTGCTCTAGAGCCCGCGAGCCCCAACTACTGAGCCTGTGTGCCGCAACTATCGAAGCCTGTGCGCCTACAGCCTGTGCTCTGCAACAAGAGAAGCCACCGCAATGAGAAGCCCATGCACCGCAACAAAGAGTAGCCCCTGCTCGCTGCAGCTAGAGAAAGCCCGTGCGCAGCAACGAAGACTCAACGCAGCCAAAAACAAAACAAACAAACAAATAAATAAATAAAATGAATTTAAAAAAAGTAAAGTTTAAAAACACTGCTTTATTTTATAGCAGTGTTTACAGTTTACCAGTAAACAGGCTCTTCCATTTGGGGACAGCATTCTGCTTATAAGTAAACCATAAAAATCATAAAATTAATAAAAAGAACAGCAGCAAGGGAAATTTGGGCACAAAATTGAGGTAATAAATTAAGCCACATTTTTCTTTTGATGTGTGTTTTTATGACCCAGACTGTGTTTTATGTCCCAGAATCCTGACTTTTTGTTGTCAATGAAATACTTCTGCAGCTGATAGTCAACCAGTGCACATGAAATAAAGTTGAGTATTAACATTGCAAAAAACCCCAAAAAACAGAAAAACAAACAAAAACACTGCTGAGAGATGTGAAAGACTGGACTGGACTGAAGGAGCGATTCCCCACGACTATGGGGCAGAAGACTCAGGATTGTCTTAAGATGTCAGTTCTCCCCAACGTGATCCCAGTCAAAATCCCAGCAGGCTTTTTATAGAAAATGATGAGCTGATTGTTAAATTCACACGGAAATGCAGAATATCTAGGATAACCAAAACACTCATGAAAAAGAAGACAAAGTTGGAGAACTAACGCAACCCGATTTGGAGACTTATCATGGAGAGGTAGTAATCGAGACAGTGGTCCAGGATAGACAAACAGAAAATGGAACAGAAGAGGGCTCAGAACTGGACCTGCATTCACATGTGAACATCTGGTCTTCGACAAAGGCAAAGGCAATTCAGTGGAGAAAGGACTTGTAGTCACTGCTTTCACTTCTGCTACTGGTAGATTGTACCTTTTCCTTTTCTTTCCTTTCTTTCTTTTCTCTGGGTTAGCCTGGCTAGAGGTTCACCAGTTTTATTGATGTTTTCAAAGAACCAGCTTTTGGTGTCATCATTTTTCCTTATTGTTTTTCTATTTCATCAATTGTTGTAATCTTCACTATTGCCTTTCTTCTGCTTACTTGGCTTTAATTTGCTTTTTCTTTTAGCTTCTGAGAATAGAAGCTGAGGTCACTGATTTGAGTGCTTTCTCCTTTCCTAATAGAGGCATTCTGTGCTATAAATTTCTCACGAAGAACCGCATTAGTGGCATCCTACACATGTTGATATGTAGTGTTTTCATTTTCATTCAGCTTGAATACTTTCTAATTTCCCATTGGATTTCTACTTTGACCCATGCATTACTTAAAATAGCATTCGTTAGTTTCCAAATATTTGGGGATCTTACAGAGACCTTTCTCTTGTTTGGTTCTTAATGTGATTCCCTTGTGGTTAGAGAGCACATCTGTATGACCTGAATGATTCTGAGTTTACTGACACTTGTTTTATGAATCAGAATATGGTTTATCTGATAACTGTTCCAAGTGCATTTGAAAAGAAAGCATAAAGAGGTCTATAAACATCAGTTAGGTAAGTTAGTTGGTGTTGTTCAAACTTTCTGTCCACCGATTTTCTGTCTATTTGTTCTATCAGTTATTGAGAGAGGGGGTGTTGAAATAATCTGATTATAATTGTGGATTTGTGTATTTCTCCTTGCAGTTTTTGCTTCCTGTATTTTGAGGCTCTGTTATTAGATGCTTAGGGTTCTTGTGTCGTTCTACAGAACTGACCTTTTCATCATTATGAAGTAACCTTCTTTAACTCTGTTGACATTCTTTGCTCTGAAATCTACTTCGATGCTAAAACAACCATCCCAGTTTTTTGATTAGTGTTAATGTAGTATATTCTTTTCACCCTCTTGCTTTTAACACATTTGCATTTCTGTAATTGAAGTGTGTCCCCTGGAGGCAAGCATCTTGCTGTTTCATCCAACTGGATAATTCTGCCTTTTCATTGGGCAGAATTTATACCATTTATATTTAATAGGATTATTGATATGGCTAGGTTTAGCTCTGTCTTATTTCCATTTATTTTTTATTTGTCCTGTGTGTAACCCCCCATTCCCTCTTTTTCTGCCTTCTCTCGGGTTGAGTATTTTTTATGACTCCATTTTGTCTCCTCTGTCAGCTCATTAGCTGTAATTATTTGGTTATTTTAGCGGTTGCCTTAGGGTTTATGGTGTATATCCTTCACTTTTAATCAAGTGATGTTTTCTAACTTTGCATACAGGATAAGAACCTTTCCACTCCTCTCCTCCCAGCCTCTGTGCTATTGGGAGCATACATATTGCCTTTCCATGTTATATCCACAAAGTACATAGTTGTCATTTCTGTTTAATGTCAATGACTTTTAAAAGGACTTAAATAGTAAGACAATCTCCTTACATATTCATGCAGTTACCATTTCTGGTGCCCCTCATTCCTCTGAGTATTTCCATCTCCTGTCATCCTCCTCTCACCTGAAAGACATCCTTTAACATTTCTTATAGTGTGGTCTGCTGGTGATGGAGTATCAAAGCTTTTGTATTTTGAAGAAGTCTTGATTTTACCTTTGTTTTTGAAATAGCTGTTTTTTCTTCCCTTTCAGCACTTTAAAGACATTTCTCCCGTCTTCTCACTTGATCGTTTCTGAAAATGTATCTGCTGTCATGCTTGTCTTTGTTTCTTGTATGTAATGGATCTTTTTTTCCTCTCTGGTGGCTTTTAAGATTTTTACCTTTATCCCTGGTTTTGAGCAATTTGAAAACTATGCGCCTTGGTGTATATTTTTTCCCTATATGTCTTGAGCTTGGGATTCATGGAGCTTCTCGGATCTGGGAATTCATAGACCACTTCAAATTTGGAAACATTTCCATCATTTCTTCAAATATTCTCTTTGTTCTCTCCCTCACCTCAATCCCCTCTACTTCATGGACTCACATGTACACATTAGGCTGCCTGGAGTTGTTGTTCTACAGCTCACTGAAACTCTGTTCTTTTCTTCTTATTTTTTTTAACGACACTTCCTTTTTCTCTCTCTGTTTTCTTTGGGTAGTCTCTAATGCTTCTGCAAGCTCACTCTTCTTTTCTTCTGCAGCATCTGATCTGCCATGAATCCCACCCTGTGTATTTTTCTTTTTCTTTCTTTTTTTTAAACAAACCTCTTTCCTTAAAAAAAAAAAAATTACGGGTCTTAGTTGCGGCACGTGGGATCTTTTGTTGTGGTGCGTGGGCCTCTCTCCAGTTGTGGTGTGCGGGCTCTATAGCACGCAGGCTTAGCTGCCCTGCGGCATGTGGGATCCTAGTTCCCCGACCAGGGATGGAACCCAATTCCCCTGCATTGGAAGGCAGATTCTTAACCACTGGACCACTAGGGAAGTTCCCTACCCTTTGTATTTTTCATCTCAGACACTGATTGCAATTTTCACCTCTAGAAGTTTGAGTTTTAAAATTTAAAAAAATTTATTTGTGGTAAAATGCACAGAACATAAAATTTGTCACCTTACACATTTTTAAGTGTACAGTTCAGTGAGTTAAAAAAAAATCTTCCGGGCTTCCCTGGTGGTGCAGTGGTTGAGAGTCCGCCTGCCGATGCAGGGGACACGGGTTCGTTCCCCGGTCCTGGAAGATCCCACATGCCGCGGAGCGGCTGGGCCCGTGAGCCATGGCCGCTGAGCCTGCGCGTCTGGAGCCTGTGCTCCGCAACAGGAGAGGCCACAACAGTGAGAGGCCCGCGTACCTCAAAAAAAAAAAAAAAAAATCTTCCATGTCTATATTAACGTTTTGAGCATATGGAATACAGTTATAATGATTCCTTACTATCCTTGCCTGCAAATTCTAACATTTGTGTCCCTGGTCTGTTTTGACCAAGTGAACTTTCTCCTCATTACAGGTGGTGTTTCCCTGCCCTTGGCATATCCAGGAATTCCTGAATGGATGCCAGGCGTTGCATATTTCACTTTGTGGGTGCTGGATATTTTTATGTTCTTATAGATATTCCTGAGCTTGGTTCTGGGTGTGGCTAAATTACCTGGAAAGAGTTTGATTCTTTCAGGTCTTGATTTTAAGATCTGTTAGGTGAGACCAGAGCCATGATTAGTCTAAGGCTAATTATTCTCCAGTCTGGAGGCAAGACCCTTCTGAGGACTCTTCCTGATGCTCCATGAATTCAGTCTGGTGGGTGGGAAGAGGTACTGCCCCCATCCTGAGTGACTGCCAGATACTGGTTCTCTAATCCTTTGGGTGATACTCTCTCCAGCTTCTGGTAGTTTCCTCACACACGTGCTAATCAGTGCTCTGCTGAATTCTGGAGGGCAGCCTCCTTTGGCACTCTAGCCTGCAAACTGAGCTGCCGTGCCCCCCCACCAACTGGCTCTCAGCTCATTACTTCTCCTGGAGTTCCCCTGCAGCCTCTGCTGGGGTTCTCACTCTGTGAGCGGAGCCTGGAAACTCTCCGTGCAGGAAGCTGGGTGGTCAGAGCGCTCATCTCGTAATGGAACAGGGCCCTCCCTATGGGGCCTTGAGGACAAGAGACATGTCCTCTGCCTGTCTCTTGTCTGTAGAAAAACTTTAGCCTCCTAGGCCTTCCCCGAGTTCCAAAGAACAAATTTAATCAGAGAAGTGAGAAAATGCAGAGACAAAGGAAGGCAGTCAAACAAGACAAAATAATAATAATTTAGCCATTAAACAAAGTCAAGGACCTTTAGTTCCTCCTCAAGGGCTCCAGATAATACTCTGAGCCGTATCCTGTGAGCTGTCTTATAGATACTGAAACCCCTACCAGGTGGAAGCAGTTAACTATGCGATGACCAGACTGTAGCCAGGACATAAGCTGCCACAATTCCGAGAACTGGCCTCAAGGAAATGGGAACACACCGACCCTGGAAGTGAAGATTGACTGTCCTTAAAACAATCAAGATGACGCTGATCAGAGCACCGCACGACCAATTTCAAGACGGCTGTCAGAGCCGACCGTGCTGTTTCTGCATGGAGCCCCCTCCCTCCGCCCCCGGCATGTGCACTCCTGAAACTCCCCTTTAAAAGCTCTTGCTCCCTGATCAGCAATGGGGAGTTGGTTCTTTGAGACATGAGTCCACCTTCTCCCCAGGATTGCTGGCTTCCTCAATAAAGCTATCTTTCCTTTTACCCAACACTTGTCTCTCAGTATTGGATTCTTGAGCGATGAGCAACCATACCTGAGTTCAGTAACAATCTCTTTTGTTTCCCACCTTTCAGGAATCACTGTCATTTGTTGCCCGATGCCTAGTCTTAAATCTACTGTTTCCTATGTTGTCTGAGCTTTGGTTGTTTCCTGCGGAAAGGTAAATCTGGCCTCTGTTTTCCCATCACGGCCACAGGCAGAAATAGTCTTAGCAGTGAGCATTATTATTATTTTTTATAAATGTCTAAGTTTCTTTTTTTGAAAATTGCAAACATAAACAAAAGGAAAGGAGAGCATCACGGGAAACCCTACGACCTTTCCTGAAACTTCCACGATCATCTGATTCACGGTATTATTCTCGCTAAGCAAAATCACACGTCCCTGCCCTGAATCCACACCGCCTTGCTTCTCACTGTGCTGTCACTAGCTGACCCCCAGTGGGAGTGGAAAAGTGACACTGCCATCCAGCCCCGGACAGTAGTGACTTTTCACCCCCTGCCCCCAGCTCAGGGCTGAGAAGACCCTCACCAGCCCCTGGCCCCAGGCTCACTGGCAGGTGAGGTGGCGCCCGCAGCCCGAATGCCAGAATGAACGCCGAGGCGATCCACTTGGGCTCACTCTGGGGTCCGTGATCACAACTGAGAAGACACAGGGGACCACTGATCTGGACAAAGGAAGAAATTACCGGTATTCCTGAGAGCCCGAGCCTCCCCCCACTCGCCCTGCCCCTCCTGCATTGGCAGACTGCGGGCACCTAGCTGCTACAGCAGCTCACAGATGCTGTGAGATCTGGCGCGGGCCACTAACAAGTAAGTCATTTAGTCTCTATCATAACCACTTAGCAACCTCTTTTCTCTCTATTTCCTGTTTGGGACCTTTGGACGCATCAGGCTGAATAATTGATTTGAGCAGGAAAGCCTCCAGCTTTTGAAGTTGCTCACTAATTACCTGGACAGAAGGAAGGAAGGATCTCTACTCAGCCACACGTCTGCTAACCACGATCGAAGCAGCCCCGCCTGGCCTGACTGATTCCTCTGTTAGCAGGATGCATGGTCCCCTTCACTGAGGCACAAGGCTTCTGAGTGCCACCCCTCTTGCAAGGGGCGCCGCCTTTCCACCTTACGCCAGGCACACTTGGCTACGACGGATGAAAAGGTGGTCTGCAGAGCATCTTTATTTATTTATTTTTTTTGCGGTACGTGGGCCTCTCACTGTTGGGGCCTCTCCCGTTGCGGAGCACAGGCTCCGGACGCGCAGGCTCAGCGGCCATGGCTCACGGGCCCAGCCGCTCCGCGGCATGTGGGATCTTCCCGGACCGGGGCACGAACCTGTGTCCCCTGCATCGGCAGGCGGACTCTCAACCACTGCGCCACCAGGGAAGCCCTGCAGAGCATCTTTTATAGGGCTCCTGTGATGGGCTAATTTGTGTCCCCTCCAAATTCATATTTTAAAGTCTTGACCCCCAGTACCTCAGAGTGTGACTGTATTTGGAAATTGGGCCTTTTAAGAGGTAACACTGAGGCTGGTCGGGTAAGCCCTAATCCAACCTGACTGGTGTCCTTATAAGAGGAAACTGGGACGCCCCATGAGACCCCAGGGATGTGCCTGCACAGAGAGATGGCCGTGTGAAGAGGGTGGCCGTACGCAAGACAAGGAGTGACACCTCTGAGGAAACTGGCCCTTCCGGCCTCCAGAACTGTGAGAAAATGAATTTCTGTTTAAGCCACCCAGTCTGTGGTGTCTGGCTGTGGCATTTCGAGCTAAGACAGGTGCTAAGCCCTGTGCTGGCTGTAGGGATGGCTGGGAGACTGTGGATGCTGAGTGAGTATATTCCAACGTAAGCAGCTTAAAATGGACGGGGCTAATTCAAACCAAAACACAGTGAAGAGAGAGGCCACGGAAGACGGAATAATGACCCTAGAAGTGAGATGTCCAGGCAGTTAGCTCATGGTCAACCGCAGTCTGGGGGTGCATTCACGGAGGGCTGCGAGGCTGGGGCAGGTGGCTGGAATTCGGCCTCCATCCTGGCTGGGGTGTTTTCCGCTAAGGGGTCAGAGGAGACCTCCCAACAGGAGGAATCTAGAGGTCAGTTTCCTCTGGTAACTGCAACTGTCACCCCTTACACGGAGACAGTCACCGGGGGAGGCTGGAGGTGGGGACCCTGCTAGCGGAGGAGCTGTCTCCAGCCCCAGGATGGATTCTGAATTCCTCGTTGAAAACATCCCGGCCACGAGCTCAAGAGCTCAGTAAAAGGTAGTGCCATGAAAGAAACGCAGAGAGCTAAGTTCCCTTCCCCCTCTCAGTTCCCCGAAAGGCCCTTGCGGGAATTCCTCAGCTTCATAACCCAGAAGAAGCACTAAACATGATCCCGGAGACCGCACCTGATGGATTCTTGGAGGCGGCTGAAACTCTCAGAGCTCCGGGGAGCTGGGGAACTTCTCATTCTGGGTAGAACCTCTGGCTGGAGGGAAGGTGCCTGCATTTCCCCAAAGCCACCTTGCTGTGGACGACAGCCAGCTTTCCTCCTGGACGACGGGCCACTCGGCGCCTCCTTCCCTGTGTGGGCAGCACGTTGTCGCTGGCCTGCCCACTTCTCCCGGGAGGGGAGGGGTTTGTTCTCTTCGAGAAAGCAATGAATGAAAGGCAGACCGGAGCGGTCTGGGTGTGGTTCATCCAGGTGGAGTGCTGGTCTGGAGGCAATTGAGCGGGGCAAAGCCGGGTTTGTTTGCAACGTGCGGCCTCCGAGGCTTTTGTTCTTGACATCATCCTCACTGTAGAGTGCCCTCCCCCCGCCCCCTTCCTTCCTGGGGACTCGAGCCCCTGGTACTCCCACGCAGCTGGTTACCAGATGCCTGGGAAGCCCTGGATGGTGAGCGTCAGAGCCACGGCCAGGCCACGGTTCCCGTTCCCCGAGGAAGCTCTAAGCTCCCAGTCTGCCCTTTCTTCAGCTTTGGGCACACAGGGCGTGGCCTCCACTGCCTCCTCTTAGCCTAGAATGACCGGGGGAAGTGAGTCCAGCTCTGGGGTCCCTGCCCTCTGACCAGACATCAGTGCCGAGTGAGGGTGCGCAGGGCTAACCGGCTGAGCCTCCGTGGTGGATGGCTGCGGGGGGCCTGATCAGCTGTGCCTGGGTTTTCTTCTGCTTGTCTCCCCAGTGGGACGTCCTGTTCCCTGGTTTCCAGGCAGGGTGTGGCAGGGAATTCGGTCTGACTCGTCCCAGAGCTACGGAGGGTGCGGCAGCACGACCTGGGTAACTCCCTGCTCCCTGCCTTGGGCAGGGGTGGATGGTGGGCTGACACGGGGAGGAGACCCCAGGAGGGAGAAGAGGCCCAGTTGGCGCTGATGGGGGTCCTCGCTCTGTTTGTCCAGTGGCTCCCCAGCTCCCTTCTGCTGGTAACTGCAGCCCTTTTCTTTCCCCGGCCTCCCCATGCGGCCCCGCACACTGTCAATGGGAGGACAGCCCTCTCTGGTCATGGGAAAACCCACATGATCTAGTCCTGGCCAATCAGAGCTCCCCATTTCCCAGGCCACAGTGATTGGTTTAGGGAGGGTCATGTGACCCAAGTCAGGCCAATCAGAACCCTGCCTGGATTCTGCCAGATCTCCTGGGGAAGGTGGTCTGTTTTTTTTGGGGGGGTGGGGTGCTGGGAGGGTGTGTGAACAGGGAAGGGGGTCCTTAGTGGGAAAGACAGGCCAGCACCTGGAAGGGCAGCAGTCAACCGGGGAGAAACAGAGAGAGAGAGGGAGATACAGACAGAGCCAGAGAGACAGAGATGGAGACACAGAAACAGAGACAGAGAGAGAGAGAGAGGCACAGAGAGAGAGAGACAGAGACAGAGATACGGAGCAAGAGATAGAGACAGACCGGGACAGAAAGACAGAGAGACAGAGAGAGAGGAAAGAGACAGAGATACAGAGAGAGAGTGAGAGCGGGGTACCACTGTGGACCTCTGCATCCAGCCAAGCGTCTGGGGACCCACTGCCTAATTGTTGAGTCACCTGCACGTCAGATGCCAGCTGAACCTCAGCTATTCAGTTGGGCACATCAGCTGTCACTGTCTGACTGTTTTTTGACCTAAAAAAATGGCAGCTTCCACTTGTATCACTCAAAGTTGAAAGAGCCCAGGATAAAAATGGATTCAGCTGGTTGCTATGCTGAACTGCTGCCCCGGCCCTCTGAAGCCCTGCCTTCGTTTAGATCTTGCGGGCTTCATGAGGAGCACAGAGCACTCCTGTCCTTGACGAGCCGTCTAAAAAAGCGGTATTTCAAATTCCTAACGGTAGCACCTCCCTGGGGTACGCTCTCTAGGTGGCCCTGACCCAGCAGGGGCGCTGCCTGGCTCTCTTTAGAAGCTGGGGACCCCCGAGGGCACCCCCGAGCCTGCTTCTGGGGATACGGACCCCCGGCCCATCACCCGCCTCCTCGTGGAGGCCTTACCCTGGAAGCAGCCCGCACCCCACGCCTCGCTGTGGGCAGGGCTGGCACCTCGCCTGCTCTGCTGAAAGCCTGATGCCGCCTGTGGGCCCAGATTCACACAGGGCCGCCTCCTTCCAGGCTGGCTTCTTGAGAGGGAACACCGAGGGGGCCTCTCTCAGCCGAGGGGCTGTAGGACGTGGGGAGGCCTGGAGTGGGGACCAGGGTGGCCGAGGCACCCAGAAACTCGTGCCCACTCAGCCCCACATCCATTGGGGCCTCAAATGCAGCTCCCTTTTTGGAGCTATCAGTGTGGTTCCAGGGACATAGACCCTGCCTGTCACACAACCGAAGATGTAGGTGCCAAGTGAGGGGGTAGAGGGAGAGGAAAAGAGAGAGAGAATAGGACAAGAAGACCCCCCCAGGCTGGTGTGTTGCCCACAACTCCCTAGTTCTGGTCACAGAGAAGACACATAGCTGGCCAGCAAGTGCAGTATTGTGGGTCATAAGAGAAATGCAAGTTAAAACCACAACGAGGGCTTCCCTGGTGGCGCAGTGGTTGAGAGTCCGCCTGCCGATGCAGGGGACACGGGTTCGTGCCCCGGTCCGGGAGGATCCCACATGCCGCGGAGCGGCTGGGCCCGTGAGCCATGGCCGCTGAGCCTGCGCGTCCGGAGCCTGTGCTCCGCAACGGGAGAGGCCACGACAGTGAGAGGCCCGCGTACCGCAAAAAACAAACAAACAAACAAAAAACCCACAAAGAGACACTTCCGCACACCCATCAGAATGTTTAGAATGAAAAAGCCCGACCACACCAGGCGTAGGTGAGGGCATCGAGGAACCGGAACTCACACGTGGCGGGAACACAAAATGGGGCAGGCGCTTTGGAAGACAGTTTGTGAACTTCTTAAAAAGTTACACATTTATGTACCACGTGACCCAGCCCCTTCCCCTTCTGAGTATTTATCCAAGAGACAAAAACCCAGATCTGAGCAAAGACTCGAACATGAATATTCACAGCACTGTCACCTACAGCCGAGTGGAAACCGTCAAGGGCCCGTCAGCAGGTGAGCGCACAACCACGCAGTGGGACACCGTAGATGGGACCCTCACTCAGAAACACGGGGGGAGGAACGGCCGGCACAAGCAAATCTTGAAATAATCACGCTGGGCGAAAGAAACCAAAAAAGAGCCTAGACAGTGTGATTCCACTTACGTAAAATTCTAGAAACAGCAAACTGCTCTGCAGAAGCACCAAGTTGAGGGATGGTGGCCGGTAGGAGGCGGGGCGGACACAGGGGCGTGGGAAACTGCTGGAGTGACGGGTGCGTTTATTATCCTGGACTTGGTGACGGCTTCGCCAGGGTACACACAGGCCAGAATTCAGAAAAGTGTACCCTTTAAATATCTGAAGTTTATTGTACATTGATTATATCGATGCCTCAGTAAAGCTCTTTGGGGAAAAAACCCTCACACCATATCGCGGGAGGTCAGCAGAGAAGCTGCCCCACGTGGGGAAACGGCATTCAGTGTGAAGAAAATACAAGAGTGTGACCGAGACGCGAACGTGACCTCGCAACGGCCCCTCCAACGTTTCAAATTTCTGGGGGACGCTGTCCGAATCCATGCCCTCTGCCAGCCCCACTGCTCCTGCCGTGAGGACGGGGAATGGGACCCTAACTGACACTCCTGCCCCAAACTCCGCACGTCAGCTCAGGAAAGACCATTTCTGTATTCTGTCCTCGCAGCTGCAAAGTGCTTCTCAGCCCGAGGATTCGGGGGCACGCGGCCCCCCCTGTGACAGTGGGGCTGCTCTTCACCCTGCCGCAGGGCCTGGGCCGACATCGATGGTGTCCCGGCAGAGCCCTGGCCTCTGCATCCTCCCCGGGGCTGGCCCTGCCACGC
Organism: Monodon monoceros; assembly: GCF_005190385.1. Classification (NCBI taxonomy): domain Eukaryota; kingdom Metazoa; phylum Chordata; class Mammalia; order Artiodactyla; family Monodontidae; genus Monodon; species Monodon monoceros. The sequence goes on from NW_021703784.1 coordinate 104,440,783, forward strand.
CAGGTGCTCTCTGGCCATCAGCCCTTCTCCTTTCCCGCCCAAAGCTCTGCCCCAAGCCCAGATCTCCCAGTTCTGCCCAGTCTGGCCTGCTTGGGCCAGGGCCCAGGCGCAGCCATGCCCCCCAGCTTGGCACTGACGGAGAACCCAGCAAGTGCCCCCCCTGGTGTATGACCTCACGGCCCACAGTACTCACAGCAGCCCCCGGCCCCATCCCGCTAGATCCTGCCTGAGTTTAACCCCAGCCGATCAACCTCCAGCTCCCGTTTTGTTTGGGGCCTTTCTGCTGGGGCACTGTCACCGGGCCCAGGCTGCGCCGGCCTCTTGGGAACACCTTGGTGCACAGGGCTGGGTACTCCACACACATCCCTCTGGAACTAACATCGTAGGATGTCAAAGCCCCACCTCCCCACGGTGGACTGTACTAGGAGGGTGGGGGGCCATTGGAGGCAGGACAGGCTGGTTTGGTGCCTACCTCTGCCCCTCCCTCACACTGCACCTTTGGACTGGTCGCCTGACATCTCCATTCATTCATCAATCAAGTACTTGACTCCTGGCCCCTGGTTCCTCCCATGTTCACACGTTTGCACCAACAAGGACCTTCTGGTCATCATCCCTCTGCCCTCGAGGGGGACTTGGCTCACGGGACCCCCTGCCCTTCCCCCACTCAGCATGCACCCCTGGCCCCCACCCCGGGCAGGGAGTGTGTGTGTGTGGGGGGGGCTGGCTTGATAAGGCGTGCGTGTACCCCAGTGTGTGGATACATAAACAGACACACAGACATTGGGGGTGCAAGGTCGGAGAAGGACAGGGGTTAGAGGGCTTCAGAGCACTGCCTGACCTGTTTCTAGAAAACCTGGACCGTGGCTGAGTGGCGAGTGCAGAGGTTCGGGAACACGGGCTGGGCAGAGTGATGGAAGGCGAGTTCCCGAGGCTCCTGAGAGCTGGGGCTGGACTTTCCTTTCCCAGCATCCCCATCAGATCCCCGGAGCTTGGCTGTGTGCAGCCTGGTGGCGTCAGGGGCTCAGCACCTGTTGACTGACTCAGTGGAGTGTTCAGGGTGCCCGGGGTCGGGAAAGCACACTCCCAGCCCTAGCTCTGCCCTTAGCCGCTTGAGTGAGGGGCCACAGCCTCCCCGAGCCTCAGTTCCTCCCTTTATACGATGGGGATGCCCACGGCCGCTGTGAGGCTCAGCAGAGGTCCTTGAAAGCACCTGTGAGCCATCCTCTCTTGAGGCCTCACTGGGAAACAGGACAGCAGAGCCACTATCCCAGAGGGATCGGTTTGGTTAATGACTAGAAATAGGGACACAGTCCGCGGGCCATGAACACCCAGCGAACGTCAGCCCCTTAGAAGTAACCACAGTCATGCAGCTTGTGGCGGGATGGTCCCTAAATAGGTCCCAAGACTCGGCTGCCCAGGCACTCTGGTCCTCCACCAGCCGCTCAGGGGCCTATTCAAGGCCCCCTTCCCCGCGCCCTGTCTCGGGGCAGCATGAGCAGTGAGGGCCCTCCTTGCCTACCCCCATCTCCGCGCCCGCGTCACCAAGGACCCTCTTCCCTCAGTCTGGAAACCGTGACAAAACAGAGCCCAGAAGCCCCCAGGGGACTGGTAGTTCCCACCCCGTTAGAAAGAGGAAGAGTGACTCAAAACCACGCCTGGGGTGACCACTGACATTTTGAAGCACGACGAGGGGGTCGTCAGTGTCCCAGACCCCGGCTGTGGCTGTCCGGCTCCCTGCAGGATGGCCACGGTGGGGCCAGGCTCGGACCCCCGGGCGGCACCACTCGGGCTCGGGGGGAGGGGGTCACACGGCTTCCCAGAGCCTCCACTTCATCATAAACAAGGACCCAAAGTGCACAGGCCAGTTTCGAGAATGAAGCCGGGTGACAGGCGTGTGGGACCTGGGCAGTGGCCGGCAGCACAGACGCCGACTGACCACTGCTGCTCCCGGCACAGGGCACGTGCGGACAAGAGCCCAGGACTCCCCGCCTGGTCGCGGTCAGCCCTGCAGCCCCCGGGAGCCCTGACCAACACCACAGCACAGGACAAGTGGTCGGCGAGGACGGTGACGGGGCTCCGGGCCCAACTCCCCTCGGTGGCCCGTCCACGTCAGGAGCTCTGCTCCAGAACCTTCCATTTCCCAGAAGTCTCTCTTCGCAGCCCCCATCCCGAAGTTCCACGGGACCTGCTGCTTCGGTGGCTGCCCCAGAGACACAGCTGGGCCTCCACACGGCCTGTGTCACCAGGGTCCTTCCTCCGACCCTGGCAGAGACCCCAAACCAAGAGGAAGAGAAGTTTGGGGCCAGCGACGAGCAGCAGCCTGAGCGGTGCCTGGACTTCGATCTCGATGCCTGAGCTGCGTCAGGTACCTCAGCGCCCGGCAGAATCAGCTCTTGGTTCTTGCCTCAGGGTAGGGGTGGGGAGGTGGAGGGAATGTCAGGACTGCAAGGGGCTCAGGATGCTGGGGAAGCGCCAGGGGCGGTGGGCTCAGGGCAGCCCCTCTGAGCACGACGTCAGGTCTGGGGAGGGCCTGGTAGGAGGTGGAGAGTGCACAGGTTGGGGGCCGGGCAGGTCTGGAGGAGGAGAGGTCAGAGGTCAGCTGCCCGGGCCTCCAACCGGTTCACCCTCCCAGGGCTGTGGGAGCTTCACGGCTGGGACGTGAAGTACTTGACCAGTGCTCAGAACACACTTACAGGCTGGCCTGTGTCCCTGAAATACCCATGTTGGAGTCCTGACCCCCAGCACCTCAGGATGTGGCTACGGGGTCTTTCAAGAGGTGAGGAAGGTAAAATGAGGTCACTGGGGTGGGGCCCTAACCCCACAGGACTGGGGTCCTTATACGAAGAGGAGGTCAGGACACAGACACACACAGAGGGACGACCCCGTGAGGACACAGGGAGGAGACGGCCGTCTACACGCCGAGGAGAGAGGCCTCAGGAGGACCAGCCCTGCCCACACCCGGATCTCGGATTCCAGCCTCCAGGACTGGAGACAATAAACGTCTGCTGTTTAAGCCGCCCGGCCTGCGGCACTCTGTGGCAGCAGCCTGAGCAAACTCATACACGTGGTAAGTGCAGCGTCCTGTCAACGCCTAGACGCTCTGTACCTATTTCACAGAGCGGGAAACGGACGCACAGAGGTGTACGGCACCTGGCAGGCTGGCGCCCAGAGCCCCCCTCGCCCTGCCAGGCCCCACCTTCCTCTGTCTGCAGAATGCGTCTGTGATTCTCAGAATGACAACAGGCTGCCAGGGCCGGGGCCCTGCCTCCCGAGGGAAGGAGGGATAGGCACTGCTTTAGAACTTGTAGCCTAGCTCTACACGAGCCAGTTTCCAGGGGGCTTCACTCTGCTCACCCGAGGATGGTGACATCATGCACAGCCCACGAGGTCGCAGGTGGCACACACCATCCTTTCCCACAGCGGTCACGGGAGATGCCCAGAGAGGACACAGACTTCCTGGCCTATGTCCCAGGGCCCCCATGTGCTCACTCCCATGGGGCGACGACGGTGGTCTGGACACAGCGATGGCAACAGCGTGTCCCCAGGAAGGTGGGGGGTATGGTGGCCACGGCCCGAGGGGCCCGGGTGGGTCACAGGCTGGGCCGTTATTTCACACACCAGGGCTTACCAGCCAAGGGGCGGCCTTGTGCCTGAAGGCAAGCGAAGTGGTTACATGATTCCACCTGCTGATTTTCACAGTATTGGAACAATCAACACAGCCAGCCGAAGGATCTGAGCCCAACAGCTCAGAGACAACTAAGGAACAAATGACTGCTCCTTCCAAGAAAACGCTGCTCATTTGTGATGGTTCAGACCCTCGGGATGCCATGAGCTCAGACATCATGTACTGTGGCGATTCTCAGCCTGCTTCTTGCCTTGACCCAGGGTGGGTGGCATTCCCATGCCCACAGCAGTGTCAGCGGGGGATCTCACATCTGCCCTTTCTTTCCAGCCTCTGCTGAATACAGGCGAGTGTAAACACTAGGTTAAATACCCTTCTTACTCTGATCTATTATAAGTAGTCCTTCTGCTTAAATGTAAGACATGACGCCGTACAACATCTCTCCTAGATGAGAACACAGGCAGAACATTCTCTGCCATAAATTGTATCAATGTTTCCTTACGTCAGCCTCCTAGGGCAATAGAAATGAAAGCAAAAATAAACAAATGGGACCTAATCAAATTTATAAGCTTTTGCACAGCAAAGGAGACCATAAACAAAACAAAAAGACAACCTAAGAGCAAATGGTGTGACCGACGAGGGCTTAATTTCCAAAATATACAAACAGCTCATACAACTCAATGACAAAAAACCAAACCACCCAATCAAAAAAATGGGCAGAAGACCTAAATAGATATTTCCCCGAAGAAGACGTACAGATGGCCAACAGACACATGAAAGGATGCTCAACATCACTAATTACTAGAGAAATGCAAATCAAGACTACAATGAGGTACCAGCTCACACCGGTCAGAATGGCCGTCATTAAAAATTCCTACAAATTATAAATGCTGGAGGGAGTATGGAGAAAAGGGAACCCTCCTACATTGTTGGTGGGAGTGTAAATTGGTGCAGCCACTATGGAGAACGTTACTGAGGTTTCTTAAAAAACTAAAAATAGAGCTACCATATCATCCAGCAATCCCACTCCTGGGCATATATCAGGACAAAACTCTAATTCAAAAAGACACATGCACCCCAATGTTCATAGCAGCACTATTCACAATAGCCAAGACATGGAAACAACCTAACTGTCCATCGACAGATGAATGGATAAAGACGATGTGGCTATAAATATATGTATATATATGTATGTGTGTGAGTGTGTGTGTGTATATATATATATATATATATATATATATATAAAATGCAGTACTAGCCACAAAAAAGAACGAAGGGGCTTCCCTGGTGGCGCAGTGGTTAAGAATCCACCTGCCAATGTGGGGGACACGGGTTTGAGCCCTGGTCCGGGAAGATCCCACGTGCCGCGGAGCAACAAAGCCCGTGCGCCACAACTTCTGAGCCTGCGCTCTAGAGCCCGCGAGCCACAACTACTGAAGCCCATATGCCTAGAGCCCGTGCTCCGCAACAAGAGAAGCCACTGCAATGAGAAGCCCGCGCACCGCAACGAAGAGTGGCCCCTGCTCACCGCAGCTAGAGAAAGCCTGCGCGCAGCAAAGAAGACCCAACACAGACAAAAATAAATAAAATAAATAAATTTATATAAAAAAAGAATGAAATAATGCCATTTGCAGCAACATAGATGGACCTAGAGATGATCATACTGAGTGAAGTATGTCAGGCAGAGAAAGACAAAAACCATATGATATCACTTGTATGTGGAATCTAATACGATACAAAAGATCTCACTTACAAAATGGAAACAGAATCACAGTAGTCATAGAAAACAAACTTATGGTTACCGAAGTGGAAAGGGTTGGGGGAGAGATAAATTAGGAGTTTGGGATTAGCAGATAAAAACTACTATATGTAAAGCAGATAAGCAACAAGGTCCTACTGTAGAGCACAGGGAACTATATTCAATATCTTGTAATAAACCATCATGGAAAAGAAAAAAAAGTAGGTCCTTCTGTAAGCTCTGCACCCACCCCGCAGAGGGTGTGGACGTCGCCCCAGCCCAGCCCCGCTCTGTACCAGTTGTGGTGAGGTCTTCCTACTGGTCAAGACCATCATTCCCAGCCAGTGAACCCATGTGGCATGACCAAGCGTCTAAACGAACAACAAAGGTGCGACTTCCTGATAAAACAGAAGGAGGCCCCGGCGTGGTCCCTGTGACGGCCCCCATCAGTGTCTGGCTGCCACACAGCTCGGAGAGGACGGATGGGTGGGAGCCGTTGCCCGGGGGCATCCATTGCTGGGCAGGGTTGAAATGCGTCTTACTTAAAGGAGGCCCCTGCGAGACCCTGGCCCGTGTCTACAATCACAGGGAACCCGGGTGAGCCCGCCGAGCAGAGCCCTGGAGGAAGAAGCTGGCCTGTACGGGGCACCTAGGATGCGTAGGTTCCGTGCCAGGCCCAGGGACCCCAACCTAGACTCGATCGGCCCTGCTCACTGCCTGGTGATGGATCCGTGTCGGCCACCTGTCGGCACAGACCCACCTCCGCCACGCGGCAGCTGGGCTGAAGGGCAGCCTGGGCTGGCCCTTCAACGGTGCTGCGTGGCCGTGACCAGAATCTGCCGCTGAGCCAACTGTCCTGTGTGAAAGGCGGCGTCTGGGGGACTCCCCGAGCCCTGCAGGCAAAGGCTTGCACCCGGGCGCTGCGGCTCTCTCGGCAAAACCTCACAACCAGCCCCAGCCTGTGCCAGACAGAGGAGACCCCCAGAGTCGCCTAGAAAGATGCAGAGGGCTTTGAAGTACAATGTGATACCCATCTCTGCAGCCTGACCTGTGGCACGGGACCCTCTGATGGCAACGTTCATCCCACACGTTCTCCTCGGGGCCTCCGTGCCAGCCTTGTGTCCAGACATGGCCACAGCGCGGCAGGGGGCACAGCTGCGTGCACTTGGTGATACGTGCTAGGGCTTCGGCGGGCAGAGCACGTAGAGTAGAAAAGCGGATCCTGGGGAGTGGGGGCAGGGGCGTTGGCACCGGGAAGGAGGAGAGGGAAGAACAGCTCCACTGGGGGTGGGTGGGAGCCAGAGCTATGGGGATGGGGGGGCACCTGGGACTCTGGAGTGAGTGTGGGCAGAATCGGGGGGACGGGGGAGCAGTCACTGGCTGAAACCAATGGTGTGCCGTCTGTCCTGATGGCCCCCCACGCCGCATCGCCTCCCCGAAGACCCAGCAAGAACATACAAAGAATGGATTCTCCCCTGGAGCTTCCAGAAAGAACCAGCCCTGCCGCTACCTTGGTTTAAGCCCTGTGAGACCACTTTGGACTTCTCACCTCCAGAACTCCAAGATAATAAACGTGGGCTGTTTTAAGCCACTACATACAAGGTCACGTGTTACAGCAGCCGCAGGGAACACATACGCAGGTACAGCTGGCTTCCGCAGAGGCTGGAGCAGGGTGAGCCGCGGGGGACCTGGCTGAGGGCTGACGGCGGGGGGCGGGGGGGGGGGTCTTCCCAGACCAGCTCCTTCCCTCTCGGTTGTGGGGTTGCGCGCTGGTGGGGACCAGCTGTGCTTGAATACCTCTCGACAGGCAGGCGGCGGCACTCAGTTCTGCTCCCCGAAATTCCCCCCGTGTCCACGCGGCACCAGCGGGCCGTCTCCGAGTGCCCCTCGCTGTCACAGACCCCGTCAGCCTCCAGGACGCTCCACCCGCAAAAGGAAGTCCAGCCGCTGACGTGCAGCGTGGATCAGCAGGCTGGGCTGCTGGTGACACAGCCTCGCTCTGGGCACGCTGGGGTTCGCTCACTGTTGCCGCCAACGGGGGCTCAAGATGAAGGGGAGGGGCCAGGCCCCCCGCCAGGACTAAGGATAGCTCCTAGGCGTGGCGCCTCGAGACCATGCACGTGAGTGGCCTCCCCACTCTCCAGGCCCCAGTCCACCTCCAGCTCCACCAGTGGTCGCCTGGCCTGGCTTCCTGAGACAGCCAGAGAGAACCTGGCACAGGCAGGAGCGAGGCCAGTGGGCCCGGCTCCAGCACCAAGTCTATGTGCCAGTGGGAAGCTTCGGGACCGTGCCGCCCGCAGCAGCTGAGACACGCAGGGCAGGTGAGGGCGGGCCTGGGGGCTGGTCTGCTGGTTTTCGAGCCCCTCTGTGAACCCTAGGAGCGCCCCCCCCCACCCCAGTCACCCTGCCTTGTCACAGAGCCTGCCGTGTCCAGGGCACTCGTGAGGCCCCCAGCCCCTTTCTGCCGTCATCAGCCCCTGTCCGTCCTGGGTTTAAACCGCCTCAGCGAGGTAACCCAGGGAGGAAGATGCTAGGCTGGGGACAAGAGGAGCCTGAATTCAGGATAAACCCAGGCTCGCGGTCCTCCTTTCCTGCAGACGAGTCGTCCACGAGGACCTCGGGGGGAGGGACGCAGTGGGGGAATCAGTTCCTTTGCAGGGGGGCAGGGGAGGAAAGGATTTTGTGGTCACTGAAATAAAACCGCGAACTAATCACTTATTCCACTAAATTAGGAAAGGCCTGTTGTCGTCCCACAGAGGTCCCCTTTCCATCTGAACACATTGTGCGTTACATTAGGGCTGCTTGGGCTTTCTTTTTATTTATTTATATATTTTTACTTCTGACTGACAGCACAACTTCACTGTATTTATTTTTATTTTATTTTTTTGTGGTACGCGGGCCTCTCACCGTTGCGGCCTCTCCCGTTGCGGAGCACAGGCTCCGGACGCGCAGGCTCAGCGGCCACGGCTCACGGGCCCAGCCGCTCCGCGGCACGTGGGATCCTCCCGGACCGGGGCACGAACCCGCGTCCCCTGCATCGGCAGGCGGACTCTCAACCGCTGCGCCACCAAGGAAGCCCCTTCACTGCATTTTTTAAGCTGAGGGCAAAGAACGAACCTGGGGGCTGGATGGCGCTCAGAGGCAGCCCGGGAAGTATAAGAGCCCGGCATCTTCACGGAAGCAACCTGCCTCCATCCTTGCTGTGCCGTCTCCGAGCTGTGTGACCCTCGGAAACCATCTGACCTCTCTGGGCTTTCACTTCATCTCCCATACAGAGAAGGTCCCAATGTCATCTCTCAGGCTGAGGCAAGTGGGGTTGGAACGTCTGTCCCGGCTCAGTCTCTCCTTTCAGCCAAAGAGCCGGCACCAGGGGAGGGCTCGGCCGAAGCAGAGAGCAGACGGGGATGGGGCAGCCGCCGGGGCCTGCTTTGTGAGACGTCCAGAGAGCTCGTGCAGATCAAAGGGAAGGAAACACCCAGTGCCGGCGTCCGTGCGATGGGAGGGGCCTGGGTGGGGGTCAGCCCCCAGGCGGCACCCTCGGCATCCCGTCCCTCCAAGCCCCTCAACTCCATCTGTGCTGGTTGATCTCCGCGGAGCCCACCATGCCCGGGCCCCAGATCCAGTTAGCATGTGAACACATGTCTGAGCACGGCGAGCACCAGGGTGAGACTTTATCTGCTCGGAACACTCAGCCTCTCCTCCTCCTTCAAGTCTCGGACGCCCTGTGCTCTGCACAGAGGCAGCAGACAACATAGACAATACAGACAGGAACCCACTCTGGTCTGATGAGGTGCTGCGGGAGCTGGAGGCCACGCAAATGTGTCCCCACGTTCCTGGCAAATCCAGGGTGGCCCCTGAGTGATACTGGTCCTGAGGACCCCAGCCCAGCGTTGGATGCAGCGGGGGTCCCTGAAGAGGCTTTGCCCAGAGGTCACGGCCAGAGGGGTCACTGAGTCTGCCGTGCAGGAATCTGGCGGCTCTTCAGAGCCAGTGGGGAGGGGGGCTTTGGAGAAATGTGGAACCCTGGGCCCTATCCCCAGACGATCCGAGCTGGTGGGTCTGGGCTGGGGTCAGTGAGTGGGGTCTGCGTGTTGGATGTGGGTGCTGCCGTGTGGACGGGGTGATGCTCGGTGCCGGGGAAGGACCTGCTGGCCGGTCAGGGCTGGTGCTGGGTGCCGACCTGTGGGGCCGTCTGGCAGGGGACAGTGGGGGGTTCCGAATTCTGCCTGGCCCTGGGGGAGGGACAAGGGGCTTTCTCTGAGGGGTTTGCGGGAGCCGTGGAGACCAGGGGACGGGGGTGTCTCTGGAGAAGGGGACCCCCGGGGGACTCCGGGTGGCCCAGCAGTGTCACCCCAACTGATGCAGGAGTGGGAAGGAGGCCTCCCGGGTGGGGGGAGTGCTTGGGAGCACAGGAGCTAGCGACTGGGAGGGAAGGCAGTGCTCAGAGACCCCCGGCTTGTGTTACGTCACACAACCGAGTGAGCGCTTGGCAAATACCAGCAGGGGTCTCCTTCAGCCACAGGTCAAGCAATTGCCACGGGCCAGCTGACTTCCGGGCTACAGAGGGGGCAGTGCCAGGGGGCCCAGGCAAACGGAGCAGGGCGCAGACACTCTGGATAGCCACATCCCCAGGTCCCCAGGGGTGGCCCCCTCTGTGCTGAGTCACTCAGGATAAAACCCTGGAGTCCTCCTGGAGGCCCTCCTCACCCCTCCACCCCACCACCAGCAAACCAGCACCCACCTTCTCCAACGTCGACCTTGAGTACGCCCACCCCACATGCCCACTGCCAGGACCCTCTCACGTGGATTCGGGCAGGGACCTCCGAACTGGTTCTCCGAGCTGCCCTCGCCCCCCTGCAGTCTATTCTCAACCAGGCGGCCAAAGAAGATCTTACTGCCCAGGGCACAAAACATAGGCAGTTAAAGCCAACCCTGCACAGTGGCCAGTGAGGTCCCTGCAGCCTGGGCCAGCCATGCCCCTTATGTCACCACCAACCATTCTCCCGGCTCACTCAGCCCAACCTCAAGAGCTCCCCCCCGCCACTCTCCTCCAGCTTCTAGGCACGGCTCGTGGGGTCTGGAATGATGTTCTCCAGATACCCACACAGCTTCCTCTCTCCCCTCGTGCTGAGCAGCCCTGACCACCGCAATGAATGCTGCCACCGCCCCTCTCCCGGCCGTCCTGTACCGCCCTCTAGCAATCATCGCCCTCTAGCAATCATCGCCTGCTCTCTACTCAGACAGTTCACATCGTGGCTCTGCCCATTTGCAACTCGAGCTGGTGCCTGTCCAGACGGTCAGCAGAGACGTGGAGGTCGGAGGGTTGGAGGACAAACCCTGCAGCTTCACTGCCACCACCCCCGGGGCAGCATTGGGCCTGGGGCTTGATTTAGGTGCTGTAGAGGTTGTCCTGGATTTTGTGTGGGAGGCATGGTGAATGCCACCTCACAGCCCCTCCGCGCTGGATCTGCCCAGGCCACCCCACCTCACCTCAGCTCGGACAGTGCACCATACTCTGTGCGCTGGCAGCCCCACTGACCCAAGAGAGGACTTGACCCAGGGGTGGCTCATCCACTGGCCGGCCAGGGGCCACTGTCAAGGTCTGAGGCAAAAGTCGTTGCCCAATGGAGTGGGGATGACCTGTAGAGCCAGATGGACCGGCTGCTTTCAGAATCAGAGAATTCAGGGCCAGTGGTAGTAGAACAGACTAGCAGAGGGGGGCTGGGACAGCATGAGGGAGGGACAGGGACAGTATCCAGTCTGTAAAGCTGCCCCAGGCCCCCAGGCTCCGACTCCCAGAGGACACTGTCCTACAATATGCCCCCCCGCCCAACCCTAAGTGTCATTAAAAAATTGGCCAGAACCTGTCCCTGTTCTTTGTTGCCAATGAGTACAGGTGTGCTTTCATCCATCCTTCCATCCATCCATCACTCCATCCATCCATCACTCCATCCATCCATCCTTCCATCCATCCATCCTTCCATCCATCCATCACTCCATCCATCCATCCTTCCATCCATCCATCCTTCCATCCATCCATCACTCCATCCATCCATCCTTCCATCCATCCATCACTCCATCCATCCATCCCTCCATCCATCCATCCTTCCATCCATCCATCACTCCATCCATCCATCCTTCCATCCATCCATCACTCCATCCATCCATCCCTCCATCCATCCATCCTTCCATCCATCCATCACTCCATCCATCCATCCTTCCATCCATCCATCCTTCCATCCATCCATCACTCCATCCATCCATTCATCCTTCCATCCATCCATCACTCCATCCATCCATCACTCCATCCATCCATCCTTCCATCCATCCATCACTCCATCCATCCATCCTTCCATCCATCCATCCTTCCATCCATCCATCACTCCATCCGTCCATCCTTCCATCCATCCATCACTCCATCCATCCATCCTTCCATCCAACAGCGATGTGAACTATTGAATAAGCACCTCCCCTAGGGAGACAGTGAGGAATAAGACAGATTTGACCCTGGCTCGTGGAGCTTCCAGCCTGCAGGAACGCTGAGTGAACAATTAATCAGAGTGTGAAGGTTCCTAGAGGGTGGCACAGGTGCCTGCCCTTGGGGTGAGTAACACAGTGGGGGCTATTCTAATCAAGCAAAAAGGTCAGAAAAGGCTTTGCCAAGCACGCAACCATCAGACCTGGCTGGTGCCCGGGGCTGGCAGGTGAGATCGGGGCAGGGAAAAAGGGGGGCTTTTACTTTTCTGCCTTATTTACGGGTGCAGAATGTAACGAAGCATTCTGGGCAGACTATGGGACGCCGGAGAGCCAGGGGAGAGGGGCTCGTCCTCAGTGGAAGCGTCTGGGGCACGATCAGCTGGGTATCTTAGAGAGATCCCTGCAGGCATGGGGGAGGGGCAAGCACCCGGGGTGGGGATGCTGTTAGAAGGTCACTGTGTTTGTCTATTGGTTTTGCTTCTCTTAGGGAAGAGCCAGGAACCAGCAGCACAGGTGGTCCTGGCGCCCAGCGGGTCACTCAGAGCCGGGCAGTGTGACACGCGGATCTCCGTGGGGATCTTGGGCGGCTGGCCAAGTGGCACGTGGAGGGGACATGTGTGGACCCTTAGCATCCATTGCTGGGCTCGAGCACCATCTCCCTGAAACCCAACTGGCAGGACTGGTTACGAGGCACCTGAATTTTTGAACAAGGCATTTCCCACCTGTTTATTTTTCCGGACTCCCTTCTTCCAGAAGAATGATGCAGGAAGCACAGCTCATAGCCAGTGCTGTTTGTGGGAGTGTGTTCTGGAGGCTTCTACCTGGGACAGGTGAGCGCCTCACCTACCAGAGTGGGGGTGGTGCGTAAGTTACGCTGTCTCAGAATGCTTTGCTACTGAATGCCATAGAAAAGTCAAAGTCCCCCCCGCCCGCCCCCGCCAACTTCATCATCCCCTTCCCGGGAGCACTGCAAACATGCCTCTTCAGACATTTGTACAAATACAGAAACACGTAGGTGTCCTTTTTAATAAAATGGGGTCACTCTCGAGTCTGTGGTTCCTGCAACGTGCTCTCATCACCTGGCTGTCTTGGCTGGGACACTGGATTTCTGGCACTGTTTTCCACGGCCACACCATATCCCACGGAGAATTGTGCTGGGGTTTATGAAGGCAGTTCCCTCGGCCGTCCAGGGACATCACACCGCACAAATCACCCAGAGGATCAAACAGTACACCTCTCTGCCCCTCCTGTAAACGTTCTCTAAAGGCAGACTGGCCATCGAAACCCCCAGTAGGCAAGTCCTACCAGGCCAGAGACCGGGCGGCAGGAGGGCAGGCGAGGAGACCCTAGGGAAATGCCCCGAAACAGCACCATCATTGCAGGAACATTCCTAGCAGTGAAAGCCAGGGAGACGAAATTGGTTTGGGGGATTCTGTGCAGCCGTCAAGATCACAGACATCGGTACTTAACTGATGTGGAAAAATGGTCTCCCTGTGTTGTCTGAAAAAGGGCAGGTTACGATGGAGAACATGAGGAGTCCATATTTCAGAGAGAAAAGGTGTTTGTGGAGAAGATCCACAGAAAACAAGAGCCAGGGGCATCTGGGGCTGGTGAGGGTGCTCCTGGGGGCAAGACGCTTGCCTTTGAATAATTACTCTTTTAAGTAGTGTCTGCCCCTGATAGATGTCAAGTCTTAAAAAGGAAAAGACAGAGAGCTGGAGGGAAAGAGAAGGTCCAGAACTAGAATGGGATGGAAAACAAAAGACAGAGAAGAAAGAAGCAAGGGCGGGAAAAGGGGCCCAACCCCCCGGGGCATGCCGGCACAGGTGATCACAGGTGAACTAGCAGTGCAGGTAAATGGAACCCATTCTCGGCCAGTTGGGGAGGGGATGCCATCACCAGTCCCCACCCAGAGTGAGAGGCAGGATTTCTGCCCATCTGGGATTGCACAGAAGATTTATGGTCAGGGGTCATTGGCAAGTCATTGACTAGGACCCTGCAGAGCTGGGATTTGAACCCGGCTCTGTCAGACCTTGTATAAGTCAGCTCGGATGGCTGGGACAAAATACTAGACTGGGGCTTAACCAACAGCAGTTGATCGTCTCACAGTCTGGAGGCTAGAAGTCAGGGTGTCAGTACAGTCAGGCTCAGCTGAGGACCCTCTCCCTGGCTTGCAGACGGCTGCCTTCTCTCTGTGTCCTCACATGGCAGAAAGAGTTCTGGTCTCTTCCTCTTCCTGTAAGGGCACTGATCCCATCGTGGGGGCTCCACCCTCATCTAACCCTAACTACCTCCCAAAGAGCCCTCCTCCAAATACCCTTGTAACTAAGCAGGACCCTATGGGGCTTTCCCAGGACACATGCACCCCATTCCCCCAACCACCCATGTCCTTCACCTGCCTCTTGTCCGTAGAGAAACTTTACTCAAAGAATAAATTTACCCAGAGAATTGAAAAAAAGGCAGAAGTAAAGAAAAGCCGTCAAACAGGACAAAATAATAATAGTTTAGCCATCAGACAAAGTCAAGGACCTTTAGTTCCTCCGCCAGGGCTGTAGCTAATATATCCTGAGCAGTACTCTTGGAGCTGTTATGTAGCTGCTGAAATCCCCACCAGGTGGAGGAAGTTAATTGCATGAAAACCAGACTGTAGCCATGACATAAGCTGCTCCATCTTACACAATTCTGAGAACATTTCCTCAAGGAGATGGCAACAAACTGATCCTGGAACTGAAGGTTAACTGTATTTAACTGTATTTAAAACAATCAAGATGACGCTGGCCAGACCTCACACGAGCAATTTCAAGATGACGGTCAGGGCTGACTTGTGCTGTTCTGCGCGTGGCCCCCTCCCTCCGACTGTGCACCCCTGAAACTCCCCTCTAAAAGCTCTTGCCCCCTGACTGGTTCTTGGACACGAGTCTACCTTCTCCCCAGGTTGCCGGCCTCCTGAATAAAGCAAACTTTCCTTCCTGCCAACACTTGTCTCTTGAGTATTGGCTTTCGAGCTGTGAGCAGCGGGACCCGAGTTAGTAACACCCTCGCATGTGGTTAGGGCTCCAACCTGTGAATTTAGGGGGGCGCAGTCCAGTCCATCGAAACACCTCAAGGCTCCTCTTCCTCTGTCACATCCCCCTTTCTCTCCCAGACACTGTCCTGTGCTCACTGGCTTGTCCGTCTGTCTGTCACCCCTGCTGGGAGTGAGCAGAGGCTGGGTCACGGGGACACCAGTAAATGCCAGCTAAGAAGTGAGGGGTGGCCTCCCTCATCGTGCCCAGGCCATCAGTCAGGTGGACACTGTGGGGAAAGCTGGGCACTGGGGACCCCGGTCTCTGGCTGCCTCAAGAGGGGACGAGGCCTGGGCTGAACAATCGGGCAGAAGGGCCTGGCTCGCTGGACGGTGAACACACTCCGAACCCTGCATCAAGCGGTGGGCAGCCCTGTGGCTGGGAATCCATCCTCTCTAGTGGAAGCTATATGCACCCTGGCTGAGGCTGCTGGGCAAGCTCCTTGGCCCATGTCTCTGGGTCCACAGCATCCTCCTACACGCCCACCCCTGCATTTCTGCACATCATCTCACCACGGGCTGACGTCTGCCCGGGACTCACTACGCACCCGCAGCCTCGATCACTCACACTTGCCTGAAACGAGGACCTTCTGGGCACCCGTTTCCCACCCAGGGAGCCCGGGCGTGTCCACCTCACTGTGGTAACGATCAACGTCCAGCCATCCCCCCACCCCGGCCTGCCACAAAGCAGGTGCTCAGCAAACCCTGGGTGAAAGGAAGACAGAGTCGCTCGGGAAGCCGGAGGCTTTCTGGGGTGCTGGCTGTGAGTGGGGGCCAGGGGGCTCTCACCCTACGTCACAGACCGCTCGTGCCCAGGACCATGCATGGTGCCCACAGCCCAGGGGAGGCCCAGGCCACCTCTGCTGCCTTTTGAAGCCCCTGCCCCAACACTAGCTCAAATATCAGTGCACATGCAGCCCAGCAAGTGTAACTTTTTGGCTGTGAAGTATCAGAAGACATTTGTACACTTTTGCTTCTGCGGCCGTCTGGCTGGGTGGGTCCTCTGCTGGGGATGGACCGTACCTGCTCAGTGATCCTCACGTGGCCCTGAGATTTCTTGCCCACTGAGAAATCTCACCTACAAATTAGTTTAAAATGAACATTCCATGTAACAGTAAATAAAGTCTGGATACAAACTTCATTAAATATTTACTCATTTAAATGGCTTTATTATCTTTTCAAGTTTTGGAGCCTCAAAATGTCTTTTCTAGATCTCTTTGCTTTGGCAAAGCTCGTGAGCTCTCAGCTCCTGGCAAAGGCGTCCTGGAGGATGCCGGTGCCGTGCCACCGCCCCCTCCCCCAGCCTCCGCCTCCTCACTGGGCCTGGTGGCTGTTCCGCCCGCCTGCCCCATGGGGCTGCCGAGGAGAAGAGTCAGCAAACCCCAAAGTGCTCAGAAGGTACCCTCCTACAACATCCCCAGGCAGCGGGCGTCCACGACCGATCTGTCGAATGAATGAATGGATGACTGAGCGAGCAAACGAGGGTTAAGGGCCAGGAAGCCTCGGGGCGGGGGCGGTTCTTGGTGGCCAAGCAAAGCGTGTCCACCTTCTGAAGGGACAAAGGGGTGATCTTGTCCTTTCAACCAGCCCCCGAGCCTGCTGGCTGGCAGTCCCCGTCCCCCGGCTGTTGGGAGGCGCCCAGGCGAGGCAGACGGAGACAGTGGGGGCCACCGGGGTCCCCTTTCTAATCCTCCATAGACAGAAAGGCCATTCCAACACAAGCTTCTCTCCAAAGTTCCCCAACAGGCCGAGAACAGAGGCAAGCATCCTCCCAGCTCCCGTTGTGAAGGAAAGAATGTGAAAAGCCAAGAGGAAACGGGCACTCCCCCCTCGCACCCCGTAATGGGGGTCCCCGCACAGCCTGTCCACCTCCTGGAGGGGGCCCAGGCCCCCGGAGCCTCACAGCCCAAGGTCACTGCCGATGTGAGAAGGGAGGGGGCAGACAGAGAGCTGGGGGGCGGGGTGTCTGTGCAGCTGTCATCATTCCTTCACTAGTTCATTCATTCATTCATTCAACAAGCACATGGCAGACACCACGCTGGCCCCTCTGATACAACGATGAGGACACCTGTGCGGGACCTGTGGTGTCAGGCGTGGTCTGGACCCACCTGGAGGCAGTGAGGCCAGCCTGCAGCTGACCTTCCCAGGCCGCCCTGGCTGTGTCCACAGGCCTGACACACGCGGCCACCCCTGACACCTTGTGGTCAGCCGGGCAAGACCAGGAAGGCCCCGTGACACTGTCCTACCTGAATTCCCCCGTCCTCAGAGGCTTGGCCCTGCCTCCCTGCCCATCAGACAGAAAGAATATTCTTCAGGGCCATGAACGCTTTGTATCAATAGAAAACAGGTCCCTTTAAAGAGGGAGCTTGACAGCCATCAAACACCACTGATGGACAAATGGGTGAACGAAACATGTACGTCCATCCATGCAGGGGAATGTTTTTCAGCCACAAGAAGGAATGAAGCCATGACACACGCCGCCACGTGGATGACCCTCCATGACGTTTTGCTCTAAGTGAATGTAGCCAGACTCAGACGGTCACATCTTGTGTGATTTCATGTGCATGAAACATGCAGAACAGGTGTCCAGCCTCCATAGAGGAGACCAAAAATCCACGAGTGGCTGCCAGGCTCGGGGGAGGGAGAGGGGAGCGACTGTGGGGAGGGGAGGGGAGCGACTGGGGGGAGGGAGGGGGGGGCGCGGGGGGGGGGGGGGGGGGAGCGCCAGCTGAGGGTGTAGGGCTCCCTTTGGGGGGGGCATGAAGATGCTCTGGAACCTGCCAGAGGTGGTGCTTGTGGGACACCGTGAAAGCAGTGAATGCCACTGAATTGGACACTGTGAAATGGTTAATCTTCACCTCAATAAAACGTTTAAAAAGTGAACTTGAACCGAAGATGGCTGAGACAGGCTTCAAGCCTGATGCGCTGGGTCCTCCTCAGGGAGCCCATTTCTCGTGGACGCCACTCACTTCACGCTCCCCGCTCCCTGGGCGGCTGGGGAAGGGGCCGGCTGCCCCTGCAGCTCCCGGGATGGGCTGTGCCCGAGGGAGGGTGCCCGGCTGCCACAGCCTTGCTTACTGCAGCCCGAGGCCCCTCCTACATTTGCTCTTTGCCCCACAGCCCAGGCAGAACCGCAGGCCGGCCCTGGCACCAGCCCCGGGACCGGGTGGGGGGAGGGCTGCAGGCCTGGCTGGCCCCGAGGCCCCCGTGCCAGCCCCGCCCTCCCCGGCCTTCCTGCAGCCAGCGGACTCTATGCCCGTTTGTTCAAAATCCACAGCACCATATGCGCAGCAACATTTAGTTGAATAAATTTCCTCATAATGGGCCCGAGGCTTGTTTTAAAGATGAACTTTCACCTCTGAGACGCGGCTTTAGAGACCCAGAGGGAGCCGTGCCCACCTAGGGAAGCACCCAGCCTGGCACCGAGCTCTCTCCGCCCAGGGCCACTTGCTCTGCCACCCAGCAGCCTCACACATGTCTATGAAGTCGGAGGAGAAAATCCCCAGCCCCAGGCCCAGACTCCACCCCCCAGTCACAGGAGAGGTGGGACCCGCAGGCCTTCCCCAGGCCAAGGGGCCCCCCCTGTACTGGGTTTAATGGTGTCCCCTCAAAATTCATGTCCACCCAGAGCCTCAGAATGTGACCTCATTTGGAAACGGGGTCTCTGCAGATGTCATCAGTTAAGATGAGGTCACGGGGAGTAGGGGGGGCCCTGATCCCACAGCTGGTGTCCTTATAAGAGGAGAAAATACACAACACGGAGGCGGTGGCCATGGGATGACCGAGGCAGGGGCTGGAGGGGCGAGGCCACAAGCCCAGGGACAGCTGGGGCCCCCAGAAGCTGGAAGAGGCAGGAAGGACCCTCCCCTGGATTCTGGCCTCCAGGCGGTGAGAGCATCAGCTTGTGTGGTTTGAGCCGCCCGGTGTGTGGTCACTTGTTCCGGCTGCCCCGGGACGTGGACCATCCCCGCTCCAAGGACAGCTCCCTCCCCTGTGCTCTGACAAAAGCCCCTGGCACACAGGAGGCACCTGCCACAAATCTATGGAAGACCTGAGGGGCGCATGGCCGAACTGGACACTTTGTTGCCCTCCAGGCTTCCTACCCCTTGTACTTCCTCCTGGACGACCTGGTGTGTGGGGACCAAAGGGCCGGGAGGCACGTCTGCCGGGCGGTTCCAGAAGAAACCACAGCCCACGGGGCGGGGGGGGGGGGGGTGCTTCTGAGATGGGCGGGGGTTGGGGGGGAGCGAGGGCGAGGGGCTTCGGGGCTTCTAGCTTCTGGGGCGGGAGAAGCGCCGTGACCCAGAGCCGTGGCCTGGGTCCTGGCTCTGGGTGTCCAGCAGGCGCTGCCCAGGCAGTGGGGCCGGTGGGTCAAGGGGCCGGCGCCCCCGCCCCTCCCCTCGGCGAGCATTTATCAGGCGCCCTGTGCCATGGCCCCACAGACAACTCGCCTAGCCCAGGGGCACGGGTGCTTTGATGGGGTGTGCCTAGGGCACTGGGGGTGCCAGAGCTGGGCCCTCACCCCGACTCGGGGAGTCACGGGAGGCTCCTCAGAGGAGGAAGTGGGGTCCACAGTGCAGCCTGAAGGCTGGGAGGGGCTGGGGCACAGCACGGACACAGGCCTAGAGGTGGAGGGCTGGGGGGAGCTGAGAGATGGAGGGAGACGCGGCCGACCTGCCACGGGCTTCATCCCGGGGGCAGTGGGCAACACGTGTCTCGTCCGGCCACAGTGGGACAGGCTGCGAGTGCCTACCCGCAACCGACGCTAACCGCTGACCTCTGCCACCACGGCCAGAGGGTGTGCCCAGGGGAGGGCCTGGCCCTTTCTTTGAGGTCTTGCTGGGGGAGATCACACTCATGAGTGAAGTGACAGGAGGACCGACCGGGACAAGGGGGCTCCTGTGTGGTCGTGACCCTGGGGTCTACCACCCGGCTATCCCAGGAGCCTCCACAATCTGGGGTCAAGTCCCCGCCTCACTTGGCCTCTGCCTCGTGGTCACATGGCATCTTCTGTCTCTTATGAGGACGCCCCTCCCTGGCTTTAGGGGCCCCATCCCCACCCCGGGTAATCCAGCATGACCTGGTCTTGAGACCCTTACCTTGATTACACCTACAAAGACCTTTTCCCCAAATAAGGTCACATTCACAGGTTCTGGGTGGACATGAATTTTAGGGGCCACCACTCAGCCCCTGCGCTCTGTGAATATTTTAGTTTATTTCATTTCAGTCCTTCTGATGGCCGTGGACGGATACAAGCTCCCCCCGCGCCCCAGTGAGTGAGACCTGTCTGCACCTGTATTTTATATCCATCTCGAAAGCCCTGAACAGGCCCCCCCAGGGCCCTCTGGAGAAAGCGGAGTATGAAATGCACCTGCTGCCAGGTGTGGCCGTTCCCTTCGGGCCAGGTGGGCAGCAGCAGTGGGGCGCTGGGGGCAGGTTTGGGTACATAAGGGGCACGAGGCTGCTGGCTCCCGCCCCGTGTCCTGCTCGGGCTTCACTCTTGCCCCTCTGCCTTCCTGGGGCTTGTCCCTTCCAGAGCACCCACGACTCGAGGACTCAGACTGGGAGACGGGAGAGCTATGGCTCCAGAAGACCCCGGAGGCCAAGGAGCCCAGGCGTAGTTTCTGGACCTCACCGTGGGTCTGGGGCCTGTTGGAAAAGCCACGTGAAAGGTCACCTGTGGCAGCTGGCTACAGTTGGGACTTCCTCACCTGTCACGGTCACCCTGCCCCCGCAGGTCCCACCTGAGATGTCACCTCCCGCGAGATGCCTTCCGGGCATCCCATCCGGGAGCCACCCACCCGGATGCCTGCACTTTCCCTCCCGCACCGCACCGGCGGGCCCGTCTGGGACCTGGCAGTGAATGAGACCCTATCCATCCCCCCACCCCCACCCCATGGAATCCGGGGCCAGCAGAGCCCGAGGCCGCTGCAGGAGGAGGGGCAGGAAGGCTGCAGCAGGCGTTTGATACGAGTTTGTCGGATGAATGAAGGGCGCGCGCGCGCGGAGCTCCACACAGCTTTGCTCGGCTGGAGTGTAGGGTGTTTGAAGGTGGAGAAGGCAGGGGAAGAGGCTGGAAATGTAGGCTCGGGGGCCTTAAATATCTGGGAAAGGAGTTTAGAATGGATCCCAAGTTAGCACAAATGACTCAAGAAGGAATCAAAACCGGAATAGTCCGGCAACCATGAAAGACATCACACCAGCAATTACACATCTTTTCACCAGGAAAACACGAGGCTCAGTTGGCTGTCTGAGCAGGGTCAACCCAGCACGGAAGGAACAAATGATTCTAACCCCAATAACGTCTTCCAGAGGTAAAATGAGAGAACACCGCTCCCCAGCTTGTTTTGTGAGCCTGAATTGATTCTCAGATCAGAAAAGGACAGTATCAGAAAGGAAAATTACAGGAAATCTCATTCATGAACTTAGATGCAAAAATCCTAAATGAAATAATAGCGAATGGAATTTAGCGATGTATTAAAAAGATTACTTCATCATGGCAACTTGGGTTATCCTAGGAGCCTAAGGCGGGTCTCTTAGAAAATCGATTCATGTAATTAATTAGCAAAGGGGAAAAGCCACACGATTTTATCAAGTGATACGCAAACGCCCTTGATAAAATTCAATATCCATTTGTAATTAAACCAAAACCCCTCAGCACATTGGGAAGAGAACGAAATACTTTAACCTGATAAACTGTGCGTCCAAAAACGCCTAGAGTCAACAGAAATTTTGAAAGCATTTCTTTTAGGATCAAGACAAGTATGCCCTCTATCACCACTCCTATTCAATATTTTATGGCGGGTGGGTCCTACTCAGCGGAGAGAGAAAAGAATAAAAGATACAATCAACAGATAAAAGATGAGAATTAATAAGAGAATTTTAGCAAGGTAGCAGGATAAAAAATCCATATACTTGGGTCAGCTGCGTTTCTACACTCCTGCAACAACCAGCAAATGTAATTAAAAAATATATACCGCGAAACGACAAAAGATGAAACTACTTAGGAATAAATCTAAAAACGTCGCCTTTAAGCTCTTTACGGAGACAATTATTAAATCTTTCTGAATGACACGAAAGGAGACCTTAACAGATGGAGAAACAGTTACGTTCTTGGAGGGGAAGATGATATGGCATAGGTGTGGATTCCCCCCAAATTGGTCTATTTTGGGTCAATGCGATGCTAATAAAAATCCCAACAGGGTGTTTTTTTTGTTTGTTATTTGGCGTAACTTGATTCACTGAAAAAAAAGTATATGGGAGAGTAAAGGTCCAATAGCTAAAATAATCCTAAAGAGGAACAAGCTGGGTTGAGTGGGGGAAGGGAGATGTGTTCGGGACAATGGCACCAATGCCCCGCCCAGAAACAGACCCGCATCCGCGTGGACGCTTGGTTTATGATTGAGCCAGCACTGCGTTACTTGGAGAAAAGTGTCTTACTCCACAAATGATGCCGGAAGAACGGGTTTTTCCACCTCGGCGGGGGGCGGGGAAGAAATGAAATTGGGTCCCTACTTCGTACCATACACACACACACACACACACACACACACAAATTCCTGGATTAAAGACTTAGATGTGAAAGCCAAACTTATTAAATTCCTAGAAAGTAAGACTGGAAAATATCTTTATGACCTCTTGGTAGAAAAGAATTTCTTAAGTAAGTCACAAAAAAGCACAAGCCCTTAAGGAAAAGTTGGATAAATTCATCTATATTACATTACGGAATATACAAAGAACACAAATCAGGAAGAAACAGATAAACAACCCCAGGGAAAACTGGGCCAAAGAGGAAAACAAGCATTTCCCAGAAATGGAACCCCAAACGGTTCACAAACATATGAAAAGATGCTCCAGAGGGTGCGCTGGTAACCAGGCAATACGAATTGAAATGCCAATGAAAAACCATTGAATGCCCTTAGACTGGCAAAAACCACAAGGTCTGGGCAATAGCTGCGAAGCTCTGAGACCTGCCTCCCAGAGTGATGGTCTGGGGTGCGGGGAGGGGGTGGGGGAGTGGGGCAACCGGAATGGCCACTACCAAAAGCTCTGTGCCAGCCCCTGGGAAAGCTGCCCTGGTTACAGCCACAAAAGCCAGGAGGCTGCCAAGCGTTCGCCAACAGAAGAGTGGACACCCACACGACGGCAGACGCCAACATCATCTCCCAAACTCCCCATCAAAATGGCCCTGAAAACAAAAAGCGCTTCTCCTTTTTTTGGGTAATTTGATTGGTGGCAAAACCTGGTCACAACAGGAGCAAAGGCATTAATCACGTACATTGATCCCACTTTGTGTGAACATCCCGATATTCTGATGCGGGAAAATCAATGTGCTTGATTACACGGTGCTACTCACTGGGATTATACGAAATACAATAGAACCTTGTATTTTGTAAAATTTAGTTTATAGTATAAAATATACACATAATGCATATTTATTTTATCACCTTTGCTCTGAAAGGAACCTGGCCCCGTGGGCTCCGGATGAGGCACTAAGGACCTGTCTGGTCTTAAGTGGAATCCTTTACCTTTCCTGGGAAAGCAAATAAGGCACATACTTCTCTGAGGATAAACCTCAAATGCACCACGATAGCCAAAGAAGCAGCAGCCCATCCAGGAACCTAGATGCCCAGATTCCACTTGCGTACGGTTGGGAAACAGGCAGAAGTGAGCTCTGTTTGTGATATAAACGCAGGTAGCCGTCCAGAAACTAACACGATACTGTAAAGCAACTATACTTCAATTAAGAAAAAACAACGCAGGTAGCCCACCACAAAGGGAGCCCAGAAGCAGTGGCAGGGAGACAGCTCACAGCCAAGGGCCCTGCTGTCCCCTGCAAACGGTCCCTGGGCTCAGGCCAGCATCTCCCGGCTGACTCCAGGGTGAAGGAACGTAGGACAGAACCTGCCACTGATGGGCCACGTCCACCACACTAGTCCAGTCCTGGACAGCAAGGGACCCTAGCTCAGGCCACACGTGTCACTCCAGGTAGGAGCAGGCAGGGGGCTGCAAACTGCCCTCCAGATGCTTCTTCCTGCCCTCCCTCTTCTGTACAGGCACCCCACCCCCACCCCACTGCCTGCAGGAGAAACCTATGTCCTGGGTACTCTCCTCAACCTGACCCCCCCAGATCCAATCCAGCGGCTGTTCCGGCCCATCCACAGCTGCCCTGGTTACAGCCACAAAAGCCAGGAGGCCACCCAGCGTTCGCCAACAGGAGAATGGACACCCACACGACGGCAGAGACCAACATCATCTCCCAAACTCCCCATCAAAATGGCCCTGAAAACAAAAAGCGGTGGCTGCCTGACGCATCACCCTCCCCACACTCCACGGTCCCCATGGCAACCTCATGGTCTCTCAGGGCCACAGGTCAGCCTAAAGCACAGGGGTCCAGGCCTCCCTCCTCCATGCCTGTGATGCTCCTCTCTGGGTACCGCCTGGCTCTACCATTACCCAGGTTACTGCTGAAGTGTCACCTCCTCCAGGAAGGCCCCCAGGATCACCTGCCCAAATTATCCAGGTCCCCTGCATTACTGTCACCATACCCTGGCTGCTGCCTATGTGGCATTCTCACAGTTTGTAAACAGTTTTCCTTCCTTATTTACTTTCTGCCTCCTTGAACGACAAGCTAAGTATGGGAAATATTTGTGTTTGTCTCTGTCGTGAACCCAGGGTCCAGTAGAACCTTTACTCAGGAGGAACACAAATACTCTTGAGCAGATGAACCACTAAGAATAATGATAATGACACCAGGGAACAGAGAGGCTGGGTAACTTGCTTAAGGTCACACAGCCACAGAGCTGGGATCTGGGGAAGTGGCCTCCTCCATGCTGGGCAGTCCTTTCCTGGGCCAGTCCTTCTCCAATTCCCAACCCCTTCTCTAACCCCCAAGCTTTGGTGCTTTCACGAAAACTCAAAAGGCCCTGGAAGAAGACGGGACAGGTGGGGGTCGGCCCAGGTGGACTGCCTCCCTCATCGTGCCCCTCTCCCAGCTTAACTGACAGGTGAGGAGATGTCCACGGAGCCCTCCGCTTATAAGGAGCCTCCCCCCGCCCAGGGGGCATGCAGTGACCCACCTGGATGCTGGTGGCCGCAGTGATGTGAGCAGATGGGGGTCAGCGCCCAGCAGAGAGGATCAGGGAAGCAGGACAGCCCAGTACAATTACTCAAGCAAATACTTAACCAATGGGCGGGAGCTCCCAGCGCTCACGTCGACCCGCTCCTGCCCCCTCTTCTTCTCCCTCCTTTAATAAATATCCCCAAATGGCTCTCCCACCCATGGTGGGGGGAGGGGGCTTCAGAGCAACCAGACAAAAGCGAACCTAGCGAGCACATGCCTGTGACCTTGGCTGACCTAACAGTCAGGGAGGCGGGTGTGGAGCTCTGAGTGTTCCTGGGGGGCTGTCCGGCCTGACCCGAGGGCAGCGGTCACTTCCAGAGGAGGGAGCAGTGGGACAGAAGGATGTGCAGGGCCTCAGGGGGCTCGTCGAGCGGCCAGCTCTCCCGGGAGAGGAAGCCTCGTGAGGACTGTCCACTGGCTGACGCCTGGCCCTGAACCCCCTCCCTGGGTCCTCCCTGCACCCCCGTCCAGTCTGGACACAGCGACTGGGGACCCCCGACATGCACAGCTACTTGGGGGCCCGCAGGCCCCTCTGCCCTCTGAACGGTCTGGACGGTGAGTCCAGTGGGCCCGGGGCTGGAGGTGGCCTAGGAGAGGTGGACCGGGGTGGGCACCATCCTCACACCTACTTTGTGGACGTGGACCCTCAGCCCGGGAAAGGGTAGTGGTCACTGCGTAAGGGTGATGATGTCACTGCCACAAGGGGTGAGAGACCTTCCCCCGCGCTGTGTGTGCCATGTGAACTGTCACACGTGTGCGCATACACATATACAATGTAACACAGTAGCACACAGACAGAGCGGTCCTGGTGCCTGACACCCGGGGAGGGGAAGGGGCGGTGCAGACACGCACACCCGCGCGCACACACACATGAGGGCTTACAGGGCGGGCTCGGCAGTTTGGGGGCCGATCCGTAGGCACCATCCCTGGCATCACAAGGCCCTTCATTCAGCTGGAGTCTAGATGGGCCTCGGGGTGGGGCGGCCAGGGGCAGGGACTTGACCTTGGGTAGGGCCAGGCCGGAGGCCTGCAGCGGCCCTCCAAGGAGGGGACACATTTAATTACGAACAGTGTTTCCGCCCTGGATGGCCCCTTCCATCGGGCCGCATTTCTTTGTATATAAAAATGTCCTCCCGGCTACTCCAGATCTTAACTGACAGCGATTCCTTGGGAAGAAGCTCTCGCTCTGGGTGGCCTGGTCACAGGGTCACACGGTCACACGGTCGTGTGCCTTGGGGCGGGCACACCCGCAGTGAGAAGTGCAGCCCCAGGGGCAGCCAAGCTCGGCACACCCCCAAGGGCGAGCTGTGTGCCTGCCGTCCGCCCAGCAAGGGCCCCTTCTTGGGATGGCCTCTCATTACCACTCATTTTTAGGTCAGACTCTCGACCCTTGAGTTTTCCTAATGCAGCCGGTCCCTCACCTTCCAGCGTGGCGCGAGCTCCTGCCAAGTTCTTAATGGCCTGAGGCCTTCAGTCACCTTATTTTTAGCAATTTCCACTCCAGCTGCTCAGTGAAAGTGCAGACGTATCAGGAACTTTTTCCATCTCATACTTTCTTCCAAAGAGGCGGATGGAGGCAAGGGGTACAAAACTGGACCCCGCAGTTCCCTGGACCCAGTGCACAAAAGCAAGTTACAGATATAAATTTCCAACCCGTTTCTTGATGTTTCTCCTCCTGGTGCCAGAGCAAAGGGAACCTGGGAAATTTGATGGCAACCAGCCCCAAGACGGCAGGCAGGCTGGCTCTGGTCCGCGGTCACCACGGCAGCCGAGCTGTAAGCCTGGCACCAAAGCCACATCCCTATTTGGAACAGGACTGAAGAGAAATGCAGCTGCTGCTTCAGTGATTTCACCTCTCTCCACGTCCTCTGCAGGAAGCATGGAGACACCAGGAGGACACACAGGATTGAAATGGTCCCTCTGAAATAATTTATTGTTCCCTCCCTCCCTCCCTCCCTGGAATAAAAAGATGCTGTGAAATATCATCACGCAGGAACTCTGGGGAGAAGCCCCCAGAGGGCTTGGGGTCCCCAGATGGGCCACAGCAAGTTGGGCCACAGCGAGCCCCACTGCCTGGGAGTATTCTTGGTGCGGGACACCCAAAGAATGTTCTGAGCTACCCCATCACCGTCAAAGACCCATCTGAAAATCAGCCCGTCCCATTTGGAAACCGTCTCCTTATTCTCCACTGGAACTGAGGGTCTCATAGAAACAGCCTTAGCAAGTCCAGCTACTTCCTGCCTCAGTGCCTTTGCACATGCTCTTGACGCCTCTGGACGTGTTTCCCCCCACTTTTCCATCTAACAGACTCCTCCTACCCACTCTCTTAAAATCCTCGTTTGCATTTGCAACCTTAACTTTCAAGCAAATTGCCTGGGATCCTGTTAGGATTCGGAGTAGGATTCGGCAGGTGCTGGGTGGAGACGAGACCTGCGTTTCAAACAGGCTCCCGGGTGATGCGGACGCTGCTGGTCCAGAGCCTTGTTTGGAGTCCGATGTTCTAGAGCCCTGACTTCTCCATTCTTCCACTGACCTGCCTGCAAACGTCCTCACGCATCCCAGACCACGCTGCACCACAGTTACCTGTGACACACGGACCCTCCCCCTGTCCTTGAGGGCCATGCCGAGTCCCAGCCGCCTCTTTGACCTCCAGGACCCAGCCAGGGCTGGGAGGTACCCAGGGGCAGAGAGTCGGGAGGAGCAAACCTCATGTGTTCCCCGTCCTCGGGCGCCCCCCCCTACCCCCAGCCACGATCCCCGTTACTGGGTCAGGCAGCAGCAGGAAGAGGCTGGGAGGGAGGAGGGCCAGGCAGCACCCTGGGGAGGCTTTGTGCTCCCAAGGTCCTCAACCCTGGACTCGGCCCTGGAGACGGGCGAGGCCCAGCCTCTGGCTTGTGACCCCCAGGCCCCTGCCATGATGCCTGTGTTTCAGCTCAGAGATGAGGCACTCGGGTGGGGTCGCAGGCAGCGAGGGCCGTGCCCCTGCTCCAGCCTCTCCACAGAGCTGGGGTCAGACGGGTCTCAAATCCATGAGAGGATCCGAGGCCCCTCAGAGGGAGGCAACTTGCCACTAAGCATCCAGCCTCACCCCCGGAAACTAACGAGGCGATGGGCCCTCCTCAAGCCTGAAAAGAAGTGGTCCAGGCTCGGGGTATTCACAACTGGCCCAAGCCTCATACCACAGGCCTGGGGAGATTTTATTGCATGAAGTGGTTTCTGGGCTAAACTCTGGGCCAGGCCTCCCTGGAAGGTCAGAGGTGTCCCACCAGCAGATGCCAAGGACCTGGGGACCTGGTCACCATCAGACTCCCCCTTCCTAGCGCTCCCATCTGGTGCTACCCATCCCCCGAACCTAAAACACTTGCTTGCTGGGGACCAAGCGGATTGGCCTGGAGGAGGGGCTGGTGTCTCTCACACTCCTCTCCTGTCCAAGGGGAAAGTGGCACCAGGGTCCCATGTGGGCCTGCCACCACGCCCGCGGCCAGGCACTGGCTGGTGTACATCGTTTGGAAGCAGCCATGCTGTCTGGCTCCAGGCTGGCTTGTCCCTTAGGAAGCCAGTGTGCTGTCCAGAGAGAGAGGGCCAGGGGTGAGGGCAAGAGGTCCCGGCCAGCTGGGGTCGAGAGGAGGTCACCCAGTGTTCTTGTTGTTGGACAGGGTTTAACCCCTTCCTCCCCACCCTCTCTTAGAAAGAAGAATCTACTTCTGGTCTGTCCTTGTGGGGCAGGGTGAGCAGCTGCCTGTCATCTGCTTGACTCTGACCAGAGAGGCTGGGTGACTCCCCCAGGGTCACACAGGAAAGGCAGCACCAGGTCTCCCGACCACTTCCCATCAAGTTTTCTGCGGAGGAAACAGATGCAGGTTTCCCCAGACGCTTTTGCTGGAAATGTTTCCTGACGTGCAAGGAGGGTCTTTTTCTTGCCTCTCTTTGTGAGAAGAGATAGTTTTTCAGTCACTGGTTGGGATGCACGGGGACTGACTTAGTCGGACAGCTAGGGGGCCCCCTGGGGAAATCTCAGCCCCTGGGGAGTGGGCCCATGGGCCTGAGAGGCAGGCTGGGTTCAATCACAGCCCTGTAGCTCTGAGACCTGGGAGCCCAGGCAGGTGACCGCAAAGCAAGGAACGTCGCTTCCCATCTGGTTCTGCAGGGATCAAGCCACTGACCACCGCAGTCACTGACCTACCATACACCCTGAAAGGAGTTCCGGATGAAGGGCAGGACGAGGGACCCTGTGCTTTGGGAAAACAGGCAGAACAGGCCCTTAGATGGTTACATTTCAGGAAAAAGTTTTTACGAACCCGAATTCTTGCATCTTCCCATACTCGGAAAAGCACTAAAATCACTAACTGAGATGCCTGTTCCTCGTGACCAGCAGCAACCTTCTACCGAGACTTGTGCTTGATGGCACGTACCCCCTTGGCCAAAATCACATCTCTACTGGCCTCTCCCCCGACCTCTTTGGAGCAGTTCCTCAGAGCTTTCTGAGAGGCTGTCTCCCGGGCTATAGTCCTCAGTACGTCCCTGAATAAAACTGAAACTCACAGCTCTCACGCTGTTTTTTATTTCAGTCGACATCACCCATCCTTCCTCTGAGCCTCAGTTTCTTCATCTGGAAAATGGGTTCATGGAAGGGCTAGTGTCCAGCCCATGCACAGCAGAGGGACCCAGTGAGGGCTGCTCTGCCTCTTCCTTCTGGCCATGTCCCCAGTGGTCAGCAATGGGGCACTGCTCTGTCCCCGCCTCTCGCTGCAGGATTCAGCTCCCCACACGACCACCTGGGCGTGGGCCCTGGGCACACAGAGGCCCATTCACGATGGAAAGTCTATCCTATTTAGTCTCGTGTGCTTACAGAAGATGACAGAACTTGATCTCAAGTTACAAGCCACTCAGCTCAATGCGGTTTATTACGCAAAACCTCACTTGGATGGCTATAAATGACCCTCACAACACAGACCTCAGGAATTCTCTGGAAGGATGCTGCCTGGTTTTGAATATGACATAATGGAAACACAAATTGATGCTAATGAAGTTCGCTGTGTGGAGAGGACGCCTGCCTGGGCAGCTGCGGGCAGTGGGACTCAATCAAGAAAACCCCGCCTGTGCGAGGGCCCGGCCGCTGGGCCGGCTTGAGAGGGGTCGGGCTGTCTGCTCGCTCCTCAGCCCTCGGCCCTCGGCCCCAGGAGGAGGAGAGGCTCAGAGAGCATTTACCGCACACACACACAAAGAAATGAAAGGGCGTCTGGACTGCCTTTGAAGGCAGATACTTTCTGAGTGGAAGAAGAGAAGAGGACCCTAGGGGACTCGGCTGCAGAGAGGATGAGAGCTCCCAGAAGGCTGCCCCATCTATTCAAGTCAGGCCCCCAGAGAGATGTAACCGAGGGCATGGAACGCGGCGACGGGTACAGAGACAGTCTGGCAGGGCTTCCATAAGTTAACTGTAGAGTCACCCTAGGACCCAGGACCCCACCCCTGGGGGATGCGCCCCAAAGAACCAAAAATGCGCGTCCACACACGTGTACCCCCCCCTCCATGTTCAGAACTGCATGATTCACAACTACCAAAAGGGAGAAACAACCCACATGTCCATCACCAGAAGAACGGAGAAGCCAGAAGGGGGTCCGTCCACACAGTGGAACGTTATTTGGCCATAAAAAGGAACGAGGCACAGATGAACTTACCTATAAAACAGAAACAGACTCACGGACACAGAGAACAGACTTGTGGTTGCCAAGGCAGGGGAAGAGGGAGGGATGGAGTGGGAGTTTGGGGTTAGCAGATGCAAAAAACTATCACATTTAGATGGATAAACAACAAGGTCCCAATGTATAGCACAGGGAAATATATTCAGTAGCCTGGGATAAACCATAATGGAAAAGCATATAAAAAAGAACATATATACGTGTATAACTGAGTCACTTTGCTGTACAGCAGAGATTGACACAACACTGTAAATCAACTGGACTTCAATTAAAAAAGAAAAAGAAGGAACGAGGCACTGATACATGCTACCGTGCAGACGAACCTTGCAAACATTCTGCTTGGTGACAGAAGCCAGACACAGAAGGTCCCACAGTGCAGGGCTCCATTTATATGAAATGTCCAGAATAAGTAAATCCAGAGACAGAGATCAGATTGGTGGCTGCTGGGGACTAGGGGGGAGGGGCGGGGGAGTTGCTTAATGGGAATGGGGTTTCCTTTTGTGGGGATGAAAAGGTTCGCAGGCTTCCCTGGTGGCGCAGTGGTTGAGAGTCCGCCTGCCGATGCAGGGGACATGGGTTCGTGCCCCGGTCCGGGAGGATCCCACATGCCGCGGAGCGGCTGGGCCCGTGAGCCATGGCCGCTGAGCCTGCGCGTCCGGAGCCTGTGCTCCGCAACGGGAGAGGCCACAGCAGTGAGAGGCCCGCGCACCGCAAAAAAAAAAAAAAAAAAAAAAAAGGTTCTGGAGCTGAATGGTGCTGCTGGTATCACATTGTGAATGCACTTAATACCACCGAATTGTTCACTTTTAAATGGTTAAGATGGTAAATTTTATGTTATATGTATTTTATCACAATTAAAAAACAGTTACAGGACCAACGGGGGCCTTAGAGGGGTGCTTCAGTGCCCCTGAAATTCCATCAGCTTAACCCATTCTTAGATTTGGAAAATGGGCACGTTTGCCTCTAACATAGATGGCCTCTGTGCTCAGCTTCCAGGCCCCGCCTGCGGCCTGACCGGCAAAGAATTGCTTCATGCCTGCGTCTGGTTTGCTGCCGCTCTGCCAGAGGGTCTGTGGGGTGGCAGAAGTCACGCCCTGTAACCTCGGGCCAGGCCCCACCCCGCTCGAAGCCTTGGGCTTCTCAGAGGCAAACACGGAAGCTTGAACTGGGCTCCAAGGATTCTCTTTGTTCGCTGATTCTGAGGAGATGATCTTCTAAGCAGCCTGCACTTGTGAAGTAATAATTAATTTTCCACTTTATAGTAATTAAAGGCAAACGTAACTACCAGCCAGAGCTGTTGACTGGTGCCAGTGGACAGAACAGGTCCGGAGGATTCTGAGTTAGCGGATGTGATTTTAGCCCAGACGTAAATGTGACACAGCGCTGGCATGCACGGGGTACCCAGGCAGCGCTTCCAGCGCTCCTTTAGGCTTTCTGAATATTTAAAGCGGCTCAAATATCCCAGTGTCACACGAGAGGACCCGTGGGGATCCACAGGACTTGTGCCAAGAACGACGGAAATCTCTCTCATCTTAAAACGCCTTGATTTTGAAAAACAAATGGTCCTTTAAAGATGAACGCTGCTTCCAAATGGAACCTTTGGGCGCCCTGAGGGTGTTGAACCTGTCGCCATAGTGACTAATAGGCAAACTTAGGCTTTCCAGATTTCTATAAACCAAGACCTGCTTACCCACACATGCCGAGGCTTTGGAATTTATTAGAAGCGGCATCCTTTTAAAAAGAGCTCTGAGGTTCTCAAATCAAAGATGCCACTTCCCAGGGCTGGTGCTAAAACAGTGCAGGAAAGGGTTCTCTCGCAGAAGTCCCCGACGGAAAGTTCACGAAGGTTGCCAAGGGCACGTTCACAGGTGCCGGTCAGCTGAGGTCCTGCTCTCGGAGGGGACGGTGAGGCAGGCCAGGGTGGGTCCAGACAGCATCGTCACCCCCGACTCCACAGGCCCAACTGGAGCCCCTGGCCGCTCCCCACCTCCCCTTCCCATATCGTTCCTGCATTGGTCCCTCAACACCCCCAGGCACTTGGTCACCACCTACCACCTGTATCTCATCCTTCATGGATCCCCCCACCCCTGGGCTATATCACAGGGCAGAGTGACATGGGAGAGAGACAGAGGACTTCGGGTCTGAGGGCATTTCTGCATTTGTTGATCTTCCCATGCTTTACCTCAGCCCTGCATCAAACCATGGTCTTGGAAAGGTTAAAAACTCACAGAGGGCAGGGACCTGTTGGCCAGGGGCAATCCAGGAGGGCATCCTAGGGTAGGTGTCATCTGAGAATCCGTTGTTCCTTTAACTGCTTAGGGAGAATTTCTAGGTAGCCAGGCACTCAGGATGGGCCTTCCAGGATGAGCAAAGGAGTTTAGAGAACTGTCTTCATTTCTACTGAAAATGGCAATAAAAGGCAATTTTCAGTTCTCTCCCAGGCACTTAGGATCACGAAACTAGGCTGCTGCTGAAAGGGAACCAAAAGCCTCATCCCAAATATGTCTGTGAGCTGCTAAGGATGGCAGCCCTTGGGGGTCGTGAGAGGCACGAGGTCTCCAGGGGGAGCCTGGGGACCCCGGGCTCCATGCCGGGTCAGGGGGGCCTTCGAGGGTCACCTGTGGAGGTGCATGTTCTAATAAGGGCCCTGAAGGTGCCCCCTCCTGCCTGCACACACGGGCTCTGAGTGCGAGAGCAGGCAAGGCGGGGCTGGCGAGGACCACCCAGAGAGCCACGGAAGCCCACCTACAACACCCCGCCTCTGATGTTGGTGGTACAGTTCAAGACTGCCGCAGGACAGGTGAACACCTGGCATCCAGCTGACCAGGCCCGTGTCTCCAGGTGGGGCTTCAGGCCAGAGCAAGAAGGGTCTGGAAGATGCACCTTCTCACCAAGAACAGGCCCAGGCCTGGAGCTAGGGGAGCCTGGGGCAGCTGGGTCCCGGGGCCGCCCCTACACAGAGCCCTGGACACGCCCCCCCCCCCCCCCGCTGTATGTCTTGCACACGGGGTGTCCTGACACGGGCCCCGCTCAGGTGCTCCCCAGGTGTGCTTCATGGGCCAGCTCTGCGGGTTTCCCAGCCTGTCACTGCAAGGAGCCCAGGCAGCAGCCCTGGCCGGGGGGTCTCCCCGAGGACAAGGCCCCGAGTGGGTGCTCAGGCAACAAGGAAAAGGACCAAACAGCTCAGCTGCAACTTCCACACTCCCGGGACATGGCTGCTGCTTGCGCACATGCCTGTGGAAAAGTGCAACGAAATGGGTGCAAATCAAAAGCCCCAGTGAGCTCAGGACCCTGGCTCCTGGGACCCTGCTTGCCTCGCCACCACCAGAGCTAGGGCCGTCTCTTCAGTCCCCAGGTGTCCAAGGAAAGGCCAGCCTGGTCTTTGATCTGATGCCTGCAGGGCCATCCGTGGCCGCTCAAATGTTTTTCTTCACTTATGCACACACACGCATATGTCCTCTCGAATACTTCTCTCCTTCTTTATATAAGTGTATTTAGATAAATCATACTTTTTTTTTTTTTTTTGCGGTACGCGGGCCTCTCACTGTTGTGGCCTCTCCCGTTGCGGAGCACAGGCTCCGGACGCGCAGGCTCAGCGGCCATGGCTCACGGGCCCAGCCGCTCCGCGGCATGTGGGATCTTCCCGGACCGGGGCACGAACCCGTGTCCCCTGCATCGGCAGGCGGACTCTCAACCACTGCGCCACCAGGGAAGCCCCAAATCATACTTTTAATGACGCATCATCCCAGGAGTATATCTATATATCAGAGAGCTATGACACTGCTGAGATCGCCAGGTGCCAAGCCCACCTCTATCCCAGAGTAACTGGGATTCTGCATCTGTGTTTGTGTGTGTTATTACATGTTCATACCCCTAAACAATCCATTGATTCATTCTGCCTCCTTTTTAGGGAACTTGACATAAACTGTAATCAAACTTTATGCCTTCCTCTACAGCTTAAAGTTTTCCCTCCACACTGCTTCTGAGATTTATCCACGCTGATGTGCGTGGCTGAAATTCATTCATTTCCCCACTGCTGGACAGCATCCCTTCTTCGAACGCATCACAGTTTCCCGATCATTTCTCTTGTTAATAGGTACTCGTGTCATTCCCAGTTTCTCGCCACCGTGAGCAGAGCGGCTCGGAACCTTCTTGTGCGTGTCCCCAGTGCTCGTGAGTCTGGCGGGGGGTGTTGGTGGTGTGTGTGCCCCAGAGTGAACCGCTGCTCTTACAGTCGGTGCATTTTCAGTTTTTGTGGACAACTGTTTTCCAAAGAAATTGCAACTTGGGGTCTTTTTCATGTATCCTTCCAAAAACAAAGTGTTGAAACTGGAAAAGGCTCTGAAAGGCCTGGCTTTGTGCAGCAGTGCTGTCGCTGGAGGTGCGCCCCCCCCCCCCCGAAAAGATATGCTGAAGTCCTACCTCTCGGCACCTGTCAATGTGGCCTTCTTTGGAAATAGGGTCTTAGCAGGTATAATTAGGATGTAAGTTAAGATGAGGCTGTACTGGGTTAGGGTGGGTCCTTAATCCAAAATGACTCTTCTTATAAGAAGAGGGGAACGTGGACACAGATATAGACAGAGGGGCAAGGCCATGCGACAAGAGAGGTGGAGCTGGAGGGAAACAGCTGCTGGCTAAGGATTGCTGGCAGCCCCCAGAAGCTGGAAGAGGCAAGGAGGCATGTTTACCTAGAGCCTCAGCAGAGCGAGGCCCCGCTGACACCCTGACGTGGAACTTCTAGCATTCAGAACAACGAGACAATACATTTCCGTTGTTCTAAGCCCCCAGCTGTGGTACTTTCTTATAGCCCCTAAGACACTAATACAAGCAGCATTCCAGGTCCTCCCCCGGCCCGCCCTCCAGCCCAGCCATTGTCTCCTGACCAAACAGGTCTTTAGTTATCACTGTGAGAGCAAGGACGGCCGAAGCCCTCCACAGATCCACAAGGATGTGCACGTCCCCTGAGCACGGGGTAAACATTGGAATCCTTCTCAACACAGCTCTGCAGCCGCCCGATTCCGCCACTTTATCTTAGCAACAGGAAGGACTGCACTTCCCATCCCTGTGTTTAGATGCTTCTAAGGTGGGACAGGGAAGGGGCAGCTATTCTGCTCCTGTCTGGGGGACTGTGGTCCCGGAGGTCTGGTGAGGCTGAGGGAAGGAAAGAAAGACAACCTTCTTTGATCCACACTGTGCGCTGACCCGTTAACCACGTGCTACCTGCAGCACTTCGTGGACGAGGCCTTCAGAGGGCCTGATGCCCTCAGCCTCTCTCCAGGCCCAGCGCCCGAGGGGTGGGTGAGGAATGGCCCACCACCAGCTGGGCTCAGAGGGGAAGTGGGGCCGGAGCACCTCTGCCTGTGGCAGCCCCCATCTGCCCTCCGTGGCGGGGACTGGCTCCTTGGGTGGCAGCTGTTGGGCTGGTTGGTCCAGTTCTGGGCTCGGTACCAGCAGCCCGCCCGCCCACAGAGCTCAGCTTCATGGACCAGCGCTGGCTTTGGGAGCGGTCCGGGAGGTCTCTGTCCCCACCTCTCTTGCTCCCAGGTCTGGCTCCCCATTGGGTCAGTGGTGACGTGAGGGTGAGCGAGTTCGGGGGACCCCAAGAGGAGGCCGTCCACAGCCCTGGAGGGTGAGCCCAGCAGAGGAATAATATCTGAGTACAAGCGAGAGAGGCTGGGGCGGAGGGAGAAGGGACAGGAGGCAGGACCAGGCCCCAGGGTGGAGCTGGGTGCCGCTTCCTCCAGGCCCAGGACCTGACACCTGAGGAGGGTGGTGGGCTGGAAGGAGGGAGGCTGAGGCTGCCGGGATGCAGGCTGGGATGCGTTTCCAGGCCCAAGAGGCCCAGAGCCTGGCTGCATCCCAGGCAGGCCTTCTGTCAAGCCCACCACCTAACACGGCCCGCAGGTGAGCAGCCAACCTCCTGAACATGCACCTGCCGTCACGCAAGAGGGATGGCAAACGTCACCTGCAAAGGCCAGAGTTTAGATATTTTAGGGTCAAGGTCACAGATCCTCCCGTGTGTGTGTGCGTGCACGTGTGTGTGTATAACCCTTTAAAAATGTAAGAACTTGTCTGTTTGCAGGGTGCACCAAAACAGTTGGGGGGTCAAATTTGGCCATAGTTTGCCAAACTTGCTATAAAAGAGAAAATCGTTGAAGAGCTGGGTGTAAGAAGACCCTGAGTGAATTGTCAAAACCCGGGGTTGTCGGGACAGACCACAGGTGTACTCTGGTTGGGATGCAAATTTAGTTCTGGGCTTCCTGGGGGGCTGGGTAAGAAGGGAGACATAGCAACTGAAGCCAGAGGCAACACAGTAGCCCCTTGGGTTTCCAGGACCCACCAGCCCCAGAGCAAGTTCAAGTTCAGGGTGAATTTGGAAACTGGGAGGGCGGCAGGAATGGAGACCAGATTTTCAGTAGCAGGGTGGGGTCTGCCGCCAGCAAACACGACCTAAGCTTGAAAACGGAGCTCCTGAGGGATGTCGACCGTGTCAGGCATGTGTAAGTTTGATTTCCTAGGTGACAGGGCGATTTTAACTCGGTGTTCACAGTGTCATGCACGGAGGAGGCCATTTCAGAAGGTGGAAATGAACCCAGAGGAGAAAGTCCTTGGGCCTTAGGACCCAAGTCCCGTGTTAACAGGCACTCACGGCCCGCCTCGCTCTCCAAGGACAGAGGCGCACGATTCCTCGGCAGTCCTCCCACTAGAATCCCACGAGTAACCCAACCCCAGGCCTGCGGCTGGGACTCGGTAAGTAAGTCACAGAGCGCGAGGCTGGCTGCCTAGAGAAGAACCGCGAGGCACGCGGTTTATGAATACCGTAATCCAGCGTAATTAACACCGACTCGGAGAGCAGTACCAAACTTCTGGGTCACGTTAGCCCACATCTAAAGGCCGACACCACACGGAATGTGGTGAAAACAAACCCGGGCCTGGGAAATCGGGCAGGGAAGGTCTGCAAATGTGGAGGCCGGCTCTCCAGGACCTACACGTGACTGTGGAGCAGAGCCACCAATCCTGAGAGCTACGTCAAAGGGTGGCGAGCTCCGTGGGGACCAGGGACACCCCAAAAGCAGCCAGGAGATGAATGAGGGGGAGCCACTGCCCACCTGCTCATCATCCCTCATCCTGTCTCCTCCTGCCCGCGGGCCGGGCTTCTGTCAAGCTTCCCTCAGGGCAGCCCCCAGTCCCGCCCCCAGGCATGGTTCTAAGCACTTCCTGTGTATTGATCACTTAAGCCTGAAGACCCAGATGCGAGTGTATTAGATTTCTTATTACGGCTGTAACAGATGACCACAGATTCAGTGGCTTAACACAAACTTATCTCACAGCTCTGCAGGTTCAACTGTCGGGTGAAATCAGGGTGTGGGCAGAGTCCCCGCTCCTTCTGGAAGCTCCAGGGGAAGGAGGACCCTTCCTGCCTCTTCCAGCTTCTGGGGGCTCCAGCTGTTCCTTGGCTGCGGCTGCAACACCCCAACCTCTGCCCTCTCCCCATCTGTATTCAAATCTGCCTCTGCTTCCCTCTAGTAAGGATGCTTGCGATGAGACTGGGCCCACCTGGATGGTCCTGGATGGTCTCCCATCTCAACATCCTTGACTCCGTCACACCTGCAGGGTCCCTTCTGTTGTGGCTGGCAACATACAACACAGGTCGGGAGGCTTAGGACGCGGATGTCTTGGGGACTGCGATTCAGCCGCGACCACAGGAAAACGCTCCCTTCCATCAGGAGGAGCCTGGGCTTGGAGGGGAGGTCACAGCCCAGGGACCCCAAAGTGCTGGCACCGGCTGGCGGTATTTGCGGGAACGGACCCTTGGGCTGGCCTTGGTCCATGCATGCC
Source organism: Monodon monoceros (assembly GCF_005190385.1). Lineage (NCBI taxonomy): Eukaryota > Metazoa > Chordata > Mammalia > Artiodactyla > Monodontidae > Monodon > Monodon monoceros. The sequence goes on from NW_021703784.1 coordinate 104,479,345, forward strand.
AACATTCCCTACTGTGAGGATCTGCTTGGTCTAGAGCACGTGTGCCTTCACTTTGTTCTGCCCTGGTCTCCACACTTGGGTGGAAACGGGTACTTACCCCCCTAGGGTCACAGGTGCATCCACTCCACGCCCACCTCTCTACTTCGGCTTCCCCAGAGGTGCCATGGGGTGGGTGTGGAGTTTCAGGGTGAGAATGCAAGTTGAGCTCTTCCCACGGTGCCTGGCACTTCGGGAGCCTAAAATATTGGCCAGTCTAATTGAGACGCGGTTCAATATTTCCCATGGCAGAAGCATCATCTCACTGCTGCAGCCTCATCGCAACAAAAACATAATCGTTCTGCCTTTAAGAAGCCTGTAATGCGCTGGGAGAAATGCAGATTTCACGGGCTGTCAGTGAAGGACTTAATGAAGCAGAACAGGTAACCCCATCAGGATCACCAGGAACTCGGAGAGCTGACTCTTCTGGGCAACGCTGCCGCCACCTGTGGGCACAGAGGTGATGCCCCTTCCTGTCCTCCTTCCCTCCAGAGACTCCATCGTGGGGGTCCTTCTTTCCCATCTGCTCTGAAATCACTAGCTGGGCTGTTCATCCATGCTTGCCTTGCCCGCAGGCCAAGTGCAAAGTCTGTTGTGATGGGCTGAATACGTGTCCCCCCCACCCCCAAATTCATTTGTTGAAGTCCCAACCCCCAATGTGCCTGCCTTTGCAGATGGAACACTTAAGGAGGTAATCAAGGTTAAGTGAGGTCATGAGGGTGGGGCCCTGATCTGATAGGGTCAGCGTCCTTATAAGAAGAGACACCAGTGCCGTGTTCTCCCTGTTTTTCCCCGTCATTTGAGGATGCAAACCAGGAAGAGGCCCCTCACCAGGAACTGAATCTACCTGCACCTTGATCTTGGACGTCCGGCCTCCAGGACATTGAGAAATAGATGTCTGTTGTTTAAGCTGCCAGCCTATGCCAGCCTGTGCTGACGAAGACATTTGTAGGGCCAAGTGTGACACCCACCAGGCCTCAGTTCCCCATCTGTAAGGGGGGTGGGAACAGCACCTGCTCCAAAGGCTACAGGGGGATTAAACCTTCCAGCCTCCCCTCTGAGTGACCACACGGCAAGGCAGGAAGACCCATAGGAAGCTTCCACGCAGATACTGGGGTGCAGAGAAAGAGTGTGCTGATGACCTCCCCAGATGGCCCCATTTCTGGGGCTCTGTATGTCCAACAGGAGTTTTAAATGCTTTACTCACACCGAGGCACCTATTCTCACCATGTCCCTCCGTCCTGATCCCCATTTTACAGCCGAGGAAACTGAGGCAGGAGCTGACAAGCGCGAATATGCGGAGAAATGGGGCTCAAACCTAGGCCTTCTGAATCCAGAGACCCGGCTCCAGCCCGGGGCCAGTCTGGACTGCGACATCTCCAAGCAACCCAGGCTGGTGACCGTCTCGGAGGGAGGAGATTTTGCCGGTGCGCATGGGCAAGGAGAATTTAAGAGGGAGGATGGAGATGGATGAGGACCACTGCTATGAATCTTTCCCGGCAACATCGGTAAACTAAGCTGAGAAACACATGATTTATGGCTTCGAGGCAGAACGCGATAGAGTGTGTCTGACAGGTATGGCCAGCGGGAGGCATGCTTGTGTCCAGGCCTAAGGAGCCTGCAGGTCCCCGCTGGGGAGGGGGAAGGACTTTGAGGGGTGGGACCCCATGCCCAAGGCCACCTGCGGCCCCTTCCCTCAACCCAGGAGAAGACAGGCTTCTGAGCTCTGGTTTCTCTGAGCTAAAACAAACCTCCCCGTTCTGTCCACACCTTGCTGGGAGTTCCCAGAGCTGAGCCCGGTCCCCCCAAGGAGGGGCTCTGGCCGCTCTGCCGGGCTGTCCCTGAGGTGAGTCAGGCTAAAAGCATGTCACTGGGGCTGTCAGTGGGCCAGCCGACAAGAACAGCTGGCCGAGGGCTCCTTGGCACCTTTTGGACCCAGCGGGGGGATCTAGTGAGCATCTCACCCCCCCCAGGGCACAGCGGGGCTCTCCATCCACCCCAACCCCAGCTGCCTATCCCAGAGGGCCCCGCGGTCGCCCCGCTGAGTGTGAAGAAAACCAGAATCCCCCCATCTGTGAGTTCTAGCCTCGGAACAGACCCCCAGTCCGACTCTTTCTCTCCACCCCAATGTTTGGATGGACCGTGGGCCTCCTCTGGGTCTTCCTGTCCCCTGGGTGAGTTTCCTGGGGCCGCACAACTGAGTACCACACACTGGGGGCTGCAACCAACAGAAACCTATTCTCTCACAGTTCAGGGGGCCAGAGGCCCCAAACCAAAGTTCCTGCAGGTGCATCTGTTGTAGCCTCCCTCCCAGCTCTGCCGGGGGCTTCTCCCAGCTTCCTGTGTCTCCCCTCCTTCCAGAAGGACACCAGTCATTGGATTTGGGGCCCCGGATGCGGGATGCTTTCATCTCAAGATCCTTATAATTACACCTGCAAAGACCCTTGTTCCTAACAAGGCTGCTGATGGAGTGAGATTTGGGCGGGGGACACTACGTAACCCGCTGCACCCTCCAATCCCTTCTTCCCGCGGAAGCCAGACAGGCTGAGTCGCACTCACCCACCCCCGTGTTACTGCCCATCCCAAACGCTGGCGCCCTGGAAATAAAATCTGAATTGTTCACCGCGTCCTCTGGGGCCCATGCCTGCCTCTCCCACCCACCCTACCTCTGCCCCATCACTTGGACCTCCTGTCCCCAAGGCTGTTGCCAGTCTGCACCCCTGGGCCTTCCTGCAGCCGCTCCCACAGCCAGGAGATGGGGGATGCTGCCAGCCTCGGCTTCTCTGCTCCCGGCTCCCCGCACACCCTCCTCAGAGAGGTGGCCCTGACCCACCCCCCGGCCCAGAAGCCCGGCAGGCCCAGGTGTGGACGGGGCATGTGCAGGTGCTGGGAAGAGACGGACAGGAAGGAAGGAGGGAATGAAGGAAGGAAGGGAGGGAGAAAGGGAGGAGCCGCTGGGGAGTCTTCTAAGCGGACGGTGACGGCAGTCTCACATGGTGACCCAGCCACCCGTGGGTACTTAAGTTTAAATTGCTTAAGATTAAATAAAAATTCAGTTCCTTAGTCACGTGGCCACATTTTACGTGGTCAACAGTTATGTGTGGCCAGTGGTACCATATCGGGCGGATGGGACATTTCCAGAAAGTTCTGTTGGACCGCATTGCTCCGGACCAACGAACCAGAGAGAATTAGAGGCTGTCAGAGTAGCGAGGGGCCCTGGGATTCTCCTCCAACCTCCTGATCCCTCCCAGGCAGGCGGGAGCCAGGCTGATGTGGGGAAGACATGGCTGGGCTGTGCTGGGCACTGGGACGGGGGACGGTCCCCGGCCTCGGTCCCAAGGCGGGGGTACAGCGGGACCTGCTGCTAAGAACGTGGAAGACATCCCAGAAGTGGGAACTGCCGGGGCCTCTGCTCCCGCACGGGGAGGAGCCGTTCAGAGTGTGGTCACCTCATAGCAGGAGGCCCTGGTGTGCCCTGGGGGGTGTGGGACAGGAGAGGCCAGCCTCAGCCTGCCCAGAACCTCCTGGGACCCAACATCCCGGGACTGGCAGGCGCCCCCGCTCCAGGAGGCTTCCCGGCTTCAGGAGGGGCCGAGGCTGGGGGCATTCGCGGGAGGACGTGCAGCCACCAGCGCTGAGAACAGATGGATGGACGTGGCGGGGGGCGGCCCGTCACTTGCAGCATCTCACTGCCCGGCCCCGAGTCTCCGTGAGGTGGGTGCACGTCGTACCGCTCTCCCAGGGGACAAGGGGAAAGGACCACGGCCCTGAGGGCAGGCGGTGCTTGGTCCCCTCCTCCCCCTTTCCGGGGAGGGGTTTCTCCACGAGGTCTGGTGGATGCTGCCCCCTCCCAGAGGGCAACCATGGTCCCCCCGCCTTCGCAGGACTCACGGCCACCTTTTCCTCTGCCACCCAGTCCTGTCTGTCAAATAACCGCCCCCAGGGCCAGGGGCCTGATAAAGAACAAAGCCGAACCTTGGACCATCTCCCCGCAACGCAGGGGTCCTCAGCCCGGGCGACCCCCGCCTGGAGACGTTTTTGGATGCCACGACCAGGAGGTGCTTGACACCGCACGACGTGCAGATGGGCCCCACAAGCTGAGAGAGCCTCGGTGGGGAGAGGCTGCCCGATCCCACCTCCCTCCCAGCCACTAGGCCCCGTTTCTCTCGTCTCTTTTGCAAAGAGAACCTCCACAAGCGGTCCCCTCGCATTGCTCCCCGTCGGCCTCTCCCAGGGGCTCTGTGGTTCCCGCCCCCACTTCTCCCACGAACCTCTCGGTTCCCGCCACTGTTCTTTCCCCCCATCCTAAGTGATGTCTGGGGTCATCCGGGGGCCTCTCACCCACTGCTCTTACCTGGACGCTGCCTCTTGGCCCCGGCCCTGCTCTCGGCACCTGCCCCTCACCTGGATGTCCAGGAAGCACCACAGACCACGCCGTCTGAGAGCCAGGCCCCGGCTCTGGCCCCCCTACCTGTCCTGGCCCCGCCTTCACAGCCCAGCAAGCTGCAGCCTCCACCCAGATGCTTACGGCCAACCGGGGAGTGTGGTCAGCCTGATTCCTCTTTTCACCGTCCCCCCCCCAGTTCAGAGTCATCAGCTAATCCTGTCCACTCTCCCTCAGACCATCCTTCTGACCTGTCCTCCCCGTCCAGTGCCATCAGAGCATGTGCTCTGATGCACTCGACTGGGCTGGCTCTCCCGCTGGCGCCCCTGTCATCTGCTCTCCACACACGGCCAGCGTGACCTTCCCCAGTGTAGGTCGGGCCCCAGGCCACCCCTGCTCCCGGAGCGAGGCCGCCGCTGCTTCGCCTGTGTCACCCTCACCCCTTCCGCCATGACACGCCTCCTTCCCTGCGGGGCTCTCAGCTCCCAGAACACGCCCTGGGACTTCCTTCCTGCCTCCAGGGCTTTGCACTGGCTGTTCCCTCTTCCTGGAACACCTTTCCCTGGTCTGGAAGGGCTGCCCCACTCAGGCTCCAATGACGCCTTTCTGGAGAGACGCCTTCCTGCCCTGGTCCTTAAACACCCACGTGAGGGTCCCCTTCAGCAGGTATCACCACTCGAGCGCCATCTCTATCTGTTTGTTGTCTGGTGGACACGTTCACCCCAGCATCGTTGCGTGATGACACATGCGCATACTCCCAACTCAGGACGCTCCCCCCACCAGGGTGTCGAAGTCTCTCCTGGGGCTCCATCACACACTGCCCCGTGGTGACCTTTGGCCTCCAGCCCCTCCCAGAGGGTTGGGCTAACACGTTTTGTCTCCAGTCTGTTCCAGAGGTCAAAACTGATATGGGGTGGCCCCAACCCCCCATCACAGACCACACTGTTAGGCTCTGGTGGCTGAAGCCCCAGCAGACAAAGACACGTATCAGGCAGGACAGGACGTCCCAGGGGCCCAGAGATCCCCTCCCGGGAGCTGAAGGCAAGGGCCGGACCTCTCTTTGGGTCAGGCTAGTTCTTCAGTGCCTGGGCCTACCCCCATTTTACAGGTCAGAAAACTGAGGCCCAGACATCAGGGAACCTGCCCAGAGTCCGAGCAGTGGGGGGAACTGAGCTCTGATGGCTCAGCCCCTCTGCTGTTTCAGAAGGACCCTCAAATCTCCATACCCCACACCATCCGGAGGTCGATCACGCCGGTGCCGGATGTAACCCCAGCCCAGCTGCTTGCCAACAAATCCGGGAAATGGAATAAAAGATATTTGTGTAAAAATGGAAAAACGGGACATGCTCATGTATAAAATGCGCACGTAGAAGGATGAGTAACGGAGGAAGAGTGGTCCCCACCCATTCACCCCACGGAGACCTCTGGGACGTGGGGGCCTGGCGTCTTAGTGGACCCCTGCCTGCCGCAGAGCCCAGGCCTCTGCCCCCCCCCCACCCCGCCAACAGCTCTGCCTTCAACCCCTCCAGGCAGCCTTGGTCCCAGAGCCCCCCTCCCCGCTGAGCGTGGTACCCCACACCCACAGTTGCTAAGAGACGGTTGCCGAGAGTCACAACTCAGGTGGCAACGGAAAACGCCCCCAGCAACACGGTTTGCCGGGCCCATTTAGAGACGTGTTTTCTGGTCCGCTCAATACCTCGGCCTTTGTGCAGACATTTGAATGGTTTCCTCTCCCGTGGTATCTGGACGTCACGGAGCATGCACTCTGCGTTTGGGTGTAGTTGTGAAACAAACATACCAGTCACTATGTCTGCATTCAATGTGGCATGAAGCCCGGGACCGAGAGGCAGGGAGACACCGTGGGGAGAATCCACTTCTTACCACAGGCAGGCCGGGCCTCTCGGCTGGCTTAGGACCTTGTCTCATCGGATCAAACCCCGAGCAGGCAGCTTCACGCCATGGAGTCCAAGGCCCAGCAGATTCACGGAAAAGCAGGAGAGGCCGACGGCTCTCACCCCGCAGCAAGGCAGGGTGTCTCTGCTGCCGTGGGGAGCCCGAGCCACTTCCTGACGCCCCGAGGCCCAGAGCAGACGTAGCACGAGGGCTGAGCCCCGCCAGCAAGGGCTGAGATGCTCTTCACCAGCTCCTCAGGCCACATATATTTCATTTTTGGGGACCCCAACCCAGGGACCCCAGGAGCTGGCACAGACAGTGAGTCAGACAGATGCCCAGAAGTTAGGATGGTGGCACGGCTGAGGCAAGGCACTTTGCCCGAAGCATCTCTTCTCCCCAGCCCTCCATCTGGCCAGGAATTCTAGCACGAAAGGCTCTCGCTTTTGGGTTCTGTTCACCAGAAGCCCCATTTTTCTGTCTGGGCATATGCAAGGTGTCACTTCTCCACCCTCTTGAGGCTGCGTGTGTCCGATGAGAGGGGAGCAGAAGTGACAAGTTATCCAGGCAAAGCTTAGAGAGCCACCACACCATTCACCAGGCTCCCCCACCCCAACCCGCCTCAGCCACTGTCACCAGCTGGTGACGGCCAGTGGGTGGGGGCTACACCCACCGGGCTTCTGAGTGAGGATGACATGGGACAGAGCAGAGCCGTCAGGCCATGAGGGCCAGCAGGAAATAAACCACCGTGATCTTGGGGCTGTTTGTTACCACAGCCTGACCTAGGCTGTGCTGACTGCTACAGGCTAGGCAGGTATCACACCTCAAGGGCACCCTTTAAAATGCTAGCATCCCTGGCATGGGGGAGGTTTCTTAAATCTGAAGATTTGCTCAGGTAGCCCACGTTTGCATGAAGAGGTCCACAGGTTAAGCCAGGAGGTCCCGGAGGAAGGGGACTTGGGAGCTCAATTCTGACAGGAGCCTGCGGGGGTGTTCCAGGCAGGAGGTGGCATGGGCAGGAGGCTGACTTCAGGGCTGGAGACGGAAGGGATGCTTGTTACGTGACGGAAGGGGGAAGGCGGGGCAGGCACCAAATGCACACGCCCCCTCCTTCTCTTTCCTACCCAGGCCCATCCCTGCCATGCTTCTCTGGGCCTCAGTTTCTCTATCTGCAAAATGGGCTGAGTCACTCCTGTCCTGCACACAGTCTCACCTGGTGAAGACCAATGGGAGGACTCTTTGTACTGTGAGGGCCGGATACACAGTACCATGGTAGTGCCTCAATATATAAAGAGCATGTCTCGCTGGGATCTTGCTCAGTCCTGCAGTAGTCCCGAGAGGTAAGTATCCGGCTCCTTCTTTTGCAGAAGTAACGGAGGGCTTGCCCCAGGTCACCCAGCCCACTGAAGGTAGAGCTCACACCCAGCACCAAGCCAGCGTCACTCCTCTGATTTCCGGAGCTGCAGGCCCCTGAGCTCTGCCTTCCCTCCGGCTGTGGGTGTGGTCTCCAGGTGGGGAGAGGCTGCAGCAGCTTCTCCCACCCTACACCCACCCCCCACCCCCCACCCCACAGGTTCTGGGAGAACCTCTCGACCGACCCGGCAGAGTGGACAGGTGTGGCAGCGTCAGCAGCATGCCTGGGGCTCTGGGTGGGTAAATAATCCCAGTCCCGGGGCTCCAGCCTCCAGCGCGGCAAGGCAGTGTGTTCTGTGCAATCATGGACAGGATGTACTTGGGAGAGGCCGCACAATTGTTGTGAAGTGGAAGAGAAATTAATTTTAATCTTGGAGTCGATTCCAGCCTGGGAGGGAAGTGCCAACGCTCAGAGCGGGCTGGTGGCAGGCACGTGCTGCCGCTCACGTGGCCACTGCAGCCTGAACGTGGGGGGACATGCAGCCCAACGGGCACCCAAGGCAACACAGCCTCCCTGGGGACCCTCCCTCATAGCACCCCAAGCCCACCCCTACATCCTGCCATAGGAAGAGGCCCCGGCCCCCTCATCCCACCCAGAAGGTCTTGGATGCGTTTTCTAGAGCTAGTTCCTCTCCCTGGACCCTTCCCTCTCCCACTAAAATGTACCCACCCTGGGATGCCACCCACCAGATGCAAAGGGGCAGGGGCAGGGCAGTGGGCCGAATAGAACCACCTCTTGCAAATGCCCTGGGCACTCTGATCACGCCTCTGCCATTCCTCCCTGAGCCCGGAGACCTACAGCGAACAGGCCTCCCCACTGACCCCTGACTGGTAAGCCCCACCCCGTCTCTGGGCCTCAGTTTCCCCAGCTGTATGGCCAGCGGCTGGTGGCCAGCTCCGTGGGGGACCAGTCTGACAACACCCATTCTACTCTCCTCTTCCTTGCTTCGGGGACCCCAATTGCATCTTTGGGGGTGGAGGCAATGGACCAGCTCTAAAGGTCTCTCCTGAGCCTGACCTCACTGCTAGAAGTGGCCACGAGGGAAGACCACCTAAGGGGCTTCTAGAAAGCTCTCCACGGGGGTGGGCCCAGCCTTCACTCCTTTGCCCCCGGCCCTTCCCCTTCTTGCTGCCCGAGCTCCCACGACCTGCTGCGGTGGAGCGGGCATCTTGGGACCCCAAGGAGGCCCCACACTGAGGATGGCCATGCCAACGGCCAGGAGGAGCCTCAGTGTCACCCCTGGATTTCTGGCTCCATGAGAACCCCATGATCTCTCTGTGGATTAAGACCCTGAGGTTTGTTCCTGGCCACTGGATGCAATTCCCAAGTGATGCAAGCTCCGAACAGGGATAATAATAACAGCTGTGTTATTATTACTAACGCAGGGACTGCGCTGAGCCCTTCAACCCTGAGGATCTCATTCACGCTAGCAACGTGAGGCCAGTCTCGCTACTGTGTCCATTTTACTGACGGGGCTGAGAGATGGTGGTCAGTCGCCCCGATCTGGGGAGGGGGCTTCATTTTTGAGGGCAAAAGGCAACAGCTCTAAGCGAGAGAAGCGGGTCAGAAAAGGTCACAGGTTGTACGATGCCATTTACAGGAAACGCCCACGACAGGCAAATCCTTCGAGACAGAAAGCAGATTCGTGGCTGCCGGGAGTTTGCAGGGCAGGGGCATGGGGTCGGGGGTGATTGCTAATGGGTACGGGGCTTCTCTTTCGGGCCATGGGAATGTTCCGGAACTAGAAAGTGGTGATGTTTGCACAACACTGTAAGTTGCCTTAAGAACAGGGCCTCCTGGTCTCCTCTCTGAGTGGGGGGACACAGGAGGCCTGGCTCTGTCAACCCCATCCACAGGGAGCAAGGAGGCACCAGCCCCAGTCTGGTCCTGCGGATGGCAGGGGACTGTGGCTGCATCTCCAAGACCTCACAGGGAGTCCTGGGGTGTGGGCTGTGCCTGCAGGTGATTGGCCGAGGCCTGAGCATCCAGCATCCTTCCTGCTGGGACTACACACCCCCCAGGGGCCCAGCTCCAGTCCACAACTGGGTCAAAGGCAACAATGAGTCCCAAAAAGACAAACAGGGCCACGCCGGGAGAGCCTGAGCTGGAGATGTGACCGCAGTGGGCTTTAGCTCACACCCTGCTCCCTACCACGCTGGGCAGCTACCTGGAGGTTCAAGGCGTGAGCTGAGGGCCTGTGTTTGGAGCAGGAGAAACCACCCCCGGTGGGCCGGCCCTGACTTCACAGGTGTCTGCAGGTCAGACGCTCCGGGCCCCAGACGGCTGGTCAGCCCGGGACAGACCCAGAGGGCAGCAAAGGGAAGGGGAGGCGGGTCCAGGGCTGCCCTGACTGCGGCGGGAATGGTAACAGGTCCGCGTGCAAAGGCAGGGTCTCGAGGCCCCAAGGCCAGCCTAGTCGGCTCTGACATCTGCCTGTCATCCAGCCCCCGCCCCTGGTGACCCGGCTCCCGCCCCCTGGTGGCCCCGTCCCCCAGACACATAGGAATGGATTTAAATAGCAAGAACAGAGCATCAGATTAGCTATGAGGAGGCAAAGTGTAGACCAACCAGCTACCAAGAGAAGTGGGCAGATCCCTTCTGCGTGGCCTTTAGAAAGAGAAGGGGGTTGATTTTCCCAGAATAAATGAGGCCCAGTTGCCTACAAGGAGGGAGGGCCAGCAGGGCTTTTCCGGGCTCTTAGGTTTTGTGCAAGCGACACATTTAGGCGGAGTCTGAGAGGAGCCTGCGGGGCTGTGTCCGGCGCATGGGTGCACACACGCCCCTTCCCCGCCCTCGTCAGACAAAACTGTGGTGCTGCACCCTTTTTGTCAGCATTGACCTCCCCGTCCAGGCAACCGAGGCTTGGGCTCCCCATCGGCTCAGCCAAGTCACTCAAGGGACACTGAGTTACTGAGGTCCGAGGGCCAGGCACACAGCGGAGCTCCGAGCCATGGGGGGTGACTGTAAAGGGTGCCGGGAACAGGGCGGTGCAGGTGCCCCTAGCAGTGGGGATATGGGCCCGGCATCTGTCCTAACCTGGGGGCCAGGGATGCGGGGATGCTTCCTGGATGGGCAGATGGGACTGTAAATACGCACATCCCGAGCGGGATGGAGCCGTGTCCTCTGATCTAATCAGCCTCTGTCTGATGGCCCTCCTCGCCGCCAGGCCTCCCGAGCTCGAGTCTCGGGGCCGAAATCTGTGGGCTAATTGGATCACGATCCAACTCGTTCTGACTGCCCATCTGCGGCCCATCTTGGAAAACACAAGTCTCGGAAGAGGAAAGCGGTTTCCAAAGGTAATTTTCTCTATTACATTTCTCAGAATCACATGTGAAAGTTGACTCATTAGACTTCTCCTTATTTTTGAAAAGAAAATTTATGACTTTGAAGGCTTAAGTGGTTTTCACTTACAAAACAGAAACAGACTCACAGACTTCAAAAACAAACTTATGGTTACCAAAGGGGAAAGGTTACCAGAGGGGTAGGGATAAATTAGGAGCTTGGGATTAACATATACACACCACTATACATAAAATAGATAATCCACAAGGACCTACTGTAGAGCACAGGGAATGCTACTCAATATTCTGTAATAACCTATATGGGAAAAGAATCTGAAAAAGAACAGACATATGTGTATGTATAACTGAATCACTTTGCCATACACCTGAAACTAACACAACATCGTAAGCCAACTATACTCCAATATAAAATAAAAATTAAATTAAAAAACACGAAGTACAACGAAAATGTCAACTCTTTTCTGAGAAAGGCTACGTTGAAACGCTAAACATTCCGATGAGATTTGTTCTTCAAGAGTGGGCTGTACGGGACTTCCCTGGCGGTCCAGTGGTTAGGACTTTGCCTTCCCGTGTAGCGGGGGCAGGTTCGATCCCTGGTCGGGGAGCTAAGATCCCACATGCCTCGTGGCCAAGAAACCGAAACATAAAAAAAAAACAGAAGCAGTATCGTAACAAATTCAATAAAGACTTTAAAAATGGTCCGCCTCAAAAAAAATTTAAAAAAAAAAAAAAGAAAAGAAAAAAAGAGTGGACTGTACCAGATTTCACTCCAGCATCCACACTGTGGGCTGTTCTCTCCTGAGATCTGAGCGGCCCCAGGTGTGGCTCCCTTCCCAGGTGGGTTGGAAAGCGCCTTTGAGTCAGACCCATGTTCTTGGTTCAGCCAGAGGCTCCTTTCTTTCCTTGATAACAGTCTGGATTTTGATTATTTTATAGAACCTTCTCTTACAACAAAATACTGCCCCCACCCCCCATTTATATCTGATGCTGCTTGGAGACCCCCGTCCTCCAGGGCTGTGGTGAACTGGTATTGGTCCAACACATGGCAGGCACTCAGTAAATATGGTAACCAGGATGGTCATTCCACGAAAAGCTAGAAAGGGTAAATGTACAGCAATAATTCTTTTCAGAAAAAATTATTATTGATTTTTTTAACTTTTTGAAATAAGGTGGTGTTGACTTAGAAGGCAACGGGGTGAGGGTGCAGATATGACCAGAAAGAGAACACTGCTCAGCCATGCGGGCTGGGACGCCGGGTCTCCGAGAGACGTCATTACGTGAACCCCTGAATCCCAGTGAGGCCCTCTGACCGTTGAGGGGGCAGGAGGGTCTGGAGAGTCACTAGCGCCTGTTGAGGAGACAGGCCCTCAGGTCCCCAGACCTGGATATGGGCAGGAGGGGCTGCCACTGGGCAAAGACGGGACAGTCCAAGAGAATAATGTCTGCAACGGATTTACATGCACTGAATATATAAACTCCTGTGAGTCCATAAGGACATGTAAGAGAGACACAGACAGAAGGAGGGAGAAAGAGACCCCCCCCCCTCCGCCCCCAACAAAGCAATACAGACCCAACTCCCTGGATATGGATGGAGATCGCTAAAGCACTAGCTCCTTACAGAGAAACTTGATAACGCAAAAGAAAGCATCAAGCATCTATTTTGCCTTCTCGTACAGATAGTGTTTCGGCTTAACCACGTGGTTGTTTGTTTATTTGTTTTTTGCCTCACCACACGCAGCCTGGCAGGATCTTAGTTCCCTGACCAGGGATCGAACCCGGGCCCCGGCAGTGAAAGCGCCGACTCCTAACCACTGGACCGCCAGGGAAGTCCCCCAGATCGTTTTATTTGATCAGGGAACATTCTTCACGACTGGAGAATGCCAGCTAATAACTGTGCAAGGGGTGTCAGCTTAGGAAATGACCATTCACCAGCCCTCATGAACTCATCGATGTCGGCGGAGCCCGCCCTGGAGAGACAGAGAGACCCCCTGGGCCAAAGGCAGGTGGGGAGCTTCACGACAGAGCCATCACCGCCCAATCCCGCAGGCCCAGCTTCTGTCACCCTGGGGGGAGGGACCAGATCTCCGTGCCTCCTGATGGGTTGAGGCATGAACCGCGTGGTACCCCCAGTGGGCTGTTGGGCCCGGTGGATGGAGCTGCTGGCGCTCACCTCCACCTACGAGAAGTAGGAGGCACAGAAAGAACAGGTCAGTGACAGCACAGGGGACAGACATGCGCCCAGGTGTGCGGCAGCCTATGGCCAACCAACCCAGGAAAAGGCGGGGAGACGGATTAGACTGAAAGAAACTTGGGGGACAGAGCTGCCACAAGCCACACGGGGTCCTGAGACAAGTCACTGCCTTTTTTTTTTTTTTTTTTTTTTTTTAAGTCACTGCTTTGAAAGGACCGTTCCTGAGATGACTGGGGAAAGGGGACGATGGGTGGGTTTCAGAGGATGCTGAGGGACCAATTGAACGCTTAGGTGGGACAGCGGTGTTGGGTCTCGCAAGCAGGATGCTGTGCTTTTAAGAAATGCAGACTGAAGTGTTCCAGGGGAAGTGACTCGATGCCTGGGATTTGCTGAGAAAAGTAAGAGAAAAGAAAGGGCTGGCTGGATGGTAATGATTTCTTGGCTATAACACGGAAGTACAGGAAGCAAAAGAAAAAATAGATTGGACTGCGTCAAAATTAAAAACTTCTGTGCATCAAAGGACACAATCAACGGAGTGAAAACGCAGCCCAGTGAATGAGAAAATGTTTGAAAACTGTCTATCTGATAAGAGATGAATATATCCAGAATACATAACGAACTCCCACAACTCAGCAATAACAAAAACATAATTCAATTTAAAAATGGGCAAAGGACCTGAATAGATATTTCTCCAAAGAGGGTATACAAATGTCCAATAAAAAGCATACGAAAAGATCGCCAACATCACCGGTCATTACGCAAGTCAACACCATAATGAGGTACCACGTCACACTAAAAACAACCAAAGCAACAAGAGTTGGGGAAACTGGAACCTTGTGCAGTGCTGGTGGGAATGTAAAATGGTGCAGCTGCTCTGGAGAACAGTATGGTGGCTCCTCAAAAAAACTTAAACATCATATTACCACTTGATCCAGTGATCTCACTTCTGGGTATGTACCCCAAAGAACTGAAAGCAGGGACTTGAACGGCTATTTGTACACCCACGTCCACAGCACCATGGTTCATAATAGTCCAAAGGTGGAAGCAATCCAAGTGTCCACGGACGGCTGAATGGGTAAACTAAATGTGGTCCGTCCATACAATGGCATACTACTCAACCCTAGAAGGGAAAGAAATTCTGACACTTGCTACGACGTGGATGAACCTTGAGGACATTCTGCTCGGTGAAAGAAGCCAAACATGAAAGGATAAATCCTGCAGGATTCCACTTCTGTGAGGTCCCTGGGGGAGTCAGATTCATAGAGACAGAAAGCAGGATGGTGGTTGCCAAGGCTGGGGGGAGGGGGAGGGAGTGTTCAATAGGGACAGGGCTTCAGTTTTCCAAGATGAAAAGAGTTCTGGAGATGGATGGCGGGAATGGTCGCACATTATGAATGCACTTAAGGCCAATGAACTGGACACTTGGAAATGGTGAAGATGGTAAAGTTTGCTATGTGTATTTTACCACAATTTAAAAAAGCATTAAATGAATGTAACGGTCAAAAAAAGAAAAAGGGAGGGGATGGAGGGAGTGAATGCAGGCTGTGATTTCTTGAAGGACAGATCTCCACATGGCCAGATCAAGGCTTCAAAAATCCTTGATCCTGTCCCCACTGTCCTGGGCCTCACTGCGTCTTAAAAGGCCCCCTAGGACCTGGCCCCCACCCATTCCTCTGACCTCATCTGCCCCCTCCCAGAGTGTTCTAGAACGCACGGCACCCCTTCCTGGTCCAGGCAGGGCCTGGCCCTTTCCCCAGCCTTTCCCTCATCTTCTAGGTTTCAGCCTAAATCTCACTCCTCTGGGGCCCTTTCCTGACACCCATGGATGAGGGCTCCGTCCCTGCTGCTCTGTGCCACCGCATCCTAGCAGGTGCGTGTGTGAGTGTGTGCACACGTGCGTGTGTTCATTCGTTTCCTGGGGCTGCTGGGACAAAGGACCCCAAGCTGGGGGGCTTAAAACAATGGATTCTCTCAGTCTGGAGACCAGAAGTGAGAAATCAAGGTGTCAACAGGGCCGTCCTCCCTCAGAAGGCTCTAGAGGAGGACCCTTCCGGCCTCTTCCAGCTTCTGGTGGGTATCGGTGTCCCTTGGCTGCGGCCGCGTCCCTCCAGTCTGTGCCTCTGACTCCACGTGGCCTCCTCCTTGTCCGTGTAAAATCTGCCTCTGCCCCCTTCTTACAAGGACGCCTGTGATGGCATTTAGGGTCCACCTGGATAATCTGCGATCATCCCCCCACGTCAAGATCCTTAACTTCGGGCTTCCCTGGTGGCGCAGTGGTTGAGAGTCCGCCTGCCGATGCAGGGGACGTGGGCTCGTGCCCCGGTCCGGGAAGGTCCCACATGCCGCGGAGCGCCTGGGCCCGTGAGCCATGGCCGCTGAGCCTGCACGTCCGGAGCCTGTGCTCCGCAACGGGAGAGGCCACAGCAGTGAGAGGCCCGCCTACCGCTAAAAAAAAAAAAAAAAAAAAAAAGATCCTTAACTTCATCAAGTCTGCAAAGACCCTTTTCCCATGTACGGTGACACTTACAGGTCCCAGGGCTGAGGATCTTCGGGTGGCCATCGTCTGTCCTACTATAGTGTGTGCATGAGAGAGAGCGTGCACGTGTATGTATGTATGTCTGCACGTGTGCACATGTGTGTCCCTGAATGTGTGTGAATGTATGAGTATGTGTGTATGTGTGTGTAGACCTCTTTCCCTCGAGCCATCACCGCCACCCCTGTCCTGGTGCTTGTGGACTGTGTACTCCAGTCCCCCCAGCGTGCCTGGGTGGGGCCAGGGCTCTCCATCTCTGCCGAGGCCCCACCATGGGGCACAGAACTGACTATCGATACAGGTTTTCCACGTGAACACCCTGTACTTGAACCAGGTAGCCAGAATCCAGCCCTTGCAGACGAATGACGGCACAGTTAGCTTGACTAGACCCGGTGCCTGAAGGGAGCCGGGCCTTGTTTGTTATTCATAGGTGGGGCCTGGGCTCACAGGGTGCTCTGGAGAGCAGGGTGGAGAAAGATGGGGCACTGTGTGACTGGCCCCTTGCACCCCCAGAACCCCAGCAGCCTTGCTGCCCTTATCGCGGCCTCCTGAACCCCAGATCTTGGCCCCTGGTACACCAGGACCCCAGTAGCCCTGTAACCCCAGTTCCCAGCGCCCTGGTACCCCCAGAATGCCAGTAGCCCAGGGAAATGCCAAGAAGCAGCCACCATGGCACCTGGGCCAGCCTCCAGCAAGCCAGTGAGCCTGCCGTGTGACAGGTGGTCTCGTCTGGGGTCTGTGAGCCACCAGCCTCGGCTTTACCTGTGGACCCAGGCCTGCGGAGCTCACCTGAGAGGTCCGTGCAGGCGGGTCCCGTCGCAGGTAAGCGCTCTCGGCCCAGCAGAGGAAGCTGGAAGGTACCCCTGGGCCAGCCGGCAGCCCACAGTGGGCTGGGATGCACATGGCAACTGGGGCTAATTTTCTCCTGCAGAGAACTTGATCCCATAATCTGGTAAATACACACTAATCATTGCTGCGCAGGGAGCATACGTGCTCCGGGGTCCGGGGGGAATGGGCTGGCGGAGGAGACACCGCCGGCTGCCAGCATGAACACGCTGCCCGGAAGGGGGACCCCCAAAGCCAAGGCTGCAGTAGGAGAGGCTTCCGGTGACCGAGGACGGGCTCCGTGTGGGACGTGCCACCCCTGCAGTCACTGAATCCCACACCACGCGCCTGCCTGACACCACTTACAGACCAGGGCACTGAGGCCGAGGGTGTGGACGGGCCCCGTGTCTCCCTGCCGAGCATCCCTGGAGCTGGGATGCAAGGTGAGTCAGCCTGAAGCTCTCCCGCTTTGCACTGAAGCAGAGTGAGTCCAGGAGGCTCCGAACAACCGGACCACCACCCACTCTGATGGGAGGTGCTCTGTTGGATCAGAGGTGGCCAAGGGAGCCCCGTTTTGTTCACTCTGAGTTTCTAGCGTAGTAATGATAATAGAAAATCTGAACAATTACCAACATATGCAATGTGGAGATTTGCTAGAAAAATCTTGACGTCCGGCTGCTATAGACTGAATGTTGGTGTCCCCTCCCGCCCTGCTGACCGCCAACATTCCTATGTTGAAATCCTAACCCTCCGGTGTGATGGTGGGTGGAGGTGGGACCTCGGCGAGGTGATTAGGTCACGAGGCTAGAGCCCTAATAAATGGGATTAGTGCCCTTATAAAGGAGACCCCGGAGAGCTCCTTGGCCCTCTGCCCCATGAGGACCGAGCGGGCAGAGCTGCGGCCCGAGGGAGGCCTGATTTGCCCCCTGCTCACACAGAGCTGCCCCTCTGGCTGGGGGTCAGGAAGGAAGTCACCCCCAGGGCGGGATGCCCATAGAGTGCTCTCGAGTCTGGGCTCTGGAATCCTGAGTGAGCCGCTCAATCGCCGGAAACGTCACCATTCTTCATCTGTAAAATGGGGTCGAAGATGCTAATCCGATAGTACGACTGACCAGCATCCTAGGGGTGCCCACCTGGGACGGGACTTAGAGGGTCAGGAAGAGCCTCTTTGCTCCACTTAAAAAATTTCAGCTAAAGTCACATACTGGCCATTTCCTCATGAAAAGTAACAATAGATACCGGACAGAATTTTTTTTCTTTTGACTGCATTGGGTCTTCATTGCTGCGCGTGGCCTTTTTTCTCTAGTTGCGGCGAGGGGCGCTGCTCTTCGCTGCGGTGCGCACGGGCTTCTCATGGCAGTGGCTTCTCTTGTGGAGCACGGGCTCTAGGTGCATGGGCTTCAGGAGTTGCGGCACGCGGGCTCAGTAGTTGTGGCGCGTGGGCTTAGTTGCTCCACGGCACATGGGATCTTCCCGGACCGGGGCTCAAACCCGTGTCCCCTGCACTGGCAGGCGGATTCTTAACGACTGCGCCACCAGGGAAGTCCCAATACTGTACAGAATTCTTTTAATGGTAAATTTTTCTACAATGCATTTCTTTTAAAAGTGCTTAAGTCGGGCTTCCCTGGTGGCGCAGCGGTTGGGAGTCTGCCTGCCGATGCAGGGGACGCGGGTTCGTGCCCTGGTCCGGAGAGATCCCACATGCCGCAGAGCGGCTGGGCCCGTGGGCCATAGCCGCTGAGCCTGTGCGTCCGGAGCCTGTGCTCCGCAGCGGGAGAGGCCGCAGCAGTGAGAGGCCCGCGTACCGCAAAAAAAAAGAAAAAAAAAAAGTGCTTAAGTCTGTCCATAGGCTCTAGTAGAAGGCACTTCTCCGTCAATGGCCGAGACCGACCCTTTGCTCTCCTTATGGCCCAGGGACACCAGGGCCCCACCTCCCCTGCAGTGAGGGACGGCCAGGACATGGGATTCCAGTCAGCGGAACGTAGGTGGAAGTAACTAGCCAGCCAGATGTGGTGGAGCCTGGCGACCCGGGCACCCATATATTGGGGATAGAAGACCCAGGAGATGGGGAAAGCCTGGGTCTCTAATCACAGCGTGGACAAGGGCTGGCCGCCCTTTGGGAGCATCCTTTTGGGACTTGAAAGGAGCAAGAAATAAACTTCCGTTGTTCAAATTACAACCATTATTCATCGTGGGGCCTGTTTGTTACAGCGTCTGGCGTTACCACCGCGACACAAGGTCCAATGCGGTGGGAGTCCTGTGAAGGCAGCTGTCCCTGGGCAAGGGTCCGGCACTAGGGACTGTCATCGGCGCTGGCTCTTGTGGGTGAGTACGTTCACATTCTTTCGTGGGAGTTCGCAGGGTGAGGGAGAGGGTCACGGGGGACCGGACGCCAGGGTGGGGAAGGTCAGAAGGACAGGGGCTGGGGCTGCTGTGTGTCCGCACTGTCCCTGGGGCAGAGGCTATTTCATGGGGTTTTCTCCTTGGACAGATTCACAGGGTCTGCCATCAGGGTCTCTTTAAAAGGACGCCAGGAGAAGTCATCCCGACAATTCCTGTATTGTGCCCTGATGCCCTGATCGCAGACCATTCTGAGGAGCAGGGAGCAGTCAGGCTGTGGCTTCCGGGTACACTTTTGTGGCCGAAAATGCCACGGGCTTTACAACTTTGATTTCCTGTTCGATTCAAACTCAAATCCCGAATTGCAGCGCCGGGGGGCGGGGGGGGTGGGAAATGACCGGGTGGAGACGGCGGATGACGTGGCGGGGAGGGGGTGGTACTTAGCCGTAACCCCAAGCAGAAGGTGGCCTGCTGGAGCATCCCAGGTGAACCGCTTTTGAAAACGAGGTTCTGCCTGATTTATGGGGACAGTGGCTCGTGATCACGACTCAGGGAAAGCTGAAGAGTGTCCCCTTCTGCTCACGCCAGCCGGAAAGGGAGGCCTCCCGCGGCTGCCTGCACCTGCCCTCGTCTTCTGGGAAACAGCAAGCGGGGCATGCGCTTCCTGGAGATTCACAGCTGGAACAGGAGTCTCACCGCGGAAGGGGGCTAAGAATCCCGAAGGCCTTAAGAGACCGGGAACGATGCAGCGGTGTGACCCTCAGGCTCGCCGGCCGTAATCTTCCCGGTTTGTTCAACTTTCATCCGACGACAAATACAAGTTTTAGAGAAACTCGCACCTCGTAGGAGTTGCCTCCCTTTGACTCACCCCCATGCACCTCATAGGAGTTGCCTCCCCTTGACTCACCCCCACGCCCATCTCCTTCTCCCAGGGAACCCGGTTATCACAGAACTTTTACGCACATTCATGTTCCCTCGGAAAATTCACAGTACGGAGAATGAATACAGCATCTTTGAACACTTTAAAGGAAGCATAAGCGTTTCCATGCTGTAGCGGTTGTTCTAAAACCTGCGTCTGCCACGTAGGGTTACATTCTGGGGATCCCTTGTGTCTGCACTTACCTCTTGCTTTTTATGCTGCAAGTTATTTTTTTTTTCAATTTTTATTGGGGTATAATTGATTTACGTTGTGCCAGTTTCAGGTGAGCAGCAAAGTGCCTCTGTTATACGAATACATAGATCTACTCTTTTTCTAGATTCTTTTCCCATACAGGCCATTACAGAGACTCATCTCTTTCTTTTGAACTTCTGCGTAGTTTTCCTTCATCTGACAAGGATTTACGGAGGGTCTGCTACGTGCCAGGTGAATAAAAAAGACAAAGTCTTTGACCTCTTCGAGTGTACGGCCCCCTCTGGGGCCGGGGAGACAGACCTACAATAAAATATGCATATAAACTATGCCATGTGGTGCTGAGTGCCCTGAATACACAGGAAGCTGATGAAAGGACTGGGGATGGGGGAAGGCAGGAGTGCTGGGAGCCGGGAGGCCTCTGGGGGCCTCTGAGATGGGGCCCGGGGGAGAAAGAGTGGCCAGCAGGATGCTTGCAGCTCGCCCGACTCACCCCTACTGCCGGGGTCTTCCCCATCTTATCACCATTTCAAAGATGCTGCAAGGGAACGTGCTCGTTCATGTGAGAGGCATGTATCCCGGTGGGACAGGTCACGCACAACACAGAGCACGTCCATGCCTTGTGTGACCCTAGGACCATGCACAGCGGGGCAGGGGCATCGGTGATCCGTTTCAGAGCCGAAGGAACAGTTATGACTCACCTGTGGTCTCACGGTATTTTTAAAAAGTCAAGAATACTGCTTTCTTTCTTTCAAAAGAATAAAAAAATAAAAAATAAACTGTAAAGTACACATAACACAAAATTCACCATCTTAACCGTTTCTAAGCGTGCAGCTCAGGGGCATTAAGCACATTCAAATTGCTGTGGCAGCAGCCATCACCGCTGTCCACCTCCAGAACTTCACGTCACAAACTGACACTCTGTCCCCATTAAACGCTAACTCCCCGACCCCCTCCCCCAGCCCCTGGCCCTCACCGTCTACTTTCTCTATGGTTTCGACTCCTCTAGGGACCTGCTATGAGTGGAATCACAGCCTTTCTACCCCGGCTTTGGAATTCCTGGCCCCTGTCCCTCTGTTTCCCGAAGCTTCCCAGCCCGGACAACTCGGGGGGCAGTGGCGAGAATGGAGAGGGGCTCCCATCCCAGGGCAGAGCCCGCAGCCCCTCCCTGCGGGTCAGCTCCCGCTCTGGGCAAGGTGGCAATGCTCCCCTTCCTACTGTAAGTAAAGAGGAAGGTGGCCCTTTGAAAGCACACCTCTTGCAAGAGTATTCCAGAGACAGGCTTAGTATGAGCAAAGCCAGACAGAGGACGACCTCAGAATCCATGCCCAGACCTGCTGGCCAAGCCTCCCGGCCGCTGAGCCCCACTTTGCTGTGATCATTCCGTTAATTCCTTCCATCATGCGTTTATCTCCCAAACAACAGCCCGTGCCTTGTGCCAACCAATACCTGCACCTGTATCTTGATAAACAAATGAAGAAGGAGGTCACTGGCTATTTAAGGTGACCTCAGCCGAGCGGGGGCGATGGACAAGCCAGGGGTTAATCAGAAGGTCGCGATGAGGGTGCGTATGGAGAGGGCTGGCCAGGGGGCTGCTGGGCACACAGCCTGTTCTCAAAAACAACCTCCAAATGAAACCAAAACAGGCAATTCCATCCAGAAGGCTCATTAAAAAACACTCCTGGAAAATTAACGGACAGCAAACACAATTTCTTCCTGGTACGGGGGGGGGCCGGGCCGGACACGAGAATGGGAACCAATCGGTACAGGCTCACTCGCTGCAGGGGCTGGGCTGCTGCCTAACGACAAGGTCATGACGCGTGTGCCTGCCACCAGCCCCTGGGCTGAGTCACCTTGCGCTCAGAGACTGACACGCCCCCGTCTCGAAGCACGCCCGGGACCCAGTGCAGGCGGCCAAGCTCCCTGCCAGCCCTCAGGGCCACCTCCCCAGGAGAAGACCATATGGTGTTCAAGAACCACCGACCCGGAGCCCAGACTTGGGTTCGAGTTCTGACCCATCCCCTCCCTCGCAAGGTCGTCATGCTGACCAAGCCCCCAGAGCCTAGGGTGCAAATGGCACTACTATCACCTCCCTTGCGAGACACAGCAGGTGCTCAGCAAAGGACAGAGCGTTCCAGCCCCGTGTGGACCTCAGCAACTCGCAGGTTGAGGCCTGGGGCCGAGACGGTAGCGTTTCTGGTCTCCCTGGCTACCATGCCTCCCTAAGGGAGGCCGTTCGGTGTAACCGACTGAGTCTCAGGCTGGAAAGATTGTCCATCAGACGTGGCCTCGCCCCGCACAGCAGGTCAGAGGCCCCGGGAGCTCATTTCCCAAGCATGCTCTTGTGGACTGAATGTGTGTTATCCCCAAATCCTTATCTTGAAGCCCTAACTCCCAATGCGATGGTATTCGTGGGGCATTTAGGAGGTGATTAGGGTTAGATGAGGGTGCAGCCCCCATGATGGGATTAGTTCCTTTACAAGAAGAGGTGCCAGAGAGGTGCTCTCTTTCCCTCTCTACTAAGTGAGGACAAAGCAAGAAGACAGCCGTCTGCAAGCCAGGAAGAGAGGCCTCACCAGGAACTAAATCAGTCGACACCTTGGTCTTGGCCTCCCCAGTCTCCAGAAAGAAAAGAAACAGGAGAAATAGATGTCTACTGTTTAAGCTGCCCTGTCGAGATAGTAATCTTTACAGCAGCCTGAGCTGACTGAGACACTCACTTATCGCAAGTTTGCCCCCGGCCCAAGCAAAGGTGCCCAACCAGGCCCCTCACCCTCAAAATTAATGCATAGTGTGGCCACAGCTTATCTCTCCCAATATGCACGGCCCCCAGGGCTGCCCCCTCTCAGCTCTGCTGGGGACAGCCAGGAGCTTCTGTCCTCCCTCGACTCCTCCTGTTTTCCAGTTCAAGTTTTCACTCCTTCCCTCCCTTTGAAAATACGGGCGGAGGAAATACTAATGTGTGATGGATGCCTTCCTCTTGGGCATGAGGCTTGGGGGAGAATCTAACTCCGTGGTCTTTGGGAAGAAGGACTGGGTCTGATTCATTTCTGATTTCCCCAGCCACTAGGCCTGGCCCTACGTAACAGTTGCTCAAAGTAAGTCTGTAGATATGTAACCCAGACACACACTTGATCCCACATGTTCAGTCCATGCCTAAAATGAGTTTCAAACTCTGCTGAATCTGCCTACCCAGCGGTTCATCTTCCTCTTTCTCACACCTGAAACTCTACCTTCCTTTGCGAGCCCACCCACCCCGACTCTCAGTCCTTGTGGCCAAGGGGGCTGACCCAGCCCAAGGCCTAGGGGAGGGCATGTGATCCAGCTCGGGCAATCAGCATCTTCCAGCGGCTTAGCCAATCACTGGCTCAGGGATGGACATGTGACCCAAAGCAGGCCAATGAGATGCTCTCTTTCTGCTGGGGTTCTTCAATGGACAGGATGAGAACCTGCAGCTGCTGGAAAACACATCTGCCACCTTCATGGGGAGAACCCACCCAAGAGTGAAGCCAACACAGAGGAAAACAGAGAGAGGGGGTAAGATCCTGGGAACATCACTGAGCACCTGGATCCAGCTGAGCCTGAAGCCAAACATCTCTGGGATTTTCAGTTACTCAAACCAGTAAATTCCCTCTGCCGAGCCAGTTTGGATTGAGTTGTGTCAGTTGTAGAGGAAGTTCTGCAATAACACACATTGGAGAGAACGGAGGAGATGGGGCACTCTTGCTTTGCTCCCATCCTTAACCAACTTCCCTTGATGCTTTAAGACAGTTCCCTTCACCTCCTCCAGGAAGCTCCCCAGGGGTCCTCTAATGAGCTATGACCTTCACCTTCCATGGACTTTCAATCCGCTTAGTCAGTGCCTCCCCTCAAGACCTGAACTATTTCATAATCTCCAGTTGGGCCTCCAGGCTGGGCAGTAGGATCCACCTGGAAAAATGTGACAGGGGACAGTGCAGCCCTCGAGTCCAAGCTCCAGGGTCAAGCCCAGCCCCACCATGAGAACTGTGGAGTGAGTCTGGGCGTACCATGTGACCTTTTTGAGCCTCAACTTCCTCATCTACAAAATGGGACCATCAGCAGAACTGAGCTCCTGGTGCTGGGAGGAGTGTGAAATGAGACACTGGCTTGTCCTGCACACACCGACCACCAGCAGAGGACGCATATTCTGACCGAGTGGCCGTGAACCCTGTTATCTGGGCGAACATCCATCACTTAAGGCTGAAACCGGCCCTTCCTGCTCTTGACCCTGCCGCCCCCACTGCCCCCTTGGACGCTGTAACCCCTGCCTCCTTCATCTAAGGTGTCCCTTTACTAGGCTCTCCTATTCCCCCCACCTCTGGCCCTCTTGGCAGGCGACGCACCCATGACCTCCAAGATGATCGGCCACCCAGAACCAGGCGTGTGCCCGTCCTCACAACCTGTCCCCATAGTCCTTCTTGCCACCTCTGCTATGGTCCCTCTGGCCCCTGGTCCTCCTTGGTTCTACCATCTCCAGTCTCAGCCTCTGTAAATCCAGGGGCAACAGGTTTACATGCCTTCTATATGAAAACTACCCGCCCGGGGAAGATGCAGCCCTTTGAGGCATGTCCTGCATCCCCTGACCAGCGTGGGTGCCAAGACAGCCCTGGGAGATGTCCCTACCCCACCGTCCCCCGGGCCCCCATCTCTCAAGGCCCTGCCCCTTGGTCAGTTGTGTTGTGGATGCTGGGCAAGACGCTCTGTGTGGATGTCCCATCCCACGCTCTCCTGGGAAGTCGGTTCTGCTACTATCCCCCACCCCAGGAAGCCTTCCCCGACCCTCCAGCCCACCATGGTCCCTCCCTGGCCAGCCCCTTTACTCCATTCCCTATTCCAGGCCGTGTGGTAGAGATGTTCATGATGTGGGCTCTGAAGCAGCCGCCTGCCTGGGCCACAGCCCGGCCCTGCCACTCACTCGCTGTGCGTCTGTAGGCAAGTGAGTCCTCCTCTCTGTGCTCCAGCCTCCCTGTGCAGAAAAAGTTGCTGATAGGAGTACCCAAACTCAGCGGAGCGTTAAGTGGGTTCAGCACGTGAAATCCCAGAAATGAAGCCTGGCACACAGGAAGTGCTCAAGAAATTCAAGCATCTCCCTTTGTCTTGTCCTCATTGTTGTTTATGTTGTTTGCAGTCAGCGTATGCCATCCAGCAGTGATGTCGCCAGTGGGTTTGAGCTCTGGCTCCATGGGCCGGGCTGGCTCCCCTTCCTCTGCTCCTAGGCTCCTCCCACCAGGCCCAGCATCAAGAGGGTTATTTACTAAGTGCTCACTGAACAGCTGTTGATTCAACCCAAGGCTGGGTCAGCAGTTTAGATAAACAAAGAGTTACCCTATAACCCAGCAAGCCCACTCCTAGGTACATACCCCCCAAAAGCTGAAAATAGGGACTCAAACAAATACTTGTACACTTTTGTTCACAGCAGTATCATTCACAAATAGCCAAAAGGTAAAAACAACCCAAATACCGATGAATGGATACACAAAGCGTGGCTCAACCGTCAATGGGATGTTATTTGGCCATAGAAGGAGGAGCACTGACACAGGCTACAACACGGATGGACCCTGGAAACGTTCTAGGCGAAAAGGTCATGTGCTGTAGGATTCCACGTACACGAAAAGTCCAGAACAGGCAAGTCAAAAGAGACAGAAAGCACATTGGCAGTAGCCTGAGGCTGAGGGAGGTGGGGGGATGGGGAGTGTCTGCTAAATGGCTATGATGGGGCTGTTCTTTCTTTTTGGTACGCGGGCCTCTCGCTGTTGTGGCCTCTCTCCCGTTGCGGAGCACAGGCTCCGGACGCGCAGGCTCAGCGGCCACGGCTCACGGGCCCAGCCGCTCCGCGGCACGTGGGATCTTCCCGGACCGGGGCACGAACCCGCGTCCCCTGCATCGGCAGGCGGACTCCCGACCACTGAGCCACCAGGGAAGCCCCTAAGGTTCTATTTCTTGATGCTGGTGGTGGGTACACAACATTGTGAACGTGCTAAATGCTGCTCGACTGCATGTTTAAAAGTGATTTTTACAATAATAAATTTTCAGGTATGTGTGTTTCGCCACAATAAAAAAAGATATACACAAGGAGAAAAGTACATGTGTATACACATGTGACAAAACGTATCTCTCACAGACACACATAAAGAAATAAAAACCCAAGATAAACCTCGCTATAGTAACCCTGTCTCCTGGTGGCATTACCCGACCTTTTCCTTGGGTGACAGGGTGAATGCCTGAGAGGCAGGAGTGTTACGTGGTCAGAACATGGCGCTGGGCCCAGACCTCCTTGGAAACCCAGCTGGTAGAGCTTGTAGGAGCTCTGTGACTCTGAGCCTGCTAATTTGATCTTTCTGTGCCTCAGCTTCCTCATTTGAGAAACGGGGACAGTGCGAGAACCCACCTCACAGGCTTCTGACGATGCCTAAACGAATCAGTACACGCGGAATGCTTAGGGATGTGTGTTAGCATTGGTAGCCGATGCTGGAGACACGGTAGGAATGGGCGGGGGGGTGGGGGGTGGGGATGGGATGTTCAGTCCGGCATCCTTGCTTGGGAGAAATCTAGAAACTCAAGTCATTGTACCAGGAGCCACGCCATCGAGCTCCCAGCAGCCTGCAGCCACGGGTGGCCACAAAAGGCAGCTGGTTTCTGGTCAGCTCATGGGCAGAGCACTGCCCTCCTGCCTTCCTCCTCTCAGCCCCAACCCCAGCTCTCCAGGACCCGTGCTGGACACTGGGGGTCCTGGGGCTCACACCTGACCTCATAATGGTGGGTTCCATGGGGAGAGGTTCCCAGGCAGTGGGACCCTGCCGAGGGGGAGAGGGGGGGCCTGGCCTGGTCGGGAAGGCTCTGTATCCCTCCCACGCGCTAACAGCAACAGCAATGACAATAGTAATGGTTCCTCTTGTGTATACTATGAGTCTTCTTTGCAGGTAAGGAAACTGAGGCACAGAAGGGTTGTGTGACTTACCTAAGGCCACACAGCGCATAGGTAGAGGAGCTGGATTTGGACCCAGGTGGGCTGCCTCCTGGCACTGTGCTTTTAAGTCCTGCTCTAACCTGCTTCTCAAGGGCAGCAGCCTCTAATCTGGTCTCTCTGCCTCCACCCCCTTTCTTTACAAGGCCCCAGCTCGGTGATCCACAGGCCATGGACTTCCCTGCCAAAATGCCCGAGGTAGCTTGCTTCCAGTGACTGAGTGAGGTCCCACCGCTCAGCTCGGCCCTCAAGGCCTTCCCTGGTCTGCAGGTCCCGTCTCCTTTGTCCGTCCTGGGCCTCCCGACATTCCCCACACATTCCTATGCGTTCCTGCCTCTGAGCCTTCATCCAGGCTGTGCCTTCCATCATTTCACAGACACTGACCGAGTGCCTGCCACGTGCTCAGCTCTGGATGGCTCCTTAGCTCGTGGAGCTTCCAGGTCAGGCAGGGTCAGTGACAGGCGCTGACGGTGAGCAGGTGTCATGGGGAATGTTGGGAAGGCTTCCCGGAGGAGGGTCCACCGGGAAGAGATCTGAGAGCGAGCTGGAGTTACCCTGCTGGAGGAGGGGGAGGCGGAAGAGGGGTAACGGTGAGAGAGCGAGTGTGAGAGAAGGAGGGAAAGAGGGGAGAGAGGGGGAGGCAGCAGTGTGGGCAAGTGCTGGGGGTGGGAGGGGGTATGACACACACTTGGGAGACCAGGGAGAGAGGGCCAAGGTCAAGGTTGATCTGCCATCTCCTGCACCTGCCCAAATAACCCGTTCCTCCCTTTGCACCCCAGCCAAGTTTACAGGCCTCCCTCTCCCCACACACTTGGCCCCTCAAGTCAGAGATGGCCTCTTTCATCTCCAGGACCCCTAGCCCTGCCCACAGAGGGCCGAGCACAGAGGATGCGCACTGAAAACTTTGCCACATGAAACCGAAGGCCCCGGGGAGAGGGAAGTGGAAAACTGGCCGGTGGGTGGTTGGTCTCATGGCACAAAAGCAAGGAGACCATCCCCAGGATTTTGCAGCATCAGACGGTAACTGTGGCCTTCCATGACCCCTTCCCCACTCCTTCTTATTTCAGCTCTATTTATCTTTGGCACACGCACACACACCCTCATGCCCAAGACTGACAAACTCCATCAATTAAAAGATCCTACAGGGCATTTAGCACAAGGCCTTCCTTCAGTTCATTTGCCAACCTAACCACTGTATCATGAAACTCCCCACAAAAGGGCACTGCAGACAGAGACAAATCAATGCTAACGAGGGCCTGCAGAGCTCACTGGGAGGTGGGTGAGTGGTCGGAAGGGAGGGAGGGAGGGCAGGTGGAAAAGACCCAGGAGGGCTCCTTACAGGCCAATCAAGAGGCCCACCAGAGAAGACTGAACCAGAAGCTTCCTATGTGGGGATCTCAGCTCACCATGCCTTCTGCAAACCTCACCCTGTGTACACTGGGGCTGGATATATAGCATCCTTCCTGCGTTGAGGAAGATCATTATAAGATTACATTTCAGTGACCCAGGACTTACCCAGGGTATCAACCAGACCCAAGCTTGGGAGTCACCTCAATCAGATCTCCCTGCGGGGTCCTGGCAGGCTACATAATCTCTCGGTTTCATCACCTGCAAAATGAGCATAAAACACCTACTTCCCAGGAGTGTCCACCGTTGCACGTGTCTTGGGGCCTCTTTTATGTATCAGGCGCTGTGCTGGGTACTAGACACACAGCAGAGACCAGGTCAGCAAACTGTCCAGCCCAGAGGGAGCAGGCATTCTTGGGAAGGAGACAAACATAAGTCAACCAGCCAACACACGAGAAGATTCGGACAGTTGAGGAAGCACACGGAGGAAGCATTAGTGTCGGGGGCAACCAGAGGGAGGCTGGGAAGCCCTCCCTGAGAAGGTGATGTGTGAGCGGAGACTTCAGGCTGGCTTAGAGCACAGGACGGCACAGATGCTTTACCGCAGCGATCCCTTCACGCCTCCTCACGGAAGAGATGTCTCCACCAAGCAGACAAGCACACTCACCGAGTCATAGGCTGTTGTGTCCAGGAAGGCCAAGGACACAGGACACAGAGATGGGAGGAGACGGGAATGCGGGAGGGGAAGTGCTGAGCCCGTGCACCGGGCTCCTCCTGATGGCAGGCTCCGTCCTCTCGGCTCTCAGGTTCAGCACCCTGGAGAGGTCTGACCCCGGGATACATTTCAGCACCGTGGACAGGTCTAAACCCTGCAGAGACGCCATGCGCCCCAGAGATTCAGTACCTTGGACAGGGCCCGTCACGCCACCCTTCCTTCTGTTGCTCCCTGTCACTGACCAGCTCATACGTAGTTGCACCTACTTAAACTGACATTCCAGGCCCTCCCTGGACCAGCCTCTCAGCTCTACAACATCTGACCACTCTCCAAACCCCCCTGAATGTTCCTGACCCCCTGAGCTTTCTCTGGACCCCTTCCTCTCTAGTTTTCTGCCTGTAGAAACCCCACCGACTTACCAAAGCATTGAGCCAACACCACCTCTCTCATGAAGACCTTTTCCTGATTTAAATTGGGGCCTTCACCGTACCCTACTTTTTGCCCTCCTTCCAGACTGTGAGTTCCTCGAGGAGCTGTGTCTGATTCATGCCTTCTCTCCCAACAGCACACGCCAGCCCAGCACCTGGTGGGCACCCAATGTGTGCTGCAGGAGTGAATGAATGAAGTTGCAAAAATGACTTATACAAGTACCACCAATTGTTGAGAGCTCTCTCTGCCAGAAACTGCATGCGTCACACACATTTTTATCTAGTTTAAGAAACTGAGGCCAAGAGATGAAAGATTTGCCCAAGTTCACACAGTGAAGAAGTGACAGAGCCTGGATTCAAACCCAGATCACACTGCACAGCCTGTGCCCTTGACCGTGGCTCCTTTCTGTCCCTATCCAACCCAGTGCACTGCCATCTGCCAGTCCCGCGGAGCCTTGAGCACAGCAGCCATGGTCCCCTGAAGTGACTCTGAGTCTCTTTTTAGCCTGAAATTGAAATCACTGATACTTCAAATTAGAACCCCAAAATGAACGAGCCAAGAACTCACACCTGCAATCGCTACGCCACCCGCATCCACCTTCTCAGCAGGATTCTGGGCTACTCCTCAGCCTGGACCACCTGTTCTCAGTCAGTATGGAGGACAAAGTGAACTATTCTCTAGGTACAGGAGGAGCTACGTCTACGTGCAGGAAAGGGGACCAGCCTCCCAGCCTTCCAGGGGCTTCCCAAGAGCAGTGCCCTCTTTAAAGCCTCAGAGAGCAAAGACTTAAGTGCAGTGAGCCTCAGAGAGCAAAGACCCCAGTGCTATGGCCTCGGACAGCAAACACCCCGGTGGTAGGAGCCTTGGAGGGCAAAGACTTTAATGACAGCCGTTTGCCCTGGGCACTGACATATTCTGAAGGCAAAAACAACAAAATTAGCCGAACTCCTCTGTGCTGACTTTTTTTAGCTACTAAAGGAATGTTCTTCAACCATCACTGAGAAGATAGCAGGAAGCTTAGACCTTAGCAAAGTCTCGGCAAGGTGATAGAGAGGCAGGTCAAGATGGCCACAGCCTCCCCTCCTACAGTAGCTCAGGTGCTGGCAGCCCAGGAGCAGGGGAGCTGGAGTGGGAAGCTAGCCAGGGGGCCCAGGTCTTTTCCAAAACCAGCACAGCAAGAAGCCGCCGAGCTTCAGAACGGAGACACTCCACGTTCGGAGGGACCCGGGACAGCCACTGGAACCTACTTGTCTTTTAACATGAAACTGACAAAACTTGACCACCAGAGTATCAACATGATTCAAGGTCAAGAATTCGCCAGTCGCCCTAGCTTCCTGCCAACATCTGGCACTCACTCTTTAACTTAGTTATTGAATCGAACGCCCATTTAAAATGACTTAAATAAGATATTAGGAATTTTGCGGGGGAGGGCAGTGGGTAGAGTTCCTAGATCGGCCACACAGGCCACCAGCAGGACATGTGACAAAGCCTCTCATGATACCCTGGAAGGTAAGACAGAGAAAGTGAGCGGTGTGGCGTGGCTGAAAAGGAATGCTGGCACTGGGGAGACCACAAAGGGCTCTGGCCTCGTCTCTGGGATTTGTTGCTAGAGGGTAAAATGAGAATCATGAACAGGAGTTCCAAGATTACCTAAAGCCAGACTCGTGCCAAAATAGGATTGAGCAACGCAGTGAGTGCCGGGGAAAAAGAGGTTCAAGCCAAATCCGGAGGCAATGCCTGCCAAGGATATCTGGGGCTTGGGGTGGGGCGGGGTAGGTGTCTGCATTAGCTGATGTCCCCTCCACAGAGAGGCACCACGAAGCCACAGCCAGAGCGCTCTTGGCTGGAAGTGCCCGACTGTATGTGCTTGGCCCATGGCGGGTGTGCTCTGTAACAGCTACATGCTGGAAACGACAGTGGTAACAATCACGTGTCATTATTATAACATTATGACTTATTATCTTTTAATTGAAGTATAATTGATTTACAGTGTTGTGTTAATTTCCGCTGTGCAGTAAAGTGGTTTGGTTATATGAATATAGACATTCTTTCTCAGATTCTTTTCCATTACGGTTTATCACAGGGTATTAAATATAGTTCCCTGTACTATACAGTAGGACGCTGTTGTTTATCCATCCTATATATACTAGTTTGCATCTGCTAATCCCAAACTCCCAGTCCTTCCTTCCCCCTCCCTGCCTCCCCCTTGGCAGCCATGTCCTCTTTGTGTGACTTATCACTCTTACTGGTTCCGTCACTGGTTTCATCTCCTGAGTCAGGCGCCATCAGTGACGATGAAGGACACGATGATGACCAACAATGGATACTGACGGGATGCCACGCCCAGCACCGCTAGCCCCGCGTGGTCTCCTCGCCAACAAGACAGGGGCTAACAGCAGCTCGCGTGCCTAGAGCTCGGGTGGCACATACAATGGACCCTTGAACAACACGTGTTTGAGCGGTCTGGATCCACTAACGTCCGTATTTTTTCAGTAACTGTACAGTTGGCCCTCCGTATCTGCAGGTTCCACACCTGTGGATACTGAATCCTTGGACACAGAGGGCTGACTATGACACTGAGCATTTATGGATTTCGGCATCTGCGGTGGGTCCCGGAACCAATCGTCCACGGATACACCAAGGGACTGTAGTTCATCTCCGGTGCCTTAATTCACACAACCACCCAATTTGCTGATGGGAATGTTGAGACCCAGGAAGCGTGTGCTGACTGATGACGTGCATAACCACCGATCAGGAGTCACCTGGACTCTACTATTTACTCTCCTCCGTGTAATACTTAATTTTCAAGCTGGGGAGGCTGACCGGTTATCACCAGGTTGTAACAACTGTTCATACCTCCAGCTGGGTTGAAAGTAATGGTTTGGGCAAACGTGCAGCTAGGATCTGTGTTACATTTTCCAAGTCCCGGTTCCCAAGCAGCAGCCTGACAAACGTTTTATAAGGTACTCCAACGGTCTCTAAGGAAAACACCAGGGCATCCCTCAGCGTCCTCACTTCAATGCAAACTGAGATTATAAAACAGTTCCGGGCCACCTTTAGTGCAAGTATTTAATAGGAGGAAAAAGTAATTAGCAAACTCAAGCATCACTTTCCTAGGAGGAAGGATATTGCTGCCTGCTTTAATTGCAAGGGAAAACCTATTTAGGGAAATTAACACGAAACGAGGTTGGCCACTTCAGGACTAAGAAAACAATCACAAAAACCATGGGAGTCTCCCGTACTGCATCAGGTTGGGGCGTGCTGGCCCCAGGAGAATAATTAACGCCCACCACAGTGCTGTTGACCTGAAAGCAAACAGTAACTCCTTGTGGCCACGGAGGCTGAGACATTGCTCGTCTGCCTGAGATGGCTTCTTCTAAGGAATAATTTTCCATTTGTGAAATGAATCCCTGTCAAAAGTTAATGCTGTCTTTCTAGAAAATCTGAGAAATAGAGAGAAGTCTGCAAAAGAGAAAATGATCACACAGGATCCCATCACCTAGGGGTTAATACTTTCTCTCCTTTTTTTCCTATGCTTATATTGGGGGGAGGTGGTATCATTTAGAGGATATTGTGCAGATAACTTTAATTCTGTCCTCTTCACCTAATATGAGGTAACCGTTCCCTGTTGGTAGTGAGAACTTCTTGCAAGCATAATTTTTAATGCTTTCTTATAAATCCACAACAGATTCATGGTGTCCCCTTCACCATCCCCCTCTACCTCCACCCTTTTCTTTTTGCCGCACTGTGATCTCTGCCTGTTTTTTAGATCATTCCCTGAGGGTGGGGGATGGGCTCGTCGATGTAAAATTCCCGGCTCAGCTTTAGGGCTCTCATCACATACCTGCCCCGTCCATTTCTAAAAGGTTTACGGCAATTTATCCTTTCACATGGCAACCTAGGAGTGCTGTCACCAGCGACCGGCACAGTCATCAAAGAAGTGTTTGCTAATTTGAAAATAAAAACTGGCCTCTCGTTGCCCGTGCTTCTTCTTACTCTGTGCCCCTGTACACATCCGGCCCATCAAAACATCTCCTAGCATCTCTGAGCTGTGGTGTTCTTGACTCAGACAGCCTGGGCTGGAATCCCAGCTCCCCTGCTGCGTGACTGTGGGCAAGTGATTTAACCTCTCTGTGCCTCAGTCCCCTCATCTGTAAAATGGGGATAATACCGATGTTATTTTACAGGATCATTGTGGGGGTCGGATGAGACATTGCAGTGCATGGCAGATACACCCTCGATGACTCCAAATAAGGACACGGGCCTTCAGTTGTATTTGTTGTCAATGTTGTTTGCTCTTTAGATGTTTACGGTTTAGTTGTAGTATGAGCAATTCTTGAGATACAGGATATTTGAGTTTACGAAAGTAATGCAAGAAACAAAACTCGAGTTTCCAAATGGGGAGACTTGTGGAAGAAAGCCAGTGAGACCAGCGCGGTGCCTGCTTCTATTTTTTTGTTAGAACGCTAAATTAAGATGTTCAAAGAGCCAGAACAATGAGGCCAGCCGGTCATCACCCTTCCTGCCCAGCGGAACCCCCGGCGGCGTCACCGAAGCTCCCTAGAAACGCTGATGCTCCTGCCTCGTGGTTCCGATTCTGTGGGTGTGGGCTGAGCCCAGGTCTCAGTGTCTTTGAAAGGTCTGCAGGCCACCCTGGTGCCCAGCCGGCTTTCACTGGGTGAGGCCGACGGGCACTCCAGTTTGTTGAGTCCCTGCAGGAATCAGAATGACACCCCCACCTCCAGTCTCCTTAATTACCTCATGCAAAACTGTCGCCCCATCCACGTCCTCCTGACGACTCCTCCCGGCAAGCGGTCTCTCCTGCCCCACCTCCTGTGGTTGAGGAGCTTGAACCGAGCTAATCTCAAAGAAATAGCAGACGGCGTATTCAACACACTGTACCCGAGGCTGGCTGCCTCTCAACTTCGACTGCGACTCTCCGAGGCGTCTCCCTGTTATTTAAACCAGTCTGAATTGGGTTTCCTTTTGGTCCTTAATCATTCTTGGCTGGTGGAGGCCCCGACCTTAAATGTGACCCGCACAGGAAGAAAACTTGCCCAGACTCCCCCGCCTGCTTCTCCCTCTGGGCTGTCACTGCCCCCGGCCCACCTCTCTGAGGATCACTCCCCGCCCCCCCAGGTCCCCAAAGGGACACTCGGAGCCCACCGCCCACCCTGTCCACTCCCACTGCCCCCAACAGCTCTCTGGGGAAGCTTCAATGTCATCAGCCATCCGGGGGACTCTGGCACGTCAAGCTGATCTGAAAATGGTAAACACACGCGGTCTATGGAGCCGCCTGTTCGGATGTCTCCATGCACGGAGTGCCCACTTCCCCTTCTCCAGCCCTGAGATGAGATCTCATGACAACCTGCTGGCACACCAGGGCCCATCTATTTCATCGTAATTCCCAACTGGAAGATAGCCTTTTCCACAGAACTTCATTCAGACCTTTGGCTTTTTGGCAGGAGGGAGGGGTGTGGTCAACAAAGAAACAATACCAACAACAAAAGGACAGACTCCTCCCCAAGGGCAAGGCAGAGAGATATACATTTTAGAGGGCGAGCACCTAAGAAATGCACGCACAAAGGAAACCCTTGACAGGGTCAACGCCGCCGGCAAGATGACCGTGTGTGCGTCAAAGTCCAAGAAGGAAAAATGAAATCCAGTAGCTGCTGAAGACTCTGAAGAGTGAACGTTCACTCCAGAAGTTGCCTCTTGGTCCCAGAGGTCACGCTGCAGCGCACGTTTTTAAAGTGAAAGTAAAAACCGGACCCGCTTTGAGTTCCTTTCCAATGGCAAAGAGAAAGGAAGGCTTGCGGGAGGGTGGGGGGGGCGGGGATGTGGGGAGATGTGGACAGTTTGCCCGCCCTCGGGGCAGCTTCCAAACAGGACCCTGCACTTGACCAAGAGCCCAGAAACCCCAGGCTCCAGGATGGCTTCCGGTCAAAACAAAGATCCACCTAAGACATGTGAGTCTGTCTAAAACAATCCCTCCACGGTTGAAGCTTTTCGCTGAAAAACATGGAAAAATCTTCTGTTGGAAAAAACATGCACCTACAAGGCTGTAAATGATTTTACTATTCCAGGGGCGGAATCCGGCAGCTGGGAAAACAACTCAGTGGAGATAGTCCTTTACACCCAAGCTCCTAAAGGAGAATTTCTGAGCCCCATGAGGCAGCCTTAGAATGAAGTGGGAGGAGCGAGCTTCCCAGGGCCCCCCACCACACACACCGGTCGGCCCACTGTGTTCCCCATTAGAGTAGGACCCGTGGTGAGCAGCCTTGTAGGGCCTGGGGCTGTTTGGGGCCCACATCTCCTTCAGGTCATTTGAGACATAATAAGACAGACATAACCTTAAGGCAGCTCAGGGCCAGTCATTCCTGGAACCCTGGAACTCAGAGGCTGCCCAGAATATAAAAGCTGTTCCAAAGTGGCAAATACGTTTGCACAGCAGAGGTTAGAAGCAATGTCAGAGGAGGTGCTTGGAAAACAGAAGAGCAGAAACTCTTAATGCTCCTAATTTCCATGGAGCCTTCCATCCATCCGACCAGGTGGCATGCCTTCTCTACCTGGCCCAGGTGTGCGCTGCGGACACGTCCGCCAACCGAGCGCAGCTCTGCTTCCTGGGAGAGGGGTGGGCCCAGCAAATGCTCTGCGGCCGTCCCACGCTTCTTTTGTTGACTAGTTTATCAAGGAAACAGTCTGATGAGCCTAACAACCAGGGAAGCTCCTGCCTCTGCAGCCCTCATTTATTATTTAAAACCGAACACCAGCAACAGCTATGGCAACTTACTGGAGTCTCTCTGTCTCTGCCTCTCTCACACACACACACACACACACACACACACACGCACACGCACACGCACACACACACACACACACACGAAGGGGACTTACATCACAACTGCAACCTACAGAAGACGATTCAACCCAGTCTCTCTGCATTTTCATGAGGTTACAAATCGAGTTAACTCATGAAACCACAGCGGGTTTCGGTCTCCACCATGCTGGGTACGCATCCCACAGTTTCAGTGGACGAGAATCCACAGGAGTGCAATTCTTCATCTGAGCCAGGCTCTGATTGGTCAGTAGTAATTTAAATACATCTTTCAACACATAGAGTGAGACCGACGCACGATGCCTGGTATAAGGTAAAGCACCTTCTGTTTCACGGCTCTCTCTCCTCCAACAGCATCTTTCCTTCCGGGTTTCCAGCACTCTAATAGTCTCCAGAAACACCAAGGAGATCATGAGTAGAATTGCAGCTCCAAAAGCACCCTTGGAAGGTTAGGCATCGTGGAGAGAAATGGCTTTAAGCCGCCGTCTCGCCATGGCCTGGATCTCCTCCTTTCCAGAACGAACAAGTGTCTGGCCGGCCCCACGGCAGAGGCACCGAGTGCCCGGCTGGACACCATGCACCCATTCTTTCCACCTACAGGTGGATTTCCAGAGCAGATGAGACAGGGCTGAGGGTTAGCCCTAAGGAATGCTCTTGCAAGAAACATGAACTCCCAACGGGGGCCATCTGAGCTTACCAAGCCTCTTAGAAATAATTTTTTCAAGGTATAACACAGTCTTTTATTCTTGATATTTCCAAAGGGTAACACATTCCTTTGAAAGTAACACCTAAACGTGCAAAAGGCGGGGAGCTCAAGTGTGCCGGCAGCTTGGTACCTCAGACACACCACCATGGTGACTCCAGGTGAGGCTTGAAGCAGTCGGGCACTCACGTCTAGTGAGGTTTTTTAAACGAAGAGGACTCTCCCTCCTTTCACCTACCAGCAAAAGCTAGTTTTCCCAGCGTCTGAGTTTAAAAGTTTCCTTTTTGTACCATCAACTCCAGCCACCCATCTTGCCCAGGCTCCTTGGTGTTGGAAGGCCATCATCCATCCAACCTGTCAGTTACTTCGACTTAAAAATCAACAGACTCTCAGCCACCAACGCTACAGACCTCACGTGAGCAACAGCCATAGTACAGCGGTTTCCAGCCTGCCCTCGTGACACAAGAATGGGCCATGGCTCCTCTTGGGTCTATTCCTACAGTCACAACCACACATCCACGCGTGTCCCCGACATCCATTTTTCTCTTCCGTCTACCTCCTACTTCAAGACCAACGGCCAAGTTACAGTACATTTCAAGCCTCCAAAGAGATAAAGCTACAGTCTCAAAGACAATCCCAACGCACAGTCCTCAGAAGATGGCATCCACCGTGGGTGGAAATAACCAGGCAACCCCGGTCCACGGCAGCCTCCGTGCCTGCCCCCAGATCTGGCCCAATGGCCATGCTGCCAAGACCACAGACCCCAACCCCACGAGAGTCGGCACTCTCCCCAAGCAGAAAGATGTGAACACCGCTGTCCCTACCTCAATCAAGAAGTCCCCAGTCCTCAGTCCGGCTTGCCATGCCACCCCACCTTCATCCACGGACTCCAGGTACTGCAGGGCTGGGAACGCTGGCGTTGGCGTGAACTCTTCGATGGGCGTATCCGCTGGGAAGACAAGGTATACCTCATTACAAGCCTGGGAGATGTTTCCAAGTTGGTAGCCCAGGCCTCCCACGGGACCCTGGGGGAAAGCAGGCCCTTGTATCTCCGTGGGAAGTGGGTGGTCCAGGCCAGCTCTCCCCCGGGAAGGGGCTGATACTCCTGGTCACGGGTCAACACCAACTCAAGCGACGGAGCCAACTGCATTTTGGTGCCACCAACATCTCTCTTGGCCTCTGCGCTGAAAACACAGGATAACGTGCTCCCCTGTCCATGTCTGTATGTACACGCCTGTCATTTTCTTTAAAAGCATCAGTGACTAAACATTTTCAGTTCTATAAATGGAAAAGTTCCCCCCATAACCACATGGAGCTACAGAAACACCACACTGAACTGCTTGCCAAATTTACATCTACGTAGACTCGCAACCAAGGGAATTCAACTTGGAGCGTGGACAGAACAGAACGCTGACCCAGTGGGTGGCTGCAGATCTGGAATCCGCTTGTGAATTCTCTCTGTTGGGAGCCCGGCTCTCTGTGGCCACTGTGCGGCCAGCGTCCATGGGAGGGCTGGGCCCCCACTCCTCAGCAGGGCCAGCGTTGGCTTCTGGGCCCCAGAGCTGCAGAGGGAAACTCTAGGGGAAAAGGTGGACTTTCCCGGGTGGTCATGTGAGGCCGGGGGTGGCGGGTGGGAAGAGGAAGACGGCCTCGGTCGGGGGAGGGGAGACATCACACAGACAGTCATGGACACACACGGGGGGGACAGATGTATCTCTTCTCCCTCCCTATGGACGAGCTGCTGTCAGGGCAGCCCGGGCCTTGAGCAGGTGGGGCTGCCACCGGGGAAGGAGGCCTCCCGGGCCAGCACAGGTGCGGGACCCCCAGCGTGGCACGGAGGCTCCGAGATCAAACTTGCACACGGTTTCCCCACACACGCGGGGCACAGATGTCTCCTCTCACGGGGACATGATGCCATTTTGTTTTATTCTGAAAGGGAAGACCCCAAGTTCAGGGCTGGCAGTGGGGGCACTGCCGTGGAACACGTTCCTGGAGCCCTCACTGCAGGCCACGTGACACGTAGGCTGCCGGCTGGGCCACGGCGGAGGGGACCATCTTGCAAAGTCACCTTAGAGGCGGGCACCCGCACGCCTGCCGCACTCGGAGCTGGGGCCCACTCCCAGAACGGGGCAGTTCTGAGGTGCCCGAAACTCGGGACCGGGTAATTCTGGGCGTCTGAGACCAGGAGCTCCGAAGCCAGCCACAATCAGGCTGAACTAAACCATGAAACATAGATGAAACCCAGGAATTAAAAAAAAAAAGAGTGGGGGGAGGGAGGGAGGGAGGGAGGGAGGGGGGGAGGGGGGGGGAGGGAGGGAGGGGGGAGGAGAGAGCGAGCAATATTGTGTACAGAAAATTAAAAATATTCCTAAAGGAAGCCCCGATGTTTTAACAGGCAGAATGTTAAAGAACATGGTTGTCTAGCAACCGAGTACCCCCAGGAAAAGGGCTTCTTTTTGAGCCGGGGAACATTTTTTCTACAGGCGTGCACACACACACACACACACACACACACACATGTGGATGCATCCAGGCTGGGAGCCGCTGCTCTTACCTTTCGCCCCGCGGAGCACAAATCCGAAGCCCTCATTGTCTTTCTTCTGCAGGACCACGGTCTTCTCCTCGATGATGCAGTCACTGTAGAGAGAATTCCGGGGATAGCGCCCATTACCGTAGCCCGTCATCATCACCGTGGCCGATCCTCCAGCGGGGACGTTCATCATCATAGCCAATTAATCACCCCAGCTCGCGGGATCCAGGCAGCATGGAGGCAAGCAAGCCGGGTGCAGGAGGAGTGAAGGCAGCTGGGGGGCAGGCTAACGGGATAGGCGGGCTCGGAGGGGGGGGGCCGGGCAGAGGCAGAGCGGGAGCGAGCAGGAGGCAGGAGTCATACATGGTGATGGCAGCGCGGGCTGGCTCTGGGCAGCGGAAAGCAGAGAAAGTAAGTGGCCCGCGGGCACGGAGGAGGCCGCGCGTTACGGAGCCCGGGCCGGAGGCAGCATCCAGGGCGGCGCAAGGAAGTCAGCCGGAGCGGACAGGAGGCAGCAGGCTTTGTTTTTTTTTTTTTTCTTCTTCTCGAAGGGCTTTAAAAAAACATCACATTCTTTGTGCTCCCTGCAGCCGCAGGCACCGGGAGACGCGGCGACCCCTCCCTCTGCTCCGGGGGAACGCGGGCCCCCCTCGGTCTTCGGCGGAGCCCACAATGCCACCGGCGGCGGCGGCGGCGGCCGGGCGTCATCCCGCGCGGAGAAACCGCAGGCCGGCGGAGGGGGCGGCCGGCGGGCGGGGGCAGGTCACTCCAGTGACACGGGAGCCACTGACAACCCGGCCTCCTTTGGCGTGGGGACGGGGAGAAAGGGGGCTGCAAGCTCCCCCTTGGAGACACAGTCTAAAGCCACACCAGCTGCCTCTTGGCACAGAATTTTTTTTTTTTTTTTTTTAAAGAAAAGAAACCCCAAAGCTCCAACTTTGCTTCGGTGGCCAAAGCCTCCCACCATCCAGAGTACGGGCGCGTCGCCACGTGATCAACCGCCCGCGGCACCGGGTGCAGGACCGAGGTGGACTTCCCGGCACCCCGCCCACCTTCCGGGGGCTGCATCCCTCTAGGATTCCCTGCTGCCCCGGAAGTAAGTCGGAGGGGGCGGGCAGGGCCGCTGCAGGGGAGGGGCAGGAGGCAGCCCGGAGAGGCTTTCTCCAGGGTCCTAAGGGGCTGGCGTGGGAGGGCAGGGTGAGGCGGAAGGGCCCCAGCGGGCGGGCCCCCAACAATTCCGCAGGCCTCTGTCCTGGAGGGGGAGGCCTGGGGATGCAGACGGCGAACGGTGGGACGGGCTCGAAGTCCCAGACGACTGAAGGTCAGCTTTGCCCAGCACTGGATTCGCCTCCTGCAGGAAGCTCTTGGCCCCCGCTTGCAACCCAGGTAGGGTGGACCGGCAGGGGCCAGCAGCCGAGAGCATCGCACAGCACGGACGAGCCGGGGCAGCTTCCGAGAGGTGGGGGACGCAGCCGGAGGACACACAGGTGTCCGGACCCGCTGCTGAGCCCTCCAGCCCTGCATGAGGTGCCACACAAAGGAACTCGTGGGCGTGACCCTGCCTTCCAGGAAAGCAGGGAGGGACATACACCTTGACAACAGGCAGACCACACAATCCAGGATGACCGGTCCAGGGTGTTCTCAGAACCTGGGCCGGGGTTCAGTCCCTGGGCACTCACTCAGCCTGCCAAGTACAGGGGGCCCCAGGGAGCCATTGCTTTAACTGCCGCTTGGCGGGGAGCCAGGACCCGGGAACCACAGGAGCGGAAGGGGAGGGGCTTGGTGGGAGGGGCTCTGGGGGGAGTGGACCCTCCACCAGGCCTGTCCGCCTTACCATCCCGTGCCTTCCCCGACCAGAATACAGACACGACTGTCTCCCCACCACCCCTCCTCCCCACCTCTGAACTTCTCAAGCCTGAGGGTGCCCTGGCTGGGCAGGTGCAAACCCGCCACCTGCTCCTCCAGCGAGAGGCCTCCAAGGGCCTGGCTGCTGAAGCCACACCTTTTTGCAGCTGCACGTCCCCCTGCAGGAGCGGCCCCTTGAAACTCTGGAAGGATGGTGCCTGTCCCCCTGGGGACACATGTGGCCCCCGACGCCTGCCTCTGCCCGGCTCCAAGGTGACCCTGTCCCGCTCTCCCCTCTCACGGCCTCACCGTGGGCCGGCTCCGCCCGCCTGGCAGGCGACCCCGACACCTTCAGCTGGACCCTCCAGCTGTCCCCCAGGCCGGGGAACTTGTTAGGGGCAGTGTGGCTGGCCGGCCACTGGTTGCCTCCCTCCCTACTGACCGTGGTGGGCGAGGGAAGGCGTTAGCGTCACGCAGAGCTCAGCTCAGATCCTGGCTTTGCTCTGGCCCCAAGGTCGCTCTGACCTTCAGAGCCTCAGGGTCCCGCTCTGCAGAATGGGAATAATAGCAAGGCACGCCTTGAGGACTTCACGAGGAGTCAGCAAAGCAATCCATCTGAGCCCAGGTACGCAGCACGTGTTAAGAACAGCAACCGTCCCGAGCGGGGTCATCGTTGGCGTGTGCCAACCCCCTCCTCCTCCTGTAAGGACCCCTCCCAGGCTAACGGCAGAGCCCCTCTCCTGAGTCCCCTCTTAAACCTCGCAGCGGTTCCTGACGACTTGCTCATGGCTGCCTGTCTTGGCCCCGTGCTGTGTGGCTACGCCGTCCTGCTCACCGAGAAAACGCCCGACTCCTTAGTCTCTGATCTGAAGAAAGGCAGCTTGAATTCCTCTCTCCTGCATTAGTTCAGTAGCTAAACAGCCCCCGGTCCCCTGCCCTTCATGACCCCATCTCACCTTCATTCACACACAGACCTGGGTTTGAATCCCAACCTGGGCATTCACCAGCTTAGCTTCTCAGAGCCTCAGTTTCCCTACCTGCAATGTGGGAGCAGTAATTCCTGCCTTGCAAGGACTCTGAGAGCAAGTAAGGGCAGTCCCCCTGCCCTCACAACAGGGGAAGGTGCCCTTGTCAGCATCCCCACGTGCCGAACCCCCCAGGAGACAGTGACCTCTTTCTGGGGTTACCCAGCACGGGGCCACGTGAAATGGAGCAAAATGGGCATGAACGCAGGCGTGCAAAACTGGGGTGGCAGTGGCCGAAGGAAGACCGCAGGGTTTCGAGTGAAGAGGTCTCCGGGACGGTCCCCAGAGGGCAGGGCGGCTCAGCATTGTGGAGGGCCTACTGCACGCAGCTGGCTCCGCCCAGGATGGGAAAGGCAGTTCCGGGCTCTTAGAAACCTACAATCTGGGTAGCAGTCCTTGAGAGGCGATGGGAAACTCCAACACAAGAGTCATTCCCTTAAAACAGGAGCAAATGTCCAGTTTTGTCCGAATGGCCCGACCACCCGCATGGGATGAGAATGGGAAATCCCACAGTCCAGACCTCAGGGCAGGTCCTTCCCCAGGTGAGAATCTCCCAGGGGGCTCTTTTGGCTGCTTTATGAACCTAAAAACCGTCTCAGGACGGCAGCCGCGGCATCCGGAAGACGTGGCTTCTGTGTGCTGCCGCCAGAGATGTGCCGAAGCCCCGAGAACCAGAGGCTGCCTGAACCTCCGCCCCAGGCCAGCCCTGGTCCCGCCCGAGCAGATCTGCCCCAGATGCAGCCCCAACGCGCGAGACCTGACTTCACTGGGGCAGGACCTCGACACGTGCACGGTCCCCGTGCTGCTCCCCGCGCTGTGCACGCAGAAGTCACCACCACCTGGTCCCTGGGGACGGGGCCTAGGGACGCAAACAGCCCAACCCCAAAGTGATCACGCCCACCTTGCTTTGCATCTTCCCCCTGCCTTGGACCCCAATCGCAGCCCAGCCTCACGGCCGAGTCTCCTCCATATGCTCAGTTTCACTCCCCTGAAACGCCCTCCACTTGGCCTTACCATTTACCCACGTCCTCGCAGTACCTCACTTCCTTCTGTTCCACGTTCCCTTTGCCGGCCACGTCCACCCAAGCCCTGCTGACAAGGGGCCATCACATAATCTCTCTACGGGGGTTCCCTCCAGCCTTGTCCCAGTCTCTGATGGGGCCCTTCTCACCTTCAAAGCCATCACCTGTGGGCTCCTTGGGAGCAAACATCATGCCCCTTTCTCTCTGAATCTCCCTACATGCCATAACATCTACTCTTGGTAAGATTCTAACTGTGTTTGTTAATGAGAAAAAATCGTAATCCCGTTGTGCTCTCTTCCGATGTGTTTTCTGAACAGGGCAGGAGAGCACTTTAACGCACCCCAAGTGTACCCTCCTCTGGCAGATCCCTCTAACGGGCGCTGTGGAAGGTAAAGGGGGTGGGCGCTCAGCCCAGCCAAGTACAGTTGCTCGGGTTGCGCACAGTACAACTACGGAGCACACCATTACATCGTGGCCATCATAGACGCATATGTTTATTGCAGTGATTTTGGCTCAGCTGGAAGGAAAGGGCCTCAAGGAAGGGGCAGCCACCTTCATCGAGTTCATGCAAAGACGGAGGGCAGGCTTTTGGCTGCCTCGGGGAATGCAAGAGATGTCCATAGATGCCCGTCTACCTGGGGGCTGGGCTGCCGTGGAATCAGGAGGTATCCACAGAGAACCACATCAACACTGGCAGACACAACCCCGTGTTGTAAGTCTCCTGGGAGCCACACGGTACAGACCGTGCAAGGTTTCCGTCTTTTCACTCCCTAATAGCCCCATGCACACAGCAGGAAAGAGTGTGCCGAATACACATGGAGCGAGGCAGGAGTATGGTGGGAAATCGGTTGGCTGCCAGAGAGGGCCTCAGAGTCCCTGCCCCACTGGCAGGCCTGAAGACACTCCTGGTGCCTGCCTGGCAAGACCGCAGGCGGCCGGGCC
Organism: Monodon monoceros; assembly: GCF_005190385.1. Classification (NCBI taxonomy): domain Eukaryota; kingdom Metazoa; phylum Chordata; class Mammalia; order Artiodactyla; family Monodontidae; genus Monodon; species Monodon monoceros. The sequence goes on from NW_021703784.1 coordinate 104,523,770, forward strand.
TCAAGTGGCCTTAACTGTGGCCCCATGATGGGCCTACAGAGAAGGCTGCGCTTGGCTTGGGTCCAGAAAGGAGCAGGTGCCAGTGATGACAGCTGGCATTTAGGATTTGCCAGTCACTGAACAGGCTCCCTTGGCAGTGGTGTCTGACCCTGGAGGAGCTGTAAACCTGAAGCCACAGGAAGCAGGGCCTGGGCAGCTGAGATATATGAGCAGGTGGGGCCCTGGGGTGGCTCTGTCTGCCCTGTCTCACGTGGGAAGGCTCATTGCAGGCGTTTTAATTTTTTACACAAGGACTGTTGGGGTAGACCAGATGGCCTCAGCCGGGCTCTCAGGATCCTGGCTGGGATGTGACCCTGACAAGTCAAACAGCTCCATTTCTTCCCTCTGCTCCACTGGGATTGCATTTTGGCCTAGAACCAGAGTTTAGAAGCAACTGGGGCCAATGGTTAAGCTACCACGTTAATTCATAAATTAATGCAGCCCTTCCTTACTGAATACCTTACTTCACCTGAAGTGTCAGGTGAGGGAATGGATATTCGGCATTTTTGGAGGGAACAAACCAGACCCAGTCTGGCCCTTGTGGACATGTCAGGGGTAGTGGGTTGAATGTGGATCCCAAAATTCTGTTCAAGCCCAGCCCCCCATATCTGTGAACGTGACCTTATTTGGGAATGAAGTCTTTGCAGATGTGATTAGTTAAGGTGCTCAAGAAGAGCTCGTCCTGGATTTAGTGAGGGCCCTAAAACCAATGACTTGGGCCTTAGAAGAGAAAAGAGAGGGAGATTTGAGTCAGAGGCTCAGGGGAGATAAGGCCGTGCGTGTGAAGACAGGCAGAGACAGGAGGGATGCAGCCACAAGCCGAGAAGCACCAAGATCGCTGGCAAGCACCAGAAGCTGGAAGAGGGAAAGGAAGATCCTCCCCCGGAGCTTTTGGAGGGAGCACTGCCCTGCCGACACCTTGATCTCAGACTTCTGGCTCCAGAACTGGGGGAGGATACATTTCTGCTGTTTGCGGCCACTCACTCTGTGGTCATTTGTTACAGTAGCACCAGGAAGCTCATACACCTGGCGGGTGGGAAGATAAATATGAATCCAACCATCCCACAAATGTGTAGGATATAGTGCTGTGTGAACTAGAAGGGGGCTGGAGGGCTTCCTGTAGGAGGAGGACCAATGCACGAATAGGAGTGAATGGGCTGAGGGGCTGGAGAGGGAAAGAGGGAGAGGAGAATATTCCAGACAGAGGTGGAACCACAGGAATAAAAGTTCTGAGGCCCACCTGGGAGGCAGGAGGGGCCGATCACACCAGGCTGTGGGTGTGGGCCGCCTGCACACCAAGAGCAAGGCCCAGGGGTGGCAAGAGGCTGGAATGCAGCTTCAGGCAGGCCCAGGACAGCCCATGCTTCCCCCTAGTATCACCCGGAAGGCCAAAATGATAGAAAGCGGCTGATCTACTACTCTCCCCACTAGCCTTTTCCTGGCCAGGCCTGAATCCCGCTGGGATAGCCCAAGGCTGACATAAGCATGTGGCAGAAACTCTGTCCCACAGCCATGTCTCCTGCTCAACAATTCACACAGGGAGTCTGCTGTTGCTGGTGTAACAGCTCTTCCCAGGCACCAGAACGAGATGCTGGCCAGAGATGCTGCAGATGCTTCAGGCCGGCCCGGCCCTGTGGCAGGAGAGGATGTCAGATGAGGCACAAACGCGGGTGCAGGAGGGGCACACACGCCGGACGCGGTGCCTTGGTCAGAAGCGCTGATCCCCTTCAGCTTTGCGGAAGGGGCGCTGTGGACTGCCGGGCGCAGGCAACAGGGCTCTCTCGGCAACGGGGCCCTACAACCCAGCCCCCAGTGCCTCAAAGCTTTGGGGACCCCACAAACATGTTTGCAAGCTGGAAAAGAAAATCCACTGGCTCCAAAATCCAAAGAGCAAACAACATGGAAATTAGCCTGCGTTTAATTAAGTGTCTCTGAAATTGAACATGGGGTCAACTTCATTACTGGCTAAATTCTGTATCCATCACGCACCCTTGCATGTGAAAACTACCTGCGAGTCAGATTTTCTCACTTGGAGACACTTCGTGGGTATGTGGCTCAAGGCAAAGAAATCACGGAAGCCGCTGGGGGTCTTCCTGCACTGAGCTACTCACAGGCAAACGGGTCCAAAGGCAAAATTACCAAAATCATTTCAGAACTATTGTCTGTGTGGTAAGAAGGTATATTGAATGCGGGCTGTGGGCGTGGTGAACACAGCTGATTAGATCTGGGCTGGGGCGGCCGGAACTCAGGGTGCAGGGCCCCAGGGGGGTCTTTCTAAAGCAGCGGAGGCCACGTGGGCAGCCTGGGGACACCTGGGGAAGATCCTGGAAGAGAGGCCGGCACAGGTACCACCTCTGAATGCTCCTCCCAGAGCACCTGTGGGGGGGATCTCGCCTTCTCTAGGGCAGGGAAACGGAGCCCCAGAGAAGCCGCGTGTGCGTCACTCCCCATGGAAACGCATTTCGGTGACAGAGCCCGATGGAGGTGGGAACCGGGACACTGTTAGAAAGAGGGGCCTATAGGGACGGCGAATGGCAGCGGCTGTCCTAGAAACTTCCGGGCTCTGCCAGTCAGGAAGGATGAGGCTACACAGAGAGCCCATCGGCTCTTCCAAGGGGGATGCCAGGAGCCTCAACAGGTGTCCCAGCTGGGCAGAGATGCCAGGTGTGGGCAGGCGGCCCAGCTCACCACGGCGGCGCTGGCTGCGGAGTGGCACAGAGGGCCACTCCACAGAGGGCAGGGCCAGGCCCGCTCCTTGGGAAGGGCTGGTGGGCCATGAGCGAGCGGGAGGGGTTCCCCAAGTCATCTGCCCGTCACCGCCAACACTCGCTACCGGTGGGGCACCTCTCAGCTCGCAGCCACACTCGCTGCTGCTCCCTGAATCCTGCTTCCTGCATCCCAGTCGGGAGAACGCTTGGTGTTGCCCTCTAGCCCTCTCCACCCCTCACGAGCAGGAGGCAGCCCTAATTCCCAGGGGATGGGAAGCCCACGCCACCTCGGTGCTCAGGGAGGCGGACTGCGCAAGGCTGCTCTGTGTCACGCGCGGGAGACGATGAATGTGGCCAATTCATCCCCCAGTGACACGGCTCCTGGCTCCTGGGGGCCTTGCCCGTGAAGCGGCATCACCTCAATCTCACGGGTGAGGATGACGGGCTGTCCCCACGGAGCGCACCCACCCAATCCGCGGAGACGCGCTCTTACGGGAGCCGTTTCTCCAACAGGCGATTCTGAACACGCCCCGCCTGCCACGATCACGGCATCTCCCTGCTCATCACTAACGTGATAAACAATTACAAGTTTTTCCCAATAGAAGCAATAATGTGCAAAGAACTTGATTCAAATTAAATTGTCTCATCACTTTGTAATAAATCACCCCAGAGCATGTCCTAAGCGCAAGCAGGCTGTGTTACCTGCCAAGAACGTAGACGACAAAGACATAGCTTAGATGCCTCCGGAATCATGACAGGAGGTGTGATCATCGCTCCCCGAGGAGATGCACGGAAGTGTGATCGGAAAGGGAAACCAGCCACTTAGAAGCGGAAAGACCCGGGTGGGGGGTCCCGGTTTCACCAAACCAGCTCTGTGACCTTGGATGTCAAAATATGGATGGCAACCGCAGCCTTGAAACATCACAATGAGATAAGAAATGGGGTAAATAAAAAAGAAATTAGGAGTTTGGGACTAACAGATACACACTACTATATATAAAATAGATAACCAACAAGGACCTACTGTATAGCACAGGGAACTACATTCAATATCTTGTAATAACCTATAATGGAAAAGAATTTGAAAAAGAATATATATATACGTAACTATATCACTTTGCTGTACGCCTGAAATTAACACAACGTTGTAAATCAACTATACTCCAAAAAAAAAAAAAAAAGTCCACAGCACAGCGTGTGACATACAGCAGAGGGTGGCAGACTTTATCAGCTAGTGAGAATGTATCTTATGCGTTCATTCTGAAAACGTTAAATGTAAACTGAAATATTTATACATGCTCCCTACGTAAAAGGATCTCCTGGTGACATCAGCAGGGCACCCCAAGGCTTCCTTCCGTATAAAGGTGCAGACAGACCTTGCAGTTACCGGGGGTTCAGCTCCAGATCACGGAAATAAAGGGAACACGGAAACAGGGCGAGTCACACGAGTTTTCTGGTTTCCCAGTGCATATAAAAGTGATGTTCACACTACACTGCAGTCTATTAAGTGTGTAGAAGCATTATGTCTACGATAATAATGTACATACGTTAATTAAAAAACACTTTATGGCTGGGCTTCCCTGGTGGCGCAGAGGTTAAGAATCCGCCTGCCAATGCAGGGGACAGGGATTTGATCCCTGGTCTGGGAAGATCCCACATGCCGCGGAGCGACGAAGCCCGTGCGCCACAACTACTGAGCCCGCGCTCCATAACAAGAGAAGCCACCGCAATGAGAAGCCCACACACCGCAGCGAAGAGTAGCCCCCGCTCTCTGCTAGTAGAGAAAGCCCACGTGCAGCAACAAAGACCCAACACAGCCAAAAAAATAAAAATAGAAAAAAAATACTTTATGGCTAAGAGATATTAACCATCATCTGAACCTTTAGTGAGATGCAGTCTTTTTGCAACAGTAACATGAAAGATCATTGATCACAGCTCACCGTAGCAAATATAATAACAATGAAAACGTTTGAAATGTGAGAATTACCAAAATGTGACGCAGAGACACCAAGTGAGTAGATGTTGGAAAAATGGCGCCAACAGACTTGCTGGACACAGAGTTGCCGCAAACCTTCAATTTGTGAAAAATACACAATGAAGCAAAGTGCAGTAAAGTGAGGTGTGCCTGGACATCCTTCACGTGCGTTTATTTAGAGCAGGACACTCCTGGGAGTCAGAAAGCCAGGAGGCAGGGGGCCCGTGAGGGAGGGATGCCCAGGCACCTCCCTGTGCTATCAAAGTGGCAGGAGGCCCCAGGGCTCTGCCTGTGTAGACGCCGCGTGCTGCCGTCATGAGCAACGTGCCGTCCCATGTCACCGGAAAAGCAGGGAGCTCAGCCTTGCAGGACGGGGCCCCCCAGCAACCGGGGAAAAGATGCTCCAGGTTCCAGGGCCAGAGGAAAAGAGCCTTGGTACCCATGCAAGTGGGACGCAGAATGCCCAGGTGCCGGTCCCAACCCGGGGAGTCTTCCTGAAGCCTCTGTTCCCACCTAACCTGTCGGTACATGTCATCCGCAGGAGCGCCAAGACAGAGCCGGCATTTGCACACCTGTCCTGAACTCCCCGTATTCCAGGGCCCCGTCATCTTTTCACGTGAGGACCACAAAAGCTTCCTGACCAGTCTCCCCTTGAATTCACTCTTTGTTATAAAAACCTGAAATCAGATCATGTCTTTCTCACTTAAAGTACTCCGACAGCTGCTCATCAGAATCGGGTAAAAATCCGAATTCCCCACCACGGCGAAGACCCTGTGTGATGCCCAGTCCTCTTCCTCGATCTCCGTATTCCAGCCACGCGGCCGCCACCGGGTCAAGCCCACCTCCACTGCGGTGCCTGCGCTCCGCCTGGAACGCTGCTGCAGGCCCTCAGGAGCCAGACTCCTGTCACTGGCCACGTCCCGAGGTCACTTTGCAGAGGCGCCCTCCTTACTGCCCAGACGCACCCTCCATGGTCCCGGTGCTCTGCCCTTCCCTCTGCTTTATAACTGTTTTTTCACTTACTGAATTTGAAATTGTGATTTATTTGTTTACAGTCTGATTCTCCCAGCAGCGTGTGGGTGCCCCCAGGGCGGGGCCTGGCCCTGCCCGCCTCACTTCTAGACGCCCCGCTTTCTCGTCCTGGCTCTGGCAAAGGCTGGCAAGGGGACCCTGGACAGGATCCCCCCACACACTCTGGGCTTGGGGTCAGAACATTCCGGTAGGTACTTAAATGATGCTCACTGACTCAACAAATGAAACCTAAGCCCGGGACTCTTGTGTACGGTCTGGGATGCAGATGGGGTGACCCATGTCCTGGGCTACCCGGGACCGAGGGGTTTCCTGAGACACGGTGCTTTCAGTTTTAAAACCAGGCTGGTCCCAGGCAAACCAGGAAGAGATGGTCGCCCTCCTGTTCCGCCGCCTTCAGCGGGAAGCACAGTGCCCGCAGCCCTGTTTAAGCCGCTTTCCCACACTACCTCCCCCAAGACCCTTCCCACCCTCCAGGCGGGTGGGATCATTCTCGTGAGAGTCCGTGAAGCTGGTGGGGGAAGGGGTTTGCCCAGGGCCACGTGGCTCGGCCAGGGGCAGGGCCAACTCATCAACCTTGGCCTTTGACCCTGAACTGAACGTTCTTTAAAGAAAACAAGCAAAATACAGACACACACAAAGAAACCAAAACTAGGGGAGCAGGACAAGTTCCTGGCATTTTGCTGGGGGTCCGGGAAGGGGCTGCCGTGACTTTTCTTCCTTTGGTGATCAAAACGACAGGCCAGGCCGCCCCATCTGTCGGTCTCGAGTTTGCCCGCAAAGACCACACTGAGTGGGCTGGCGGACAGACACTGGGCTCAGCTGGCGAGGCCAGTTCCTGAGTCCCTCTGGGGGAGGTGGGCGTTATCCACAGCTATAAAGCCACTGAATCGGACTGAGCGGGGGTGTCACTCGGGGACCCTGGCTTTGGACAGGAGGTGGAACCTGGGTGGGGTGAGGGGCATGGAGGGCTCACCCTGACCCCACAGTTCCCCTGCCAAGCTCACCTGCCCAGGATGGCTCTGACCTCTAAGGTGAGAGGCCATGAGAACCCCAGGCTGGGGTTCTAGCCCGCGCGCTAGAACCGGCTGGAGGGGAGAGCCCGGCCACTGCCCCTGTCCACCCCAGAACACCAACCTCCTTCCATGGGAACATTCTATTCTTGTTCCAAGTGCTGAGGCTTAGATGAGAGACTGCCTCCACTGAAGGGGAAGTTCTAAAAGTCACTCAAAGGGTGAAGGAGACACACTTCCAGGTGGATGGAGCCCTGTGAAAGGAGCTTGGCAAACGTTCTAGATCAGGGGTTGGCCTTCTTTCTGTGAAGGGCCGGAGAGTAAACATTTCAGGTTTTCTGGGACACAGAGTCCCTGTTGTAACTACTCATTCTGCTGGTTGTGGCTGAAAGGCAGCCACGACACTATGTAAATGACTGGGCGGCGCTCTGTTCCAATAAAACTTTATTTACAAAAACAAGCGGTGGGCCGGATTGGGCCCATGGACTGTGGGTTATAAAGACATGTTCTAAATGTCCTGAAGACACTTGAACTGACACAAATAATACATGTATATGAGTGCCTCAAGATAACCCACAGGGACCTACATATAATAAAAGCTAAGAAAGTCTTAATCCTCCTATGCAAGCAACATTTATACGACCGCACACAGGTGCCAGGTTTGATATATCTGAGCTTTTCCTCTGAAAAGAAAAAAAAAAACTTTTTAGAAACGGGGTCATCTGTGAGGTGCCCTAGAAAGGTTCAGAGGATCGTACGGAGAGTCCTTTCTGAAACACAAAGAGACACCCTCCCCCCTTACTGTGTCTGGGTTTTTGTGTGCTTAGTTGGCTCAAAGTGGGAGGAGGTCTGGATTCTGGCTTAACTGGTTATAATGGAGAAGTAATAATAGTAGACGTCATAATTATTATGCACAGTCTTTGAGCACTTTTGGTCACTAGGCAGGGTTCTAAGCGCTTCCTGTGTTAAATTCACTGAATCCTCACGATGACCCCGTGACGGAGGTACTGTTGTTACTCCCACTCTCTGGATGAAGCAACTGAGGCACAGAGAGGTTGAGTGATTTGCATGAGGACACACAGCTGGAGGCAAAGCCGTGCTGTCTGGGGCTGGCGCCATGACTTAGCACTGCGTGACACTGAACAGCTGGGGGTCACTGGCCAGGTGGGGAAGGACCTGTCGGGGTGGCAGAGGGCCGGTTCCAGTAGCACATTCTGGAGAAGGCATCGGTGACTTCCTGTCAATACCCGAGCTCCCCGGAGAGCCCCTGGGGGTCCCCCAAGAAGCTTCTGCCGGTACTTCCTGCTCCACATTGAAAGAGAACCGGAAATGGTGTGCCACGGCGAATGCAAGCAAGGAAGAACACAGTGGGGTGAGCAGAGCTAAAAGCAGAGGCCCGACACCTAAGACGGTGCAGAAACCAAACCTTCTGTGTGAAGGTTTCCCGTTGAAATAGCATGTGTAGTTCTGAACGTGCGCACCTTACAAGCCCCTGTTGCAACGAATGGGCCATCTGCCAGGTGAGGTCTTCCTGGCTGAGAGGTGTGCTGCTCCTGTGCTCATTTTTTTACTTCTGCCTGGAACACGCTCTGTAGGCTCGCTATCGCTATATGCCGAAGTCCTGTTCATCTTTCAAAACCCGCCAAAAGCCACCACTTCCAGGCGCGGCCCGGAGCCTTGGCCCTCTCACACACCCAGCTCCTTCCCCCGGCCTGCTTTCCACTACCAAGGCTGGAAAAGTCAGGTCCTTGCTTTCCCAGCCTCCCTTGCAATTAGGGGTGGTCACTGGACACGGTTTTGGCCAATGAGGCCTGAGGGTGAGTGTCTGGGGGGCCCTCTTGGAAATATTTTACTTGAGGGGAGAGAGATCAGAGGAGCGCTTCCTGGTGCTTTATTCCCCTATATTCTTGCATAAGATTTGCTCTAAGGACGTGATATGCGGAGCTGTGGCCGCCGTCTTGTGGCCATGAGGGAAAGGCCAAGAAGCTTACAGAGACGCCACTGACCCACGGGACAAACCCTGGACATGCCTTCCTCCAGGCTCACCATGGTAGCCTCAGGCACCATTAGTGGGGTTTTGATTATTTGCAAATAATAAAAGCTTTCCTGTCGGACATCTAGAGGTTGGAGAGGGAGGGTGGGGAGGTTGGTTATAGATTAGAGGATACGGACCATGCTAAGACTTCCTGATAAATCCTTCAAGTTATGTTCTGGGCCGGGAAAGAGTCCTCCAGACCCTCTCCTTTGCTGACTGATTACTGGCAGTGATGATTCAGGAGCCCTGGTGACACAGACCTGAAGTTCTGCGCAACCTTCAGTCTTCCGAGGAAGATTTGGTGACAGCCCCTTGTCTCAAATGGACTCAGTTCAGAGTTGAGAGCGAAATAAAAGTGGTTTCCTTGGTCTTAGCCAAGACTAATTTCCCGCTAACCATAGCACAGACTCCCTAGGCATCCCAGCTGATCCAAAGCTCAAGGTCATACAGCTGCCCGGGGGGCGGAGCTGGGCATCCAGAGGAGGTGCTGGGCTGCAGAGCGCCCTTGGCCGGCGGAAAGGGACCACAGAGCTCCTCCCCAGCCCTCGGCAACCGTTTTGGGATGTGCGCTCTCTGGGCCAGTTCCTCCAGGCCATGCAGAACTCGGGGGCCTGGGACCCACGTCCTGTCTCCCCACAACTAACACAAAGGGCCGCTGTGCCCGAGCTGGGTGAGGACCAGAGCCTCAGCCCTGGAGCAGCGAGGGAGTCGGGAAGGACGGGCCCCCAGTCCCCCCTGCGGGTCTGCCCTTCAGGTGACCTCCCTTGAAACACCTCCCTGCCCCTTCCAGCCGCCTGCCCCATGCCGTCAGCCTGTTCCCTTCACTCCACCAGATCGACAACAGTCTGAAACGACCTCCCTTCCTCTCCCCACGTCCCTGGAGGACCCCCCTGGATGGGGCCTGGGGAGGGGAGGGCAGGGTGCCGTCCTTCCTGCTGGCCCCGCCCTCCCCAAAGCCTGGGGTGTCTCCATGCACAGTGGGCACCAGGTGGCTTCTGTGTGTAACCTGAGTCCCCTGTCAGAGCCCAGGCCTGGCCCAGACCTTTCCTCGCCCACTGCCTGCCACCCACCCCAGCGCCCTACAGGCTCCTGGTGGCCCACGTGCCAACACGCAGGGTGATCCATTTCCAAGCCCCCAGGGCCCACCCAGGGTGTGAGTTCCGCCTCTGGGGGTGCACAGAGGGTGGCGGCGGGCGGGTGTCAGTCCTGGGCACTCGTTGGGGGCGCTTGTATGCCCGAGGGAAGACATACGTACAGTGGCTGGAGAGCGTTCCCCCCAAATTCATGTCCACCCTGAACTCGGAATGTGACTTATTAGGAAACAGGGTCTTTGCAGAAGTAATTAAGGTAAGGATGGTGGAGAGATCGTTCTGAATCTGGGGAGCCCTGAACCCAGTGAGAGGCGCCCTCATGAGAGGGGAGACGGAGAGGGAAGAGGAGAAAGCGACGTGAAGACCAGGCACAGACTGGAGCGACGCGGCCACAGGCCCAGGGACAGCCGGGGCCCCAGAAGCTGGGAGAGGCAGGAAGGAGCACGGCCCCGCCCACACCTTGATCTCAGGCTTCTGACCTCCCGAACTGGGGGAGGACAGATCTGTGCTGGTCTAAGCTGCCCAGTGTGCGGGCGCCTGCAGGGCAGCCCAGGTCACTCATTCGGGGAGTGACCTGTGGAGTGACGTGGCCGCACAGGCTGTCCGGAGAGGATGCTGTGGTCTCAGGCGGTGAACGCCGGCTCTGCGCGCTGTCTGCACGAACCTCTGAGCAGGTGCCGGGGCCGGGATGGGTCCCTCAGGGCCCCACGGTCTTCCGAGGCTCCCGGGACAGCCAGCACCCTGACCAGGGGCGGCCGGCTCCCTGGGGGAGCAGCACGGAGGAGGCAAGTGAGAAGCAGGCCGGGTGCCGTCCTGATGCCACACTGGTCAAGGTGGCCTTCCTCCAGGTGCTGTGTGAGTCCGGCCTCCGTGGCCCGGCCCTGCCCTGTGCACCGTGCTCCCGGCCAACGCCTTCGTTCCCGGATGCAGGCGGGCTCTGGCCGGGGCCTCTGCGGCAGCAAACGCCTACCGTCCTCCTGGGTGGCCCTAGCACAGCCTCAGAGCCGGGGGACCCTGTGGATTTTCCCAGTGGGCACACGAGCCCAGACCTCATCTCCTGTCCTGCAAGCCTCTGGGATGACAGGGGGTCCCAAGGAGGCCTATGAGCGAGGGAGGGGGTGCGGTGGGAACCATCTGGGACAGAAGCCGGGGTCCCGAGTCCCTTCCTGGCCTTGGGCAAGTGGCCGGAACCCTTGCAGCCTCAGTCTCCCCATCTGTAGAGTGGGGCCCTCTCTCCCTGTCCCGGGCAGCAATGTGCTTACAGCGAACAGGGATCAGAACGGCCTGTGCCAGGGTCTGTTCTCACTGCTCACAAACACTTGTATTAGTTTCTGTCGCTTCTGGAACAACTTAACACAAGCTTGGTGACGTCCACAACGCAGATTTATTCTTACACTGCTGGAGGTCGCAGGTCTCACGGGGCTAACATCAGGGTGTGGCAGGGCTAGCTCCTCCCAGAGGCCCCAGGGGAGAATCTGTTTCTCACCCTTTCGTTTCTAGAGGCCACCTGTACCCCTTGGCTCGTGGCCCCTTCATCACTGCACCCTCTGCTCTTCTGTCATATCTCCTCCCTCCCTCTGCTCCTGACCCTCCTTCCCCCCTCTACTAAGGACCCTGCAATCAACCCGGGGCCCACCCAGATGCTCCAGTATCATGTTCCAATCTTGAGGTCAGCTGACACACTGACAAGGTCTCACGTGCAAACTTAATTCTCCTCGGCCATGTGACACAGACATGTGCCAGAGATCAGGACGCAGCGTCTCTGGGGGGCCACGACTCGGACTACCACACCGCCTAAACTGCCCCTGCCCGCGGTGGAGAGACGGCGAGAGAGACCCGGCTTGCCATGCAGGCTGGGGGTGTTTCCAGTAAACCTCGCCAATCTGGGGCTGACTCATCACGTCCCAGGCCCTTCCTGGGGAGATGCTGGGGTGGGGGGAGAAGCAGGTCGGGGCACGGGCACTGGCATGGGAGCAGGCAGACAGTACCGCGGCGGACACATTCACGCATTCTTTCCTTGTAAGCCACGCTCTCCCGGGGTTGGAGGAACAAAGCCAGGTCAGTAATTAGATCACATGCAGTTACCCACAGAAACAGCAAACATGCCATTTCCTGGGGGCTCTGCTGTCAAGTGCCCTGACTGGTAAGAGAGCTGGGCGGTGACATGGGCGTCTCAGGAGCCCCTGCTCCGTGGCGTAGGGTCACCCCGGAGAGTGCCCGAGAACAGCTCGCGCGTGGAAGTGTTCCTCCGTGTTTCCAGGTCCCCGGTGGAGGAGAATTCGGCAGAAAACTCTGTGAGACCCACAACTCTAATCCAGCACGTGACGCTGATGAATTTCAGCCGGGGCTGGCGGGCACCTCGGCTTGCAAGGTTAAAGAGTCCATCAGATTCCCAGCACAGAAACTAATGAGATAAAGATGGAACTCAGGTCCCCTGGGGAATCATCTCCATGAAGGCCGAGAGGTGCACATCGCCGGGCATCCACCCCAGCTACTCCGGGAAACTGGATCCACCGCCAGCCCTGGGCGCCCACTGCCTTGCCGGGGGTGGGGGATGCACCCCATTTTCGCGGGGGGAGCAGTGAACTTGGAGCATGCCTGGTTCCCAGATCGTTCAGTTTCCTACCTGCTCAGTCCGTTTCGTTCAAGTAGTGGATCCAGCCCAGCCTGCCAACACCGTGACCCGGGGTCGGGGCAGGGAGCCCCCAGTGCCCCTCAGAGAAAATCCATCCTTTCTCGGTCTATCAGTTGGAGCTCTTGGTTTCAGTAACGGAAACCCCCTCCCGATGTCCTGAACACACGGGATTCTGCGCTGGTTGCACGAGGATGCTGATGGCTGAACAACCTTGGTTTTATAAGAACAGGATCTAGACTTGTTTAGGTTGAAACCTGCAGGGAACCCACCTGGGGTGAGGGGGACTTTCTCCAGGTTGGAGGTAGCTGCTTTTTCCCTGTGACAGAAACGGGGGCCCCACGCCATCGGCCAGAGTGCGAGTGAGCCCCAGAGGGAGGGCTCGGGAGTGCATCTGACCCAGCAAATGGTTTTAGGGACTGACCGGATAGAAAGACGTCCTCAAGGGCACAGCGAGGCGTGTCCAGGATGGTGACACTGCTGTACTCCCCAGACCGGAAGGGCCCCAGCTACCTGCCAGGAGGAGGCTTCTGAGTACCCTGGGGCCCATGCCCTAAACGGCAGGAGAGAGCAGGTAGTGTCCCTATGCGTCGGGGTCAGGGATCACCCCACAGGTGAGGAAGTGGAGGTACAGATGGTGACGCATCTGAGGTGAAACAGCGGAGGGGGCCAAGCGGGAACTCAGAGGAGAGGGTTCGCCCTGGGAGGTGGTGGCACCAGCTTCGCTCCCGGCCCCAGGGTCTCTCTTCCGCTGCTCCCCTCACCCCTCTCTCCAACCTTCCCCACGTCTTTGGTCCACCCGCAGCTTCTCAGCGGGGTCCACCCAGTGTCTCTGTTTAATGCAGCGGCCTGCCCTCCCCCTGCCGACCAGCACCCACTTTCTGTTGCTTCTGCAAAACGTGTCACCTCCTGTTGACCCTGCGTGAGTGTCCTGGGGCTGCTGCGACCGGTGACAGCACGCTGGCTGGCTTCAAACAGAGGAAGCTAAATTCCTCACAGTTCTGGAGGCAGAAGTTCACTGTCAGTTGTCACCGGGCCAAAACCAAGGAATCAGCTGGGACGGCTCCCTCCAGGGGTCCTAGAGGAGGGTCCTTCCTGCCTCTTCCAGCTCCTGGGGGCTCCAGGCATCCCTGGGCCTATGGCCACGTCCCTCCAGCCTCTGTCTGTCATCACGTGGTCTCCTCCTTGTCTGTAGTCAAATCCCCCTCTGGCTCCCACTTATAAGGACACCTGTGATGACATTTAGCCCCCCCCCCCCCCCCCCCCGCAGATAATCCCAGATATTGTCCCCATCTTGACATTCTTAACCACATCTGCAAACACCTCCGTTTTCTGCCATATAAAGTGATATGCACAGGTGCTGGGGACTTGACACTAACGTCTTTGGGGGCCGTTATACAGCTGACCACACACGCCAATTACATCAAGCAGAATCTCTGCACATATGATGCATGTTTTCTCCATGAACTCATTACAAGAGATGGACGAAGTGCTGGGTCCCCGCTGCGCTCCCCACTTCTCTGTATCCACGTCCCCCTCCCAAGTGTCTTCATCAACCCATCGCCTCATCCGTTCATCACCCTGAGATGTGGGAAACGGCCCCCAGAGCCTGACAACACGCACGCTCAGAGACCCACTCCCTGGTTTCCTAAGACAACGTCACTCATTCCCTCACGCGCTCCCCATCGGGAAGTGCAGGCCATAGCAGGAACACTGGGGCAGGACACAGGCATACCCCGCCCCTACGCCGCGCCCGGCAGGACGCACAGGTGCCCTCCCTGTCCTTCCAGTGGAGGAGGGCCGGTGGCTGTGGCACTTCCAATAGATCACATGCCTCTCTGACTCGGGGTCCCCATCAGGACAAAGAAGCTCTAAGCACACAGACGAGAAGAGAATAGGGGAGAGGTAAAGCATTTGTGCATTTCCTGGGTGGAGACACCGTGACTCAAAAAGATGAAACCAAAGACCCTAACATTTTCTCGGTACCCGACTCAGATCCCTGACCTCAATCCCAGCCACGTCCCCAGGCGGTGCTGCCAGGGGGCCCCCACCTTCCCACCTGAGAATCCCCAGAGGCTTGGGCAAAAAAGGTGATTTGTGAGAAGAGGCCACACTTTTGGAACAGGACAGAAGAACCTCCCGATCTCCAGCCGGAACCTGGCCTCGGAAGCTCCAACCTTCCGTAGAGCTCACCTCCCCACCGCCCCCCGGACCCCCTTTGCTCATCCTCCAGCCCCTGCTCGTCCACAAACAGCCTGGGCTCCGCAGGGCCAACTCCAGGCCAGGGACCGGAGACACAGTGGCGCCATCGGCCACGCCAGGCTTCCGGCCACCGCAGCAGCCTCCACTTGGACCTTGATTAGCGGAGTCGGACGGGAATCTGCAAAGCCCTGGTCGCAGGCTGGCAGCCACCCAGAGTGTGGACAGACATCCTGGGGCTGCAGAGGGTGCAACCCACCTCCAGGGGAGAGAAGGCAGCAGGGCTTCTAGGCCACGCCTTCCTGCAGGCCCGGGTGGCTGCATGTGGGCCAGTGTCCTGGGGGCTGAGACTGGTGTCCTTCTGCCCTGGAGGGCAGACGGCAGCTGCTCCTTTCCTCTCCCTATGCGCCGGGACCCGGCCCTTCGCTTCCCTGCCTGGGGCCGGTCCTGCCTGCCTGCTCCTTGGACTAAGCCGACCTTTAGACAAAGCTAGATTATGTTCTGTTCAAAAAAATGGAAGTGCAATCGACAAAACGTGAAATTAACGGAAGTGCAATCGACAAAACGTGAAATTAACGGAAGTGCAATCGACAAAACGTGAAATTAACCACCGTGAAGCGAACACTTCGGAGGAAGTTAGTGCATTTACCATGCTGTGCGTCCGCCAGCTCTGTGTAGCTCCAGAACGTTCATCACCCCTAAAGGAAACCGTGCCTGTGAGGCGGGCGCACCCCACTGGAATGATTCTTGAAGACACGGGGAAGAAAGGGCCCTCGCAGAACATAATATATCAGAAATGGGCATAAGATGGCGCTAAAGGAGAAAGTCCCTCGAATCCTCGTAAGGCTGAGGCTGAGAGCTCCTGGCTGTGGGTTTCCTCATCTCCACAGAACAGGACACGGACGTTCCCGTGGGGTGAGGTGCTGAGAAGAGGCTGTGAAATTGGGGTGCTCTGAATGAGCAAGCCTCAGTTTCCACACCTGCGTGAGGATCAAGGATGCAGGGCAAGTGCTCTGCACACGGCAGGTGCTCAGTGCTTTGGGGCCCCCAGCGCTGGCACTGCAGTAAATCTGATGCAGGTCGGGGAGGGGATCTGTGGAGGACGACTTAGGCTGGGGCCGGGGTGAGTGTGTGTCGGGAAACAGAGCCAGCCAGGGCAAAGGCACGGAGTACCACGGAGGGAGCAGAGGGGCCTGCGGGCGGAGGAGAGGTCCTTACACGACACACAAAGGCGCCAAACGCACTGCGTCCAGTGCAGGTTGTACGCGTGCAGGAAACTCTCATTTCAGAAATACCACTCGAGTGGGTAGACTGTGAGGGGGACAAAGCTGCTGGTAGCCAGGAGATGAGTCAGAGAACTGAAGCCCAGTCCAGGTGAGAGCTGGGGGAGGGTCGAATCTGAATCTGGCCCAGGCTGCAGCGAAGGGGGAGGAGGCCCAGCCAGGGGAATTGACAGGACTTGGGGTCGACTGGCTACCAGGGAGAGGCCAGTGGCTGCCGTCTGCTACCTGGCCACGTCTGCTTCGGAAATGCCTATGCTCTACATGAGGAGGTCGGAGCCCTGGCTTGCCTGCCTTCCTTCCATCTACTCGCCCACCAACCCACTCAGGCATCCATCCATCCATCTCCTCCATCCACCCACCCACCCATCCATCCATCCATCCATCCATCCATCCATCTCCTCCATCCACCCACCCACCCACCCATCCATCCATCCATCCATCCATCTCCATCCATTCAGCTATCCACCCATCCACTCATCTATTCATCCGTCTATTCATTCACCCATCCATCCACCCATCTGCTCACCCATCATCCATCCATCCATCCACTTCCTGTCCCCACATCCCCTGCATCCACTTTCACCCCCCACTTCCCATTCTCTGAGGGTTGAGCACTTGCCAAGCCCTACAACAGATACCAGGGAAAAGGTGACAAATCAGAGTCAGCCCCGGTCCTGTCCTGGAGCAGACAGATGTAGCAGGTGCAGGACGGAAGGGGCAAAGGCAGAGCAGCTCCCCAGCTACCCCCTGGCTCAGGTGACGGGGGTCTACTTGCCTCTCCCTCTGGCTCCTGCCAAGTCAGACACCAAAGACCCTGCTGCTTCTTGGAGGAGGGCCTGAAGCACCAGGCCTTGGCCAGAAGTGGGGATTCAGCACGGGCATCTCCCAAGGGCCTACTGGGTGCCACTGTGAGAACCAACCTCCTCATCTCCTCCTTGGCTTGGCATCCCCACTGGCTGCCTGTGCCTGCATCTCAGGGTCTGCAGCTCCCAGGAGGTTTACTCACAGCTGCCCATCGGCTGGTGGTGACAGCAGTTTCAGGCAGAGTGTAGAGTCTAGAGCCAGTAGAGACATTGGGGATGATGTAGCCATTTTACAGGTGGGGAAACTGAGGCCCAGGCAGGTGGCCAGTGTCAGACCTGGGACTGGGACCCTGGCATCTGAGCCGGTTGGCTTGGGCTTGAAGCTGCCCCCAGGATTTCAGATTAGTTCACCTGGTCACATATTTGAGGGCTGGCCCTGTCTCAGACCCTGAGCCAGGGCCGCGGGGGTTGGAGGGATGTGGACATTGGCCAGGGGAGGCGGTGGGGGCTCCTGCCGGCTCGCAGGGCTGTCTCTGCATCTGGTGACCTCACGTGGGCAGCTTGAAATCAGCCACGGCGGGAATATTCACACGGTGGGCACTGGCAAAAGCTACAAACCAGGGCGGAGACAGGGAGAGGCCAGGCAGTCGGGGAGGAGGTGCGCAGAGGCAGAGGCTGCTTTGGCGGCAGTGACCCTGTTAAACGTTAGGGAGAACCGGCCGGGTTCTCCGGCCGGGTGCTCTGGGGGCTGGGAGGTTCTTGTGACACGTGGTCCTCACCTGCTCCATCCCTGTGGGGAACAGGCAGGCCACATTGGGGTCCAGCCTGGAGGTGTGCCGGAACCCCAGCCTCCCCCCGCTCCTCCTTGGCTGTTTCTCCATCGTCCCCCCATCCGCCTGCGCTCCCCCAGCCCACACACCCGCTGGCCACCTGGGCGTGTTCTAAATGTGGCCTGAGGGAGCACCGAGCCAGGCGCCTCCCTTGTGGGGAGAGACCCACCCCCTGGCCCCCAGGCAGGGGCCTTGAGGTCCAGAAAAAAGGGGCCAGAGCCTCCTTGAAAAGGCTGATGAGAGAGCCCTGGGCCCCTGAGAGCCTCAGCTTCTCTGCCCTGGAGGAGGGTGGCCCTGGGGTCCTCGCCGGCCAGGCTCAGCAGCTCTGGTAAAGCGCCCCTCCCCCAACCTGGGAGGCCCAGGGCTCCCCAACCCCCTGCAGAGCAGTTTCTGAGCTGGGTCCCCAGGCCGGTCAAGAGGAGACTCCTGCCATTGTAGAGGGTCTGAGTATTTCCCCAGCCAGAGCAACCTCCCCTCACGTGGATCTGGGGACACCAGGAGGACCCAAAGCCCCCAGGTCCTGCGCTTAGAGGCCAGAGTCCACTTGACGCCGCCAAGCCAGCAACCCCCGGCTGTCCTGAGGGGCTGGGAACCAGAGCACACCCAGGACGCATACTAAGAGCCAGGCCTGTGCTGTGCTTCCTGAATAACTACCTATTCAAATCCCTGTGGCCGATCGACACCAGGTGGAGCGGAGTGAATGGTCTTGTCTGTGTCATGGAGCTGGTGAGGTGAGGCTGGGGGGACGCAGGTCTGAGCCCTTTGCACCGCACACCCTTCCCTGACCAGAGGGCGCCCCCGCTCTCCACCACCCAGCGTGGACCCAGCATCCCCGGGACCTGCTCTCATCACCACTGCATCACCCGCCCCTCTGTGCGCGCTCACTCCAGAAGGGAAACACACCGGCTTGGGCTCTGCCTTGAGAGCAGCTGTGTGCAGAGACCTGCCCGTGCAAGGCTGTCTGGTTTACCCCCGAAAAAACCCAGAAACCGCTTTTCTCAAGCCTTGGAAGCTTATCCCATCACTGAAAGGAAGAGCTCTTGGAACATCACAATGTGATCGCCAAAATAATAACTTAAAGGGACAGGTGAGAAGTTGAAGGAAGTTCCCAGAATACAGAGCAGAAAGGTAGAGAGTTAGAAAACATGAGAAAGGATGAGGGACAAGGGGAACAGACCCAGATGGTCCCGCAGGAAATCCAGAAAGACAGAGACGGAGAAGTGAGGGAGTTTTTCAGGGGGAGGATACAAGGATATCCTTAAAGCTGAAGCTACTTCAGTCTGAAGAAGCCTCCACGAGAGTGAAGATAATGGATAAAGATAAGACTCACGGGCTTCCCTGGTGGCACAGTGGTTGAGAGTCCACCTGCCGATGCAGGGCACATGGGTTCGTGCCCCGGTCAGGAAGGATCCCACATGCCGCGGAGCAGCTGGGCCCGTGAGCCATGGCCGCTGAGCCTGCGCTTCCAGAGCCTGTGCTCCGCGACGGGAGAGGTCGCAACAGTGAGGGGCCCGTGTACCACAGAAAGAAAAAAACAAAAAAAAAGATAAGACTCACACCCAGGCCCATCACCAGGGCATTTCAGAGCAGCGAGGGAAAAAGATGCAATGACTACAATGACGTTCCTACAAAGTTCCAGGGAGGAAACAAAGAATCCGCCCTGTAACTTGTCACCAGCAACAAGGAAAGGTGAGATGAAAAGGAGGTGATGCCTTTAGCATTCAGCAGGATAACCATTTTGAACCTGGAATTCTACAAAGCTGAGCACGTTTGAAAATCAGAGACTTTTCAGATATGAGAGTCTATACTCTAGGTGCCTTTCTTGAGGTTGTTACTTGAATACGTGTCCCAGCAGAACAAGGATAAAGACACAGCTCTCTTATCCAGTAGCTCCAGGAAGGGGACTCTCAGAATGACAACTGTCCACTGGGAACTGCACATTAGGGCCGAGAGCCAGAGGCCTCCAATGAGAGCGACAGGGATCCCAGTGATACATAAGAAACAGGATGATATCTTGATGACATAAAAAGAAGACATAATTCTTCTGGCCCAAGAAAAGAAGAAAGGCAGTGCGAACATCGCGACCCTAATGTGAAGCTAAAATTTGTCATGATTTTGAACAACTGATGGAGTAGAAGAAAAAAGGATCCGCTGGTCTGTGATACTAGAAAGACCCTTCTCATGGGTCTATAAAGAGGAACTGGAGTCCTAGCCCCATTCCTGGTCCTCATGCAAACGTTTGCATTATCATAATAATGTACTGTTTTCTGCCGGTTTTTAACTTTCGAATCCGACTTATAGACAGAACTTAGGGTGCTTAAATATGGACGTAAACACGACAAAGGGTCGAGTGACACTGTCTAAAATTTATTAAGCAAGAGAGGAATTTGAGAATGTTACTTAAAGGTCATCAGCAGACCAACAGTAACTTCAAAACTGGGGAGAGAAGTGGCAGATGGATGAAGGCTTCATCTTTTACAGCCAAGAATCAGTGGTGCTTTACATTGTTAAATTAACACATAAGGAGGTAATCGGAGGGTTACGGAGGTAACCATACGAAGAATGAAGCAAAAACAGTTAAAGTGGTCCCTCTGCCATCTGGGGTTGTGTGGATGAGGTTGGGGAGAGGTGGAAAGACAAAGTTTTCCTTCCTTTCCCAGCCCTGCCTTGTGGTTTGGTTAAATTAATGACTGACTTTATTACATGCACGTAGCACTTGGACCAAAATCTGTGACGGGAGGGAAAATGTTAGCCTGAGAGTGACTACGGAGCGGGTCTCCTGGGCAGTCAGACAGCGGTCGGGGGACAGAGAGTGCGGACCAGCGCTGAGGGGGCCCCACCTGGGGCGGCAGGGTGTCGGGGGGAGGGGGCAGGTCTCCTCAGACCCTCGTGATGAATTGAGCGAGGAGGAAAGGGAGAAGAAAGGGAGGAGGGAGGACCAGACTGCAGAGAAGAGCATTTTTTGGTGGGGGGCGAACCATAACAGGCTCAGACTGGGGCACATTCCCTGGGGCTGTGACTGGTACCAATGGAGACCTGGATCCCAGCGGCCATGTGTACGCAAGTGGTCCCACTGGGAGAGGGAGACGGAAGAGTGGGGATGCGCAGTTGGGGTGCCCTCTGACTCTGTGCCCAAAGGGCCACCCCTCTCTTCCTTGGTTTCACAAAATTACGAAAGCAATACATCATTAAAAAAATTAAAAATCAGAATTAAAAAAATTAAAATACATATACGTAAAAATTAAAAACACAGATATCTATCGAATAAAAAGCAAAACCACCTCTTTCCCTACCACAAAGGAGCTGCCCCGAGGGCTCCATGACTAACCGCTGGGCCCAGCCATCAATTAAGAGAGAGAAAAACAAGAGTATGTTTCCTTACGAATCCAGACGGAGCACGTTCTCAGAGATTGATCCCTCTTTTTTGAGTCTAAGGCATAATAAAAAAATATTAAATGATGGTGGAGGAAGAATGGGGGAAATCAATGCTTCTTGCCATTCAGTTCTTACTACCTACACACTGAGGCAGTCTTCCAGAACACAGAGTTAGGGTTTCAAAGGAAAGCCAGCTACCCACACACACGTTCACAATTCCGCATCTCTCTGGATTTATATAGCCCATGCTTCGAGGGAGCTGCAAGCACTAAACACATGTTTTTTCATTCATTCTTACATGAACACCGCTGGGGACATGGCACCAGTCGGAAGCATGATCTTCACTCTGCAAACCTGGTTGTGGGTCAGGGACTGAAGCTCAGAGAGGGACAGCAAGTTGCCCAAAGTCACACAGGGACTTAGTTGGAAAGTCAGATTGAAAACTTAGCATGCTCTATTATCAAGGGCTTTAAAGGGCTTCAGATAATATGCACACATGCTTCTGTACTCAGAGTCCATCTCTGGAAAGATCCTCAGGAAACCAGTAACGGAGGTTCTCTCTGGGGACAGAAACGGGGGCTGCGTGCTAAGGGCGACAGGGAGCCGCACTCTTCACGCTGTAGCACTTGTGAACACTTTGCATTTTTGAACTGTGTGTATCTATTTCCAATTACCAAGTTATAAAGATATAAAAATTGGACTATGATATCGGAACGCCATGAAAATAAATAGCTACGGACAGTGGATATTCAACTGGTGGACGGGCATGATTTGCCATCCTTCTAATTCAATCTCTGAGAGCAAATTGGTCTCACCAAGGGAGAGGAATAATGAAATCTCGCACCTTCTGAGACCCTTTCCCAGAGCTGTTTGTGAGCACGTTCCTTCCAAGTGGATGAGAAGCTGCCTGTGCAGCTTTGCAGGTGCCCTAGAGGTGCCGGCAGGTACTGGGTCTGAAGCCCCCTCGCCTCTGGGGGCTCCTCCCTGCAAAACCCAAGGGAAGGTGGGGAGCCCCCCTTGCTGTCCCTCATCCCCACATCCAGTGCCTCGGCAGGTTCCGTCCACTCCAGCTTCACCGCATACCTCGAATCCACCCACCCCTCCCTCTCCACCTCCCCTCCAGCCCAAAGCACCATCACCAAACAACACCAAGACGGCGGCAATGGTCTCATAACTCATCCATCCATCCTACTGTCCGTTTTCCTGCAGCCAAGTGAACCAGACCATGTTGTCACTCCTCCAGTCTCCTCCGACTGCAAGCGTGGAAAATGCAAAGTCCTTCCACGAGGCCTCAGGTCCTCCCTGACATCGTCTTCTCTGCCCTCCTCGTCCCCTGCCACCCTGCACGTCAGGTTCTTTTCACCCCAGTGCCTTTGCATTTGCTGATTCCTCCTTGACCTTCCGGTTTCAACTCAAAAGCCGCTTCCTCCGAGAGCCCTTATGACCCGCTACCCAGAGTGGGCCTTCCCCAACCTGCCCAAGAGACTGCCTGGCAGTACTGCTGACTTGCTTCACAGCATAACCACAAAGAGGGATTTTCTGGCTCATTTATTTGTTAACCTTGTTGTTGCCTTCGCTAATTAGACTTTAATCTACATGAGGTCAGAGACTCAGCTTGTCTTGTTTACCCCCATACCCTTAGCTTCCTGAATAGTTAGGTTGTGTTGAATACTGGCTAACAGATGGATAGATGAATGGAGGGGATGAATGGATGGATGGATGGATGAGTGGGCAGGTGGATGCATGGGTAGGTGGATGGATGGATGGATGGATGGATGGATGGATGGATGGATGGATGG
>NW_021703784.1:104546590-104664382 GCF_005190385.1 Monodon monoceros
GGATGGATGGATGGATGGATGGATGGATGGATGGATGGATGGATGGACAGATGGATGGATGGATGGATGGATAGATGGATGGATGGCTGAATGGATGGATGGATGAGTGGGCAGGTGGATAGATGGGTAGGTGGATGGATGGATGGGTAGATGGCTGAGTGGATGGATGGATGGATGGATGGATGGATGGATGGATGGATGGACGGACGGATGGATGGATGGATGGACGGACGGATGGACGGACGGATGGATGGACGGATGGATGGCTGTGAAGACAGCTAGCTGGCTGGTTGGCTGAGTAGACAGCTAGTTGGATGGATGGGTACCTGGTTGGATGGACGGATGGATGGATGGACGGATGGATGGATGGACGGATGGACGGATGGAGTCTGATCATCCTAGGGTGAGACCCTGAGGTCCAACCTGCCTCCCCCTGGAGGCCCCAAGCTAATGAGGCTCGGGATCTGATTTAAGGGCAGTGAGAACCTGAGACTCCACCCCCTAGTGTTGAGAAGTGTTTCTAAAAATGACACTGAAATATGTGTAAGGTCCTTGTAGAAATGGCCCCAGGTCCTCTGCCTTCTGACCTTGACCACGTGTCCACATTTCTAGACCCTTTTGTCAGGTGCAGGCTGGGTGGATGGCAGGGAATCTGAGGAGGGAATCAGCTGGAGCAACTAGACACGTTCAACCACGACCGGGTGTGTTCCCACCATTCCGCTCTCAGCTCTGCATCTCTGAGTTTTTGAAATAAGAGGGGATGGGAAGGGGAGAAACCTCCTGACTGATTCAGAAACTGTCTCCATTGAGCCTCACTTCCCGTGGCATATTCTTTCATCACATTTGCGGCGGCACTGGGGCAGCCTCAGCCACGAACCGCCCGCCCGGACGATCACCCAACCACCAACTGCAGGTGATTGGCCTGGGGACTGGCGCGGCCCCCAGACCTCGGCGCCTCATTAGGCCACGTCTAACACGAATTTGGAAGCAGGCTAACAAGCGGCCGGTTGGTTTGAGCCCACACCGCGGCATGCAATTCCCTTGGACGCTTCCTGCCGTGCACCCAGAGGACCAGAGGTCAGCCTCTCACTCTGGCACGTGCTCCAGAGCCGCCCCCGCCAGCCGCCTGGGTGACAATGGTGCGTCGGGGCCCCAGGCTCCCTCACTGCCCGCCCTCCACGGCCTCTGTCAAATTCACAGTCTGGATAAGGCCAGTTCCGGGAGGCTGCAGGATCCCACAGGCTGACCCCTGCACCCTTTACGGAAAAGCTCGGAGGCCCTGCGATAACCAAGGCAACACCATTGTCCATCCTCCCAACACCCATCACAGGGTGATGGTTCTGTCCTGAACTAGCTTTCCTCAATCCCAGGCTGATCCCTTGGCCAGCCTGGGGCAGTAACATCTTCACCTTGGTGGAGGGTTAGGGGGGCTGAGGGCACGGGCTCTGTACTCTGATGGCCTCAGACACTTGGGTCTGAGACACTCAGGTCCTCCTGTCTCCTCTCCAGAGACCTCCTGCCAAGTGGAGAATGACACCAATTTCAAGGTTGCTGGGAGGGTGGGTGGTCGGCGGTGCTGGGATCAGTGCAAGGTGGCTGGCCCGTGGCAGGAGGTCAACAAATAGCGCGATCGTTACTCTGATTTCTTTCACGGCAACACCTCGTCAAGTGAGGCCCACGGCCTGATTCCTTCTTGTGGGAAAGGAGGGCTGGCTCCTAAACTGTGGTCAAGGTCAGAGCTTTTACCATCTGCTTAGAAGCTACCATGCGACCCAGGTGTGTCCAGCTGTCCCCCTCCTCTGTGGTCCTGGACTCTGGCACTGAGCAGGTGGTCAGTATATACGTAGAACGCAAGCCTTCATCTGGGGCCAAAACAGGGATGCAGACCTGGCTGTGATCTCAGAGGTCATTTAGTCCAAACTTCTACGACATTCCGCCACGACGATGCCCACCCTGCTTGACTTCCTCCAGTGACGGGGAGCTCATCATCTCCCGAGACGGCTCTGTCCTATCACTTAACAGCTATGACGGTTCCACATGTCCTCTGTCGGCCGACCTGCAGTGAGCATCCCTGGTGCCCTCTGGCCTGTTGCAGCCACAGGACATGTGGCCCAGACAGCCTGGCCCTGTGGTCTTCTCTTTTCCCAGCTCAGTCAGCCCTGCCCGTCTCGAGCACCGAGTGTGCGCGCGCACCCGCCCTCACACACACACACACCAAGGGTGGCCTGCTGGCTGCCCTCTGCTGACAACGGATCTCGTGGGGACATGGCTTTGCAAAAGCCACGGCCTGAGGGCAAGACACGGCCTGGACCCTTCCAGCACCCAGAGGCCCTCTTTCCCTCAAAGCCCCACTCCCAGCCTGGACAGCCCTCCAAGTCACCATGGCAACAACTCTTGGGCTTCTTGGAGACTCAGGCGCCCTCCCTGCTAGAACGGAAGCAAAGAGTGACAGCATGCTGACCGTGACCGTGGGCCCAGGGTCCACTTTCACAGACGGCCTCCAGCTAAGGCAAAAACGACTCATCTGACCCAGATAGACTCATGAGCAGACGCCAGGGGCGGGTGTAACTCCCTGGAAGCCATCAGCCTCTGAGCGCTCTCTCGGGGCTGCGCTGGTGGCCAGGCCAACGATCACAACCTGGGCTTTTAAGGTAAAAAAGTGGACAATCTTAGCAAGACCTGGAGAGTCTGCAAAGCCCCCCGGAAGAGGGGACCGGCTACTCTGCTGGGAATGGCATTTCTGTTATAGCGCATCTTGCTTATACAAGAAAGGTGGCTGGGACGGGTCAACGTGAAAACCAGGTGACCAGCAGTTCCACTCCTATTCCACTCCTAAGTGTACACCCCAAAGAACTGGAAACAGGTGTTCAAAAAATACCTGTACACAAATGTCCACAACAGCCAGAAGGAGCACCTCAAGCGTCCATCCACGGGTGAATGGAGACACAAAATGTGGTCCATCCATACAAAGGAGTATTATTCAGCCTCAGAAAGGAAGGACACTGTGACACCTGCTCCAACAGGGATGAACTTTGAGGACATGATGCTCAGTGAAAGAAGCCAGACACAGAAGGACACATACTGTATGATTCCACTTGTACGAGGTCCCTAGAGGAGACACATTCATGAAGACAGACAGTAGGATGGTGGGCGCCAGGGGTTGGGGGAGGGGAAGGGGAGTGAGTGTTTCATGGGGATGGAGTTTCAGTTTGGGAAGATGGAAAGGGTTCTGGAAATGGATGGTGTGATGGTTCCACAAGAATGTGAATGTACTTAATGCCACTGAGCTGTCCACTCAGAATGGTTAAGACAGCACACTGTACGTTATTTATATTTTACCACAGTAAAAAAATTAGAGAAAAAAAGGGACGAAGCACTGATACACGCTACAGCATGGATGAACCTTGAGAATATTCTTCTAGGTAAAGAAGCCATTCATGGAAGATTACATACCGTAGGATTCCATTTCTAGGAAAAGTCTAGAACAGGCAAATCCTTAGCGACCGAAAGCAGATTGGTGGCAGTAGGGGGCCGGAGGAGGGGAAACCCAGAGGTATTCTCATATTCCGCCCCCCACCCCCCGGGGGGGGATGCTGATACGTTGGTGCTGCCTCAAGGCTCCTGTGGCCGCCAAGCACTGTCATCTTTACCATTTGTACTGCTTTCCCCCCAAACAACACCAGGTTTCCCCCTCCTTGAAAGACAGCTCTCTCCCTTGGCCATCCCACAAGTGCGCTCCAGCCCGACCCCAAACTGCAGGCGGCACAGAGCCCACCTCTCGGGCGGGTCCTCTGGAAGACAGCGGTCTCCATCATCCCAGCCCACGTCTGGGCGGTGGGTGACGGGGACCCATAGGGGGAAGCAAGCCAAGGGGTTCCAAGTGCTCCATGCAAGGTGGTCCAGCGCCTTCAGGACACCTACGAGCATCTTTGACTGGAGGGGGCCTGGCAGAGAAAGAATCACGTCTTACCTGGAAGCATCAAAGCTGTCATAAGAGCCGACCGTGTAGTGCCGGAAGAGTTTCTTGCTGCGGTCTGCACGAGTTTCTGCAGAGGGAAGAGAGACATCGTTTAGAAAGTCACGGTCCCCGAATGTTGAAACCACGCGAGGCCGGCCGGGCCCCTCATTTATCTGACCTACGAAGCGTGAGACCCGCTCTCCTGCGGAAAGATCTGGGAGGAAGACGCGGCCTTGCTCTGTGGCCTAACTTTGCAAACTCTGGGGGACGCAGATGAACCTCAAGGCTGACTACCGGAGAGTCATGCGCTCCATTCCCACATGGAGGCAAGTCCCAGGGTCCCTGGCTGGTGCAGGATGCTCTCTGCAAAGAAGACGGGGCTCTGCAGGCTCCGGCCACTCAGCACACAGAGCCCGTGACAGTGGTACTCTCAGGTGATGCTGCCGAGCCGTCTAGCAACTCCGAGAACCTGCGGATGGCTGCTTTGGGAGAAAGGAAATGCTTACTGTTATTCTTCCTGATTATAGTTGCTTTCTCCTAGAAACAAACAAAAAAACATGATTAAGTTCCTAATTAAGTCCCCTGCTTACTTCCCTTACTCAGCAAATTTCGACTTAAATTTCACGGGAAATTATATGAATGACGTAATTAGACTTAATCGATAGCTCAGAGCTGGAGGGAAAAAAACGCACAAAACCACAAATGCAAGAAATACAGCAGCTTCTGATTTACTCTTTAGGTATTTTCCCCCAAATAAAATCTCCTGGGCACTCTCTTTCCCAAACCCTGGAAACAATACAGAGAAATTATGTGACTGGCTTCAGGAAAAATGGCTCAAACTCTCATTTAAACCCTGTGACCCTCTCTGCTGTCAGTCTCCTTGACACCACCTTCCAAGGTGAACGTGATTTTACTCAAACCCAAATGTACGTTTTCGGCTGAAAAGTGAACACATGCAAGGGCTCTGAGAAGGGTCACGCTGATACCTCTTGGCTCCTTTCATGCCCAGAGGCAGCCTGTGCAGCAAAAACACACGCTCCCTTTCTACATGGTGTGGTGTTGCCTTGGGGGTGCTGGGAGGAGCAGATGTCCAGCCCCAGGACTACATTTCCCAGCACCCCTTGCAGCCAGGTGTGGCCACGTGACCAGCTCCCACCAATGGAACGCACGCGTGTGTGTGCGTGTGTGCGTGCGTGTGTGTGTCCCTTCCAAGCTCGGCTTCTATGGAGGCCAGGGAGCTCTCCCTAACCTCTCTTGCTGCGTCTCCCAGCTCAAAGCTAGGACTCCCAGGCTCGACAGGATGATGGGATCATCAGGGATTCCTGGCAAAAGCCTGGGTCTCCGTGCATTAGCTCTTGAAAGAAGCAACAAACTTGTATCGCCTTGTGCTACACTCCAGGGACCTGCTTGTCACAGCAGCGAGTGATATCTTAAAGGACCTGCAACCGGGTTCTCAGTGACTCGGCTCCCGCTGCCTCTCCGCCCCTTTCCCATCACGCCACCCGAGGCTCCAACAATACGAAAGTTGCAATTCCCTGAACGGTGACAACATCTTCGTCACCATCTCGGTCCCTGACACTAATTGAGTGCCGACTGGGTACCAGGCCCTGTTCCAAGTTCTGCTCCTATACGCTCTCATTTGTCTGTCACGGCCCCCAGGGAGGGGGTGCGTGTGTCACTCTGCAGGTCCTGCCAAGTCCAGCCAAGTGTGGCCCCTCTGCTTTTGCTCCATTTCACGCCACCCTTCCAATCCCTCTGCAGGACCTTGGTGTCCTCGTTGTGGAGTGAGGCTCTCGCCTCTGCTTGGCGTGTCTCTGCTGTGTCATCACTGTCTTTGAGACAGGCTGGGACCCGGGACCCCTCACCGGAGTGTTTGCCCCTGGACAAACGTCTCCTCAAGCAACAGATACAAAGAACCTCTAAGGGACTAAAAATAAATCCACGCTCCCAGTGCAAGGGGCGCGGGTTCGATCCCTGGTCGGG
Source organism: Monodon monoceros (assembly GCF_005190385.1). Classification (NCBI taxonomy): domain Eukaryota; kingdom Metazoa; phylum Chordata; class Mammalia; order Artiodactyla; family Monodontidae; genus Monodon; species Monodon monoceros. Next base: position 104,552,532 of record NW_021703784.1, read on the forward strand.
GAACTAAGATCCCACATGCTGCACAGCCAAAAAAAATAAAATTTAAATTTAAAAAATGTCACTGTGGCCAGGGGAGGGGTGGATGTTTAAAAAAATAAAATAAATAAATAAATAAAATTAAAAAAAATAAATAAACATAAACACTCACATGCACAGTTGGGGCAAATTACAAACAACAAGATGCAAAAAGACCCAAAAGCCCAACTGCCACTTCCGAGGTACAGGGAGGGAAAGCAGGGTACAACGCATGATCCCTGCAGACCACCTAAGCCCCTCCCCCGGCTCCGCCCACCGATCTGCCCCGCCCTCACCCCATTTAAGGAGCCAGCTCGCACCCCACCCCCCCCCCCCCCCCCCCCCCCCCGCTTGGGGTTTCTTGTTCTCTCTTCCTATGCTACAGCATGAGTCCCAGTAAAGCTCTGTCTGAGTTTCTCGTCTGGCCACATCAATTTCTATCGATTAAAGGGTCCAAGAACCTGGGTCAATAACATCTTCGTCCTCACTAACATTTCCTGAGTCCTTCCCCTGGGCCACAATTCGTGGCCATCTGGGCCAATCCACTCCCACTTGCTGGTCACAGCAGCCCGGCGAGGGAAGTACGACGGTTGGGCCCATTTTACGGATGGCGCCTGCGAGCACTGCCGATGCAAAGGCACATCCTGCTAAACAGTGGGGGCAGGGTGGGCCCCCCGCGGGCAGGTGGGCTCCAGGGCCCAGGCTCAGAACCAGCAGGCCGCACCAAGGGACCCTCGGAGAGGACCCGAGTCTCCGTGCTCTCTACGGGGCTCGAAGGTGGGGATTTGGCCTTATTTCTCTCTGTATCACCTCAGGTGTTTCACTCCTGGCAGACACCCAATGTCACAGCTTGCCGAGCCAATCTCAACAGTCCGTTGCAAATCAGCAAGAAGAAATACACTGCACCCTGGCAGAGTGGCCCGAGGGCATTGGTCCAGCCGAGCTGCATGCACATCCCCTGTGTCTGGCAGTCAGACCCAACGTACCCAGGTGTTCCGTGTCCCTCTTCCCCTCCTCCCTGGCATCTTGCATTGCGTACATGTTCAAATCTAGTTACCATTTATCAAGTCCACCTGAAGGTCAGGCCCTGTGCCCCAAATGCAGGGATTAGAAGGCTGCTCGGATGGGGTGGGGCCTCAGATCTGTTCTCTGGGGCTCAGGATCCTGGGGGTGGGGTGAGGATAAAGCTAACAGATGCTGACTTTCCACGGGCTGGGCTGAGGGCCCCAGCAGTCAGATCACTGTGCAGGGGGGGAGCACGTGGGCCAGGCAGTGCCTCTGGCCAGGCCAGCCCTGTGACATCGCGTGGAGCCCACATAAGGGCTGGGCCCGGGAGGGTTAAGTGGGATTGGAACCTGTTTGTAGGGTTAAGCAGAGTAGCTCCTGAAGCCACTGAATCACCGTGGGGATGGGCTGTTAATTGTTATTATTACTCTTAATTGCCTGTTGTTTATGCCCCACGTGGCAGCTCTGTGCTTGTTGCCCAGGGAACCGCTGGGCCCTGAGAGCTGGCTGGTGCAGGCCCTCGGCTGAGGTCAGAGGTTCCAGATCGAAGGAGCAGAGAGCGTAGTCAACGCGCGCGCGTGCGCGTGCGTGCGTGCGTGCGTGCGTGTGTGTGTGTACCTGTCCACATCTTTGCCAGAGAAAACAAATGTTTCAGAAAGGGACTCTTTCTAGGTCAGTTAGCCAGTGGTTCCCAGACTTCGGGATTTCATGGACCAAGAAAATGTTAAACGAAAGGGGGAAGGGTGGAGACAAACATGGGATTTCACAAGTTATTAATCTGGCCTTAAAAACAATGGATTCCCTTCCACTACCATAATTGTTTTATAAGAGAAAGGGGAACTTTTGGAATCATATTATCTCTGTTTTGTGAAAAACTCTCTCACTGCACAGGCCTTCCCTGTCCTCTGGCTTCTGGACACAGTCAGACTTCTGCTCTGAGATACGGCCCCCAGGGACAGGAAAGGGGTCCTGAGGGACAGCATCACCGCCACCATCATCATCGCCATTGCTACCATCATCACAGCATCGTCCTCGTCACATCACCGTCATCTCTGTCATCACCACCGTCATCGTCCTAACCGTCACTGCAGCTCTGCTGAATGATCTCTTTTTTTTAGTAAATGAAAGTCCTTCACCTTATTTGGTCTTCCCACAGCAGCCAGGGCTAAGTGGATTTCTTGGAGCTGTTCTGCAGAAGTAGCAGAGTGCCATGGTGAGGGATGTGGGCTCGCAGGCTAGACTGGCTTGAATTCAGAGCCCAGCTCTGCCGTTTACTGGCTGCAAGTCACCAGGCTCTTCATTTGTAAAGTGGGGATAATAATAGTTCCTACTCACAGGGAAGTGACGGAGGAGTAAATGAATTAATACAGGGAAAATGCTGGAACGGTGCTTGGCAAATGGAAAGTGCTATACTACCTGGTTATCGCTGTGCACAGAGAATTGGGACCTTCTACCTTCCAAGGTGGCCCTCGAGGTCACACAGCGCACCAGCGCACCCACACCAGGGTCAAGCCCTACCCGTGCCCCGAGTGCAGCAAGGGCTTCAGCCGGCGTTCCAACCGCATCGCCCACGGCTGCACGCACACCGGCGAGAAGCCCTACCACTGCCTCGACTGCGGCGAGAGCTTCAGCCACAGCTCGCACCTCAGCGCGCCCACCGCCGCGTCCGGCCCTGCTGCTGCCCCCTGTGCGGCAACAGCTTCAGCCGGCGCTCCAACCTGCACCGGCACGAGAAGATCCACGCGGCGGGGCCCAAGGCCCTGGCCCTGCTGATGCCGGGGGCGGCCGGGGCTCTGGCGGCGCCCCGGCTGGCCCCCACCTAGGAGGCTGAGAGGGAGGGGGATTGGTGGGGGGGCAGCCGCTGCGGGGGTGTGACCTGGGAGGTCCAGGAAGGGAGTTGGGGAGGTGCTGGCACCGGGGTGGGGCGCGGCAACAGGGGAGGAGCTCGGGGGAGGGGCAGGCATGCTCACTGCAAATTAAAGTGAGCAGACCCCCAACTCTGTGCCTCCCCAGCCTGGCTGACAGCAGCCAACAGCTATCGTGTTTCGAAACATCCATGCAGGGCCCCGTGTACTCTAAGTGCTTTATGGGCAAGAGCTCAATACTGTTACTATCCCTGGTTTACAGCTGAGGAAGGTGAGGCTCAGAGAGGTTGAGTGAGTTGCCTGAGGTCACCGAGCCAGCAGGTGGCAGGGATACTGCACAGCACAGCCTCCTGGGTCAGCATCCACTTGGGGCCCTGGGAGGAGGCATCTCCACCAGCAACCTGCCCATGGCCCACGGAGGGCCAGCTGGCCTTTTTCTGAGATGTGCTGAGGTCTGGATGCTGAGGAAGGAGATCTCGGCTTTCTCATGGGCCGTGAGGTGGGAGGACGTGGGGTGTGGGCAACCAGTGGCCATCACACCACATCATGGGGAAAACTAGCCAATGAATGCAGCCTGCACACAGCGGGAGGCTGGGGGACAGAGGGACACAAGCGGCCCGATGCTGAGAATCCCTGGATCTTGGCTTGTGGTGGTCATGAGGGCTACTCATTCAATATTTCTGTCTTTCCTCCCTCTGGACATGTGGTTGGATGGATCCCTGCGATTCATTTCGGCCAATGCGTTTTCGGAAGAACTCGTTTACTTCACTTCCTGGGTGGATGGAACATTTAATTCCCAATCCAAGATTCTGCCCCCCCCCCCCCGCCCTGCCTCCCCTCGCCCCCCTACTGTTTCTTTGTCCGTGGGCATGGCAACCAAAACGTTTGAGACAGTGGTTATTCTATCAGTCAGGGTCCCTAGGTGTGCCCCCTGGGACACATGACAAGCAGGTGGTGTGAGTGGGAAATAAACCTTGGTGGTTTTAGGCCACTGAGATCAGGGGCCTGTTTGTTACTGCAGCCTTCCCTGGCCTAAGCTGACCGATGCAGACCACGCATGGCCTTCTCTGTCGTGCGAGCCAGTACATTCCATGTTTTGCTCAAGTGTGGCAGAGCTGGCTTTCTGGCAACCAAAAGCAGAAAGGAAGCCCAGACAACATCAAGGCAGAGGCTGAGTCTGGCCCCTTGTCTGTGAGGATCTCACACCTTCTAGGAGAAAATGGAAAACCACACAACGGACGACAGGAACGCATCCCATCGGACGTGGAGAGAGCACGGCACAGAGCACAGGCCTCTATATGTCTCAGAGGAAGCCTCTGGTTACGACAGAGGAGACGGAAAAACCAGCCAACCAAGAAGAAACTATTCCCCCGTTTGTTTCCTAAGCCACGTAGAAACTTCTCAAAGGCAAGAACCTAGTAGTTCACAGACAGGCCCACCTCCTGGGCCAGGTTCCAGGCTCAGTGCTTCATACAGCAGGTGCTCAGAAATGTCTGTAGTCCCACTCAGCTTGGAGGCCAGCAGCCACTACTGCTGAATGATCTGAATCATCTCCTGAACCTCCATGCAGAATGAACTTCAGAACATGTAATCGAGTGATGCCACTTCTCTGCTTAACGTTTTCCGACAGCCTCCCAGTGGAATTCGAGTCCCCTCCTCGAGCCCTCCGATGACACAGGCCCGACGCTACGCAGCCCTGCCTTTGAACCCTCCTCTCCCATTGCTCCCCGCCCCCACCGCAGTCACTCCACTCCCGCCCTATTAGTCTCCTTTTTGTTGCTTGAACATGACAAACTCGTTTGCACCTCAGGGCCTTTGCACTTGCTAGACGCTCTCTGGGACATTCCTTCCCCAGCTCAAAGTTCACTGCACTGCTGGGTCCCCGGCTCCTACAACACAGTCTGGCACACAGTAGGTGATCAATACTGCGGAGTAACTGAACAATGGGATAAAACCCACACGCTCTTGGACCCTTTGTTCTTATCCAGCGTGGGCACTGTCACCTCCTTGGGTCTGACTGTGAAGAATTAAGGATATGGCCCAGAGGCTGAGTTTAGTTTCGACTGCCAAGGGAATGGAAGTAGCCCTTCTACAAACTGAGAAACTGGATTTCTAGTCCTGACCTTGGTGGTGATGGCGTGGGACCTCACTCTGCCGCTCTGAGCTCTCATTTACTCAACTATCAAACCAGATGTTTGTACGCTCTGCCTTCTCAACGTGACATCCCCTCCGCCACCAATGCGACTAGGGACGTAACCCCATTTCCCAGGAGAGAACCACGCAGTGATTACGCTGATGTGCCCTGAAAGTTTTTCTTGGAATATGGCCTAGAAAAATCTACATTGAAAGGGGGAAAAAAAAACACCCTGGAAATTCCATTCCATATACCTCTTGTGACTCGTGAAAGGGAGTGACAGATCGCATGACAAGCTTCAGACTGTCAGCATTTAAAATAGCCCTTTACGCAGAGCGGCTGGGAAGAGGATCCCGTCTAGCTCGCAAGGAAGCCAGGATGGGGCATCCGGGGAGATACTGATGGCCTCTGAGCCTCGAGCGTGACTGTTTATGAAGAGGAACCTTCTCCAAGAAATCTATTAAGACTCTGAAAGGCCAAAAAAGAATTCAAAGGATGGCGTGGGGAGGAGGTGGGCTGTCGGGTCAAGAGACGGGCGTGGGGAGAGGCCAGAACACCAGAGCAGGGCTAAGGCTGCGTGGGCACGCCAGCCCCGATCCCCACCCAGGTCCCACGTGGGACGGTTCCCTTGCTCGTGAGATGCCACAGACAGGAGAGGCAGGAAGGAAGCCTGCATCTAGACAAGGAAACGTGAGCTTAAGTCCTCACCAGCTGCAGGGCCTGGGCAGGAAACAAGCTCTCCGAATCTCAGTTTTCTCATCTGTACATGGGGCTAGCAGCTGTATTGACCTCGGCCTTGTGGTGAAGTTATAACACCGTCACGCGTCTAAGTCCCTTCCCAGGTGGGCTGTCGGCCACAGTTGTCCTCCAGGAAGACGTCTTGGTCTTCCCTCTCTGAATGTATCCTTCTGCCCCCGGGACAGAGCAGGACCCCAACCATATCTGTACACAGAACCTCACGCCCTGGTCAGAGCTGCCCGGCCCGGCCCATCAGACCCCCTCCTGGGGACCTGGAATAGAAGTGGCCAGTCTCTGCTCCCTGTGTGAACAGAGGACACCTCCATTCATGCAGAGAGGCTGTCACTGTGGGAACACTTTGTGGGGTGGGGGAGAAGCGAAGGACGGAGACTGAGGCAAGGGGCTCGGGGCGGTGATGACACATGTGTGGCCCTAGAGAGATGGCTGAGCTGGCCTGGCTCCTAACAAGCTCCCCCCGCATCCTACTTCCAGGACCTGCTTCCAGGACCGGGGGAGGCTGGACCCCACGTTCCACTCTCGGGGTCCAGGAAAGGCCGCTGCATCCCTGCGGTGGAGGACCTTTCTTCCTTTGACCGAGCTCACGTGGGTTTTAGGTTTCTTGAACCGCAAGAGCCCTGGTCTTTCGGCTACTCTGTCGCTCTGGGTAGGTCTCGTTACCCAAGCGGATGGTGGCGGCACCTCTGGATCTCACCCCAGAGCCTGGCTAGGGGCCCGTCCACAGCGGCGGTGCTGCTGGCCAGGGCAGCCCTGGACACCTGTGTCCAGGTCCTACGTGCTGGTACTGACTGGGACAACACCTGGCCTGCACAGTTCCAAACACCCCCGGAGGCAGCATGCCCTCAGTGAGGGCTGCCGACCTGGCCACAGGCCAACATCCTTGGGTTCACACGACCAGACGGAGGGCACTAGGGACGCAGGGCGTCCAGACATCTCCCCTCTCTGTGATAAAGACCCTGAATCGGCCACAGACGGGAGACAGCGTGTAAAGATGATAAAACACTCCTGTGTCGCACTGCCTGGTTCATCCCCAACAGCTCAGCGTGCTGGGGGGACGGGCTTCTCCTTCAGGGCCTCCAGCTAAAGCCCAGCCAGGTGACACCCGACTCTGGGCCCATCAGACCCTGAGCACAGAATCCAGGTGCGCCCACCTGCACTGCTGACCCTCAGGCCTCTGAGCTGATTCGGGGCTGGGGTCCAGAGCTGCGTAGCTGAGGTTACCCGCCGTGCAGCACAGAAATGCAGAGAGCTGGGGCCTCGGCTTCCTTCAGAGTCCTGCCTGGGGGTTCCTCTGGAGCTGAGCCTCCAACCCACCAAAAGCAGAGACAGAGACAGAGAGACAGAAAAAGACAGAGGGGGAGACAGTGTGTCAGAGATACAGGCAGAGAGAGACAGAGAGACACCCACAGAGACAGAGGATACACAGAGACAGAGAGAGACACAGAGACACACAGAGAGACAAAGAAAGAGACAGAGAAAGAGAGAGACAAAGACACACACACACAGAGATGGAGATACAAAGAGAGTCAGAGAGAGAAGGGAAAGTGGTCCCTGGGCTCCGCAACCCCACCACCAGCTCCCCTCTGCTCTAGCCCCTCCCGTGGACTCCACTCCCTTCGGGCTGTTATTCTCGGCCCCTCACCCTGAAGAGGCAGAAAGGGCAGGGTGGACCCCTGAGCAGGCGGGGTCCCACTCCTCATCACGGCAGCGCCTGGCCGAGCTGGACGGGCCGGGCCAGCCTGCGAGGTGGCACTTCCTGCCCGGACACAGGGCGCAGGGCCACCCGACTCCCACCCCCAGCTTCTCATCCACACGCCTCCCTCCCATGCCGGCTCCTGTGATCTCCAGCGGGTTTTAAATCAGACACTGTTCGGGCCGCGCCCCGGCTGGAGAGCCAAATGCAGGCTCCAGACCACAAGGAAGAAAGAAATCACTGATGGGGATGGAGACAGAAATAACTCTTCTTTTTTAAAACCAAAGATGCCGATGGGCTCCATGCAAAGCGGAGAACCACAGACAGGAGCGTGGGGAGAAGCCCCAGTGGGCACAGGCAGGCTGGCGGGACGCGGGTGTGGGGGGCTGGTGGTGTCTCCAAGCTCACCATCACCTCCCGCCCGGGGCCAGACCCCAGGACGCAGAAAAGGGGGCAAACCGCGTGAAGGGCTGGCTGGAGCCTGGGCAGGGCAGGGGCAGAGGGCAGGGGGCACGGAGCTCGCAGCCTGCACAGCCCAGCTCCACCCCTGCGGGTCAGGGCGCTGTGCTGACAGGTGCCCATCCCACCGCTGGGCACGGAGATCAGGGCCTCACCTCTGAGGAACACCGGCCGAGGGGCACGACTTTGATCTGAAGCCACTTCTCATGCTCACACCATGGCAGCTTGGGTCCTTCGTGCAATCACTACATCAGCTGCGGATCACTGATCCAGCACCTTCTGGGCGCCGGACATTGGGCTCGAGGGCGAGGGGAGGGAAAACAGGAACCCTGCTCTTCAGAGATAGCCAGACTTCACTCCATACCCCTTAAGGACAGAGGATTAGCTCCCCGTGGCTGCTGTCGCGAATGACCCCAAACCTACTGGCCCAGAACAACAGAAGTCCATTACCCTACAGCTCCGTAGGTCAGCATCCAGCGGGCGTCTCTCTGGGCTAAGATCAAGGTGAGGGCGGGGCTCGTGGCTGCAGGAGGCTCCCAGGATGAACCTGTTCCCTTGCCTTTTCCGGCTTCTAGAGGCGCCCCCAGTCCTTGGCTCGCGGCCCCTCCCTCCACCTCCCAAGCCAGCACCGGCGGGTCGAGTCCTCAAACCCCCACCACTCTGATTCTGAAGTCTGTGCCTCCCTCTTCCACTTTAAGGACGCTTGGGATTACAGGGGGCTTCAGGGATAACCCAGGATCAGATCATCTCTTCATCTTTTTTTTTTGTTTTTTTGTTTGTTTGTTTTTGTTTTTGTTTTTTTTTTGCGGTACGCGGGCCTCTCACTGCTGTGGCCTCTCCCGTTGGGGAGCACAGGCTCCGGACGCGCAGGCTCAGCGGCCATGGCTCACGGGCCCAGCCGCTCCGCGGCATGTGGGATCTTCCCGGACCGGGGCACGAACCCGCGTCCCCTGCATCGGCAGGCGGACTTTCAACCACTGCGCCACCAGGGAAGCCCCATCTCTTCATCTTGAAGTCAGTCGGCTAGCAACCTTCATTCCACCTGTGACCTTACTTGCCCTTTGCCATGTATCCGGACACAGTCACCTGTTCCAGGGATCAGGACACAGACATCTTCGGCCATTATCTGCCCACCACGACCGCAAAGAGACCATCCCTGTAGGGATAGCACAGTAGGGCAACGCTTGCTCAGAAAACTGTTTAAACCCATCTTAGTTAAAGAACTCAGAATCTTGCTTTCAGGTCAAAAACTGTCCAAGTGAAAGAAAAGTACTTCTCTAGGAAGTGTATTTCCCTGTTTAAAGGAGCTCAGTTCAATTTCTGACTCTGCAGAATCATGGTGAGACCCAGGGGACTGCTGTTTCCTCTGACCCTCGTCCTCTTCTCTGTGCAAAGGTGGATAAATGGTTCGCCCTGTGCCTGTGGCCGCTACACAATGATTCCTCCTTCAGAGAATGGAACCAGGCTCTGTACAAACGACGGCCCTTCCCCTAGGGGCCTGCAGCCCCACCTGCCCTGGGACCTCACTCTCCTCCCCCCGAAGCATCTTGGTTTCAGTAGTAGAAGCCGCCTCTACGGTGGGCTGTGGCACCAACATGCAACTGAGTCATTGGTTCTATTTATTCCCAGCTCCCTGGAGTATCGCTCTGTGCCCCCCAGCGCGTGTGCACACGTGTGCCGTGTGTCATCGGGAGACCCGGCCCTGTGCTCACACAGTTGGGTAAGGCCCCGGCGGCAGGGGCTGCCGTAAGTTTTCAAAAATAACCGTGTGTCTTGAATTCCCTTAGAGTGGGCATGGGGGTGTGGGCACGGGGAGTGCCAGCCGTTCCCAGCCCTGTAGGGTCCCAAAACACACCGGCACCACATGAGAGCCAAACCTACGGGCTCCAGAAACCAAAGGCAAAGGAAGGTGCGGGGATGCAGCAGATTTTCCTTCCCAGGATACACGGAAAGCACTTCAGAGAACTGGGCACTCCAGGCACGCTTGGTTTTTTCCCTTAGTCATCCCGGCCAGTTGACCGCTGTGTTGTAAGAGGACAGAAAACACCTGCAGAATTAACAGTAGTCGCATCGCTGAGCGAAGGCTGCTCGTGTAGCTATAACTTCAGGAAGTGGTCTTCCGGCCCCACACCGGGCGCAGCTGTGAAGCCCTCTCAGAGCCTAGAGGCAGTGGGGCTCGGGCACCCACCAGCCGAGGCCCACCAGCACCAGCTTCATCCGTTCAGCCTCGGCAAGATAAGCCCGTGCGCCAGGTAGCCGAGGGTGCCCGCGGCCAAGGGCCGTGGCCGTGGCGCAGCCGGGATGCTTGGTAAATGCTCAGGAGGCAGGAGGACCCAAAGGGAGGGAGAGGCCAGCCTCCCAGAGCAGGGCTCGAGGACGAGGACTGGGGCCAGGGGGAGAGGACCCCAGGTGCATCACTGCTGCCATCACCGTCCTGATCTGTGGACGCCCATCGCCCGCCATCACCATCACAGGTGACACCCAGTGGCCACGCACCGTTCTAAGTGCAAAACACGTGAGCTCCTTGCAACGCTCCAGTAGCCCTACGCCCTCAGCAGCGGCGCCCTGCGCTGTGTCGGCGAGGCGGGGCAGCAGCTGGGACCCCAGCCCGGGTGGCCCAGTCCGGCAGCTGGTTGCCCTAACCACTGCCCTGCACTGCCCAGCACACCTGGGAGCAGAGCCCGCTCTGCCCTGTGCCAAGGTGGCCTTCCTTCCGACCAGCACCCTCTGCCAGCCACTCAACACCTATTTCTAAGCACTGTCTCCTTTCCCTCCATGGGGACTGGGGTGCCAAGAACCCACCTCCCCAGCCATCTTCCAGGAGCAGCCGCGTGACCAGGTCTTGGCCAGTGAGATGGGAGCAGGTATCTGCTGGGAGGAGCTTTCCTTCCCAAACCAGGCCTCCCCAGGGCACGGCTCCCTTTCCCATGTGGATTGTGGAAGCCAAGCCGGCTGAGGACTGAGGCAGGAGAAAAGAGCTGGGTCGGGCCCCGCCTTCCTGTTGGGTGGGACAGGGAAAGCCCTGTGTTTAGGTAGCAGCTCCTGAGGGCTCTGTTTCTGGAAGCCAGCCCAGCACCATCCCGACTGCAAAGACACATCTTCTCTGGTTTAGTCGCCAACAGCCCCATGAGACAGGCGCTGTTGTTACAGGGGAGGAAACCAAGCACAGAGAGGTTAAGTGACCACCCCAAGTCACACAGCTCACGAGTGATGGACTGGTTTTCAGGCTCTCTCTTAACGCCTCTGCTGTCACCACCCGGCAGCTCCACGAGGCATGTCTGTTCTCCCAGGAGAAGACCAGACACCATGGGACAACTTGCAAGGTGCTCAGCTCGTGAGTGGAGGGCTGGGATCCTAACCCGGCTCAAGGGGACGCCATGCACTTGACTGCATCCTCCCCTTCACATCTTGTAAGAAAATTTTGTTTTTCAGATTTCCTTTTTTGATGTAGACCATTTTAAAAGTCTTTATCAAATTTGTTTCAGTATTGTTTCTGTTTTATGTTTTGGTGTTTTGGCCCCAAGGCATGTGGGTTCCTGGCTCCCCGACCAGGGATCGAACCCACATCCTCTGCATTAGAAGGTGAAGTCTTAACCACTGGACCACCAGGGAAGTCTCCCCTTTGCATCTTTAAAGGACAAGCCTTCGAGATGAGTAGTTCCCTGCAGAAGATGACTTACGAGGCTGCCCTTGAAAATTACTAGGAAATGTAGGAAACCTGGACCCCAGGCTTTCAGATTCAGGATCCCCATCTGAGAATGAGTGGGACTTGTCCAAGGCCATGGTGCGGGGATGCACCTCCCGACACCAAGATCCCCATTCACTCATCGGACGTCTCCTGCCCGGGCAGCCGGTGCTGTGACCGGGGGTCTGAAGCTCTGCTTTGCCCACCTCTCTCCCCGTCTCGCCAACCTTGGGCCAAGCGAGGCTGGGGCACCACTGGAGGGAAGCTGACTAAGCTGGGTTCCTGGCCACGTTTCCCCGATCTCCACCCTCCCAAACTGGCTGGACAAATGAAAGAAGCTGCTGGCTGTCAATGAGTTGCTTTCTACTCTAGTAATTAGAATTAAAAAAAAAAAAAAAATCAGCCCAGGCGGCTCAGTGGAAGCATTTATACCAATACATGGAGCCAGACAGGCAGTTTAAATGGAAATTACAGTAAATGGAGGAGCCTGATTGCATGTTGTTGCTATGCTCGGCTGGAGTGTCCAAGCCAAGGAGGCCCTGCTTCTCCTTCTCCATCACAGGGAATGCGCAGGGGCCGGGGGAAGCTGACCTGCCCTGGCCCATTAGCCCCGGGCTGGCGCGACCGTGCAGAGGGGCAGGGTGTTTGAAAACATGCCAGGACCTGGAAAAGACTTTTCTGGCACTGAATCCAGCAGCCAGGCCCCGGGGGAGCAGCAGCGCTCCTCCCTCTGTCCTGCCAGGATACCTGGACTGACCCTCCTTTTGCTTCCCCAGCCCACTGCCTCCGCCCAACGCCCGCCCCTCCAACATCAAGACCTCCCCCCAAAAATCATCACCTCTTAGGTCCCACTTGACTGCAGCCTTTCCCTGCCAACTGCAGCGCCTGGCACAGAACCGAGGTGCAGGGGAGCCCCCGCTGTGGAGCCCCTCTCTCCAACCTTAGAACACCCGAGGCAGGGTTAGGCACCTCCCACCGCCGGGGCCCAGAAAGGTGAAGTGAGATGCCCAAGGGCACACAGGTGTGAACAGTAGAGCTGGATTTAAACCCAGGAACCGACTGGGGGTGGAAGGATTCTTTTTAGTCCCTTAAAATCTTTTTTAGGGGCACTGGCAGCTGAGGCTTAGGAAATAGGACACAGAGCAAAAGGGACCTGTTGAGCACAAGGAAACCGCCCTGTTTGTGTGGGAAGGCAGCTGAGTCTTCCCAGCTCGGCGTCGAGGCGGGCACATCTTGGGCTAAGCACGGTTCAGGACCAAGGGAGTAACTGTATTCATGCCTAGAAGGAGCAGGGTGGGTTGGGGGGAGGGTTAAGTGGATCCCCATGGCGCTAAAGGATGGCACAAAGACCCACCCTGGCAGTGACCTTACAAGTGGTGCCAGCCTCTAAGGTACTTATACCCCATAACCCACCAAGCTGCCCCCCAGAGATGCTACATGTCCCTGACAGACACTGGTGGGTCAGGACCAGCAGAGGGGACTGGGAAGAGGGGGGTCGCCGGAGCCTCGACCATCCGTGGCTCAACCTCTCTTTGCGCACCTCAGAGTGACACCTGGGAGGGGGCTCCTTCAAGGAGATGCGTCTTATCCGACCAGGTCGCCAAGCTCCCCGGCCGGAGCCCTTGCAAGCCAGCCGTGTCTTCTGTCCTCCACTTCTGGGAGTGAGAGGGAACAGTTGGTAACAACCAACTGTAGAAAGTGAAGAAGGCGATGCAATCTGAAAATACAGATGGTGTTTTCTTGTCTCAATGGCTACAACGGTGGATGAGCACCCAGTCCACTTGATTAAAAAAAAAAAACCGAACCAAAACCACAGTAGCCATGCCTTCTTTGAAGGGGGGCTGGCTGGACAGGCGGGGAGGCACACTGCCCTGCTCCAGTCTGAGGGGAGGTGCCATACAGTTTGTCAGGGAGAACACACAGGAATCCTGGACAAATCTATGCATTGAAGTCACAGCGACACACAATGCAGTCGTCCGCCCTTGGAGTTTAGTAACAGTGCTTACTAGGAATAGATGCTCCAGTTGGTCTTAACCCCGCCTGGGTGCTCGAAAGGACTCCTGAGAATACGGGAAGGGCCCTGGGAGAGGCCGGAGTCCGCCCGGGTGATCTGACGGCTACCTTGACCTTCCCTTCTATCTCGGGAGCAGTGGAAAGCCGTTATGGAAACAATAGCCTTCCCTGGTGAAGCACAACCACCAGAAATACAGTAATTTTAAAACACACCCAGTGCAAAGCCATCGCCTACACAGCCAGCCACCCTGTCTCACCCAGCACCGGCAGGACCGGCAGACCTGCCGCGCCACCATCCCCGGAGGGTCAAGAACAAAGACTCAGCACATCCACCCGGAGCAGGTCCCGGAGACGGCATCGTACCTCCAAAATGAACTTTCTTCTTGAACCGGGAATTCTCAGCCATCATCTCTAACCTGGGTGTGACCATCTCACTCAGGCTGGTCCCACTGCTTGTCCGGGTCCATGCGGAGTCCGCGTCCACGAGGCCGGCCTCATCTGCTATTGTCCATTAATCCAAGAGGAAAAAAGTTGCAGCCCTCTGGGGTCAGAATCGCGGAACAAAAGGGGGGAAAAATCAGACGAAGAAGAAAGACGGCTCCAAGTGTTTAATCCACGGGGAGGTTCACAAATTTGACTTTTGGAGACCACACGCTGGGATCGGCTGAAAATTCGGTTCTTTGACACAAGTTGTAAGCTCCAGGTTGGAGCCGCATCCTTTCACTTCCCACTGTACTGGGGATGGTTTTTTTTTTTTTTCCTAGTGCCGGTTTCCATGGCAATGCATCAGTCACTAGTCTAAATAAGTACGGGTGAAGGACGCCTGGAAAACCAGTGCAATTACGCATGCCATTAGCGGGGAGAGGAAAATGATTCAACCCGGCGATAAGCACGGGGCCGAGGTAACACTTAGAGGGTGCTGTCACCGTTGTCCAGAGTAATTTTCTTCTCATTTTGTGACACAGGGTTTTCTTCAGTCGCGGCGGTTCCTGAGCCCGGCGTTCTGCAGGGTAGACGGCCGGGCGGCGCGTCCATTTTCGCCGCGCCACCAGCTGAGCCAAGGCCAAAGGGAGGGACAGCATCTCCGTGAAGTTGGTCTTGGCTGACGCTGTCCGTTATGCGTTCCTTTGGTCCATGCATCCCTAGTGGGGGGAGGTGGGAATGGGCCGTGGTGCGGTTTGGAGGGACCTGGGGGGGAAATTCAGAGACACTCTGTACATTCAGTGTGAAGGCTGGTGGTGAGCGGTCTGCAGGGTGGGAGGCAGGGGCGGGCGGCCGAGCCTTGCTTCGGGGGGCGGGGACCAAGCCCGTCTCCTCGTCAGCGACATCCTCTCAACTCTAGGCTCGTGTTTGGGAAGCGTCAATGGGGTAGAGCCTGGGCTCTGGTTCCTTTTTCTCATTTGTCATCAATTTCTTTTCTTGAACAGCTGCCACGAGCTCCCTGTGTGTCCTTGGACGCGACCCTCACCTGTCTGAGCGGCAGGACTTCTGTCGGTCCAAAGGGTTGGTGATTCTCAGTCAAGGTTCTCTGGACCCCGAAAGGCAGGCCATGTGGCCAGACGACTGCCAGGATCCAGGTCCCAGCTCTGTCCCCACCGGCTGCCTGGCCTGGGTGCAGTCTCTTATGTGTCAGATGGGGATAATAATAAGTTCTCTGAAGTTGATTATCAATTAATTAAACCAGTTACTTATTAATTTGATAATTCATACATAAATTATTAAAATGGGATGTTACGGTTGGTAGTATTTTTACTTCAGTGCTAATGTAAAGAGTGCAAGAACCCCTGCTCCCCGTACATTGGTGTGGCTCGACGCCACCTAGTTCAAGGTATAACTCACCCTCTGAGTCCTGTTCACGCAACCGTGTTGGAATAAATGCTCCATGAAGACTCAAGAGATGAGGACACTGGCCCAGAGAAGTTAAGTGAGCGACCTAAGGGCACACAGCCAGGTAAAAGTGGGCCTGGAACCTGGGACTCTTGCCCCAGCCCTGTGCCCGCACCATGTCCCCACCTCCTGCCTCACACTCCCGGGGACGCAGGGCTCTCAGCTGACCGGTGGGGATGGAGACCAAGGTGGGCTGGGATGTGTAGGCCGTGGGCTTCCTCCTAGGAGGTAAAATGCGGGTCCCTAACTGGGGGTCCTGGCTGATCTGAACGGTTCCCTGATCCTGCTACCCTGTGGCCCAGACCTAAGTGGACTCCTGCTTCTTCAGAGCCCCTTCCCTCCACCCACAGATAACTGGTTTCTGGGCAAAGCAGGGGTCACAGAAACAGGCCCAGGGGCTGTGGCCGCCACTCCGCAGGAGGGAGCCCATGGGAAGCGGCAGTGGAGACAGGAGCGGGTTTTCCACCACAGCCCGGCCCCCTTCTCTGCGCTCCACACCACGCACACGGCCCTCAGCCCCAAGTCCCCCCTCCCCGCGGGCGGCTCAAAGGCTCGTGTCCTTGGAGGTGCCCCGTCCCCCTTGGAGGGCGATCCGCTGGGGCTGCACGTGGGAGGGGAGCTTCCACCTCCTTCCAGGTTGCTGAGCCTCACGGCAGGCCGATGGGGGAGAGGGTGGCGGGCAGACCCCGGGCTCTGGGTGCAGGGCTGGCCGTTCTTGGTTTGTGACCTTTGGCAAGTTTCTCGCCCACCTTGAGGTTCTGCTTCAGGAAAAACGGGCCAGCAAGAACATGTCCTCTTGGAAGGACGAACTGAAAACCATGAGATGGCTGGGAGGTAGCTCCAGGTGGGCGGAGGCAAGTCTGACCTGGACATCCCTGTGTCCCCAGGCCTGTGCCCCCAGACGCCCCCATGTTCCCACGGAACACACGAACGCGCTGCAGAAACGGTAAAGTGCTGTGTGGGATCATCACCTGTGCAACCGGCTTATCACAAGGGTGGACGTGGCCCAGGGCGCCACACACACGCACGGACGTGGTCCTTCCTGCTGACGCCTCCAGAGACAGCAAAGGATTAGCTCCGCACCTTGCGGTCACGACGGCCTGGGTCTGCATCCCCTCCCTGACACGCCCGCGGGTTACGGGGTCTTTAGGGACGTTCCTGAAGCTTTGTGCTGCGTTATGGACTGAACTGTATTCTCCCTCCCCTCAAACTCATATGTTGCAGACCTAACCCCCCTCCTGTGGGGTGGCATTTGGAGGTGATTAGGGTTAGAGGAGGTCATGGGGGGTAAGCCCCCATCAGGGGATTAGCGTCCTTATAAGGAGAGGAAGAGAAGAGAGCTCACTTCTCCCGCCCTGCGAGGGAGCAAGAGAAGACAGCTGCCTGCAAACCGAGAAGAGAGCCCTCTCCAGAGACCAAGCCGGTGCCTAGACCTTGGGCTTCAGCTTCCAGAACCGTGAGGAGCATCTGCTGTGTGAGCCCTGGTCAGGGCGGCCCAAGCAGATGAGACAACTGTGTTCCTGCATCAGGGAAGTGGGGACGAACAGGGCACCGACTCTCAGGGGATGGACGCGCAGCCCCAAGGGCGCCCGCTGGCTGCGCCATGGACAGAGCAGCTGGAGACTGCGCCCATCACACCCACGGAGCTTCCCGGGCGGGAGACCCAAGACACTGAGACGCATTTACTTCTCGCTGCAGAACACCTGCCTCTAATGACTTAGAAACTGGCAGGACTGACAGTTGTGTGTTCTTGAGGCTCATGTGTGCGCACGTGTGCGTGCGCGCACACACACACACACACACACACACACTCACAGTGGGAGGGACGGAGCACAGGCTGGGGATTCAGAATTCTTCTCTTTTCAAAGAAGACCTAAAACTCAGAGCTTCTTTCCAGAACCCAAAGGAGCCCAGTGCACGCTCCTGGGATGTTGGGGCCCCCCTTCTGCCTGGTACCACAGGGCTGAGGTCGGACCCCTCCCTGGATCCCACCCAGCATCTCCCTCGGCTCCAGCTAGCACCCAGGACTTCGGGATGCCTCTGCTCTCCACGTAGAGACCCGGTCTCTCAGGCGGGCTCTGTGTTCCTTCCCGGAAGGACCCAGCACCCCTCTCAAGTCCCATTCACATGTGTCACAGCCAACAGGTCTGCGCGTTGGGGCGTGTGGGGTTTCCCAGAGTGTGAGCTGCTCATGGGCACACACTCGCTTTCCCGTCTCTGACGCTTCCTCCCTGGCACCCAGCACAGGCTCAGTTCTCAATGGGTATCTGTCCCTTGGGTTTAATAAACAAACCAGAGTTACGTGCAGGAGTCACAGACCCAAATGTCTCCAGGCGGGCCGTGTGTAAAGGAACAGGCATCAGACAGTAGGGAGCAGTGGGGTCTGGGGTCAACGGAATCTCAACAGTGTGCAAATCCTACTTTCCAGGAAAGCGCTGTTCTTTCTGAATGCAGCTGCAGGTGGAATCGGGCTCTGGGCACCACCTTGCAAGCTGCAGGGGCCCCGGCAGTGTTCTCCCGGGGGGGGCAGTCCTGTGTCCTGGGGCTGGTTTGGAGGTCGTCTGCCCCAGTGCTGGAAAGTACTGTGAGCACGTACCAGCTGCAGGAGGATGGATCTCTGAGCTCAGATCTACACTCTTGTCACACGAGACACGGGGTTTTTGGCATGGATCAAACACGCACTGGATGCTCCAGAAATGCCAGCACCTTCGACATTAAGTGAAGAATATTCTTTGTTCATCTGGAGCCTTTCCGTGACGCTCACCGAGTCCCCAGACCACACCCCTAGCGGCGGGGACCCTCAAGGTCTGTAGGCATATCAGGCAGCGTCTGGGGCAATCTTGGCACCTCCCTGAGCAGAAGCAACCATGTAACTACTGCTTTCCGGTCTGGTGGCCCCAGAGCGTGCGCGCACCGAAATAATCCTGCACCGTCACGGGGCCCTTTCATACCTCCCTGCCACCCCAGTGGGGACGTATGCCCCCTTTGGTATTCTGTCTCCCTCCCACCCTTCTGCACCCTGGGAGGGGGGGTAGGTATGGACACTGTGTTTCCCAGACCCCTTTGCCAGGACAACAGTCAAAGGGGTTCTGGAGGAGACCCTGGTGCCAGGCTGCGGGGAAGTGCCACTGCTCTGGTGTCCCTGGCGGGAAGGTTCTGCGCACCCCGAGGAACGCCTCTTGGCTGTTTTCGATCCCCTAACCCAGGGGCAGCGGTGGCATCTTGCCATGACCCGTCTCTGGGTGGCATCACCTGCCCCTTTCTCTTCCTCCAGACCCTCCCGTCGTTTTTGTTTTTTTTTTCCCTGGTTGCACTGGTTCTTAGTCGCGGCAGGCGGGCTCCGTAGTTGCGGGTTTGAACTCTTAGTTGCAGCATGCATGTGGGATCTGACCAGGGACTGAACCCGGGCCCACTGCACTGGGGGCATGGAGTGGATACACTGCGCCACCAGGGAAGTCCCTCTTCCCGTACTTTTAACACTTTTTAATTTAAAATGTATTTTTTATTTTTGTCTGCGTTGAGTCTTCATTGCTGCTCGCGGGCTTCTCTAGTTGTGGCGAGCGGGGCCTACTCTTCATTGCGGCGTACCGGCTTCTCACTGCGGTGGGTTCTTTTGTTGTGGAGCACGGGCTCTAGGCATGCAGGCTTCAGTAGTTGCAGCACATGGGCTCAGTAGTTGTGGCGCACGGGCTTAGTTGCTCCGCGGCATGTGGGATCTTCCCAGACCAGGGCTCGAACCCGTGTCCCCTGCATCGGCAGGCGGACTCTCAACCACTGCGCCACCAGGGAAGCGCCATAACTGTTTTTATAAATGGGTGCATCGTGCTTCTTAGAGCTGGGAGACTGAGAGCTGCTGTGAGAGATGGTTTCTGAAAGGACTGAGCCAGAAATACGAGTCAAAACCTCACCTCCCACCCCTCCGTACTTCAAAGGCTCATGGCACGTTAACCCGGGGAGTTATTCCAAGAATCTCTTAGCTTCAAAGCAGGACCGATGACGGGAAAAGTGGCGGCAGGATGCAATGGGCTCTGGAAGACTCTAAGCCTCCTGATAAAACAGGTTCGGAATAACCAAAGCTTTGCAAAGGACACCAGGTAGAGAAAAACCCCACCACTAACACTGGAGAAGCCCCAACTCGCACTTTTCTGTTTGGTTCCTACTTTCCTTCTCTTGATATGACATTTTACGAAGTACCACCGGACCCCACGTGGGGTTAAAAAATATGCTAATGGTCTCCATGGCAGAGAGACTGTTAAGTGGCCATGAGGATCCCACCTCCCAGTGAGATTCCCTCCATGTGAGTGTGTGTAGGGGGACCTAGGACGTGCCTCTAACTGGCAGGATATGGCAAAGGGGACAGGGTGTGTGCGGTCACACGACTCTGTCACTTATGATATTGTGGTGCCTTTCTCACTGCGTCTCTGTCTCTTGCCGGTGGGAGGAAGCAGGTGACCCTCTTGGGGAATCCCACCTGGGAGGAACTGGGGGTGGCCTCTGTCTGCTGAGAGGGGCCTGCAGCCTCCAGCCAGCAAGAAACGGAAGCATTCAGTCCTACAAACCCAGGGGACTCACTTGTGCTGACAGCCCGAGACGGCTTGGAAGGGATCCTTCCCCAGTCAAGTTTCCGACGAGGACACAGCCCAGCCACCATGCTGAGCAGAGGAGCCAGCGGAACCAAGCCCCGTCCTGACCCACAGAAACCGCGAGCTCATACGCGCACAGAACAAGCCTCTCAGTTTGCGGTAACACTGTCATGCAGCAACAGTGTTGTTGTTTAGAGTTCAGAGCCATACCAAGTATCAGTACTTGTGTAACACGATACAGCCATTCTGCAGGTGAGACTGTCCTACCTAGACTCTAGTAAGCACAGAGACGAAGGAGGCAGATAGACAATGCGCAAACAGCAAATCTAAGAGAGGAACAAAGGGAAGCATCTCCAAATGGTGGTTTGTTGACCAGCTGCGATGGGCCAGCTGTCCCCTCAGTGCTGTTCTGAGCACACTGGGGTCGCACACAGAGCCTTCTCACGGCTTAAGCCCCAGCCCGGTCAATTGACGCACGGAAAAAACCTCAAACTCACAGCCAACCCCGGACCCCTCGTCCAGAGGTTATCATATAATAGCCCAAAGGTTATTCATACACTCGGTCAGTGAAGGAAGATCCAATTGGGGAGTGGTTTTTGGTGTGTGTGTGTGTGCATGCGTGCACGCGTGTGCATGTGTGTGTGTGTGTGTGCATGTTCATGAATATGCACAAACTTTCCCAAGAACTATCACTGCCAGAAGAATCCCTGAGCATCCTCTCCAGAACCCTTCTGGATCTTAGCCGGGCTGTCTTCTCCTTTAATCTCTTAACATTTCCTTTTAGAAATTCAGACGATGTGTAATTCAGAGGATTAAAAAGGCTGGAATTTCCCCAAGAAAGCATGGCGACCAGATGGCTGCTTCTGACCACACCACACAGAGCTGTGCTGGGGCCCCTGTGGTCAGGACACGTCTGGGCAGCTCTGGGTCCAAACAGCAGCCCCGACGTGGCAGGAACCCAGGTTAACTCTGGGTTCAGAGAGCTCAGCGTTTGGGAGTGGAAACCTCTCAAGGTCTAAGGATCTGATCAGGTGGTGAACACTGGTCAGGAGCGGGTGGCTTGTGTGTTTATGTCCATGAACCCCCACGGGGCAGCTGTCCAGAGAAAATGAGTTAAGAGATAGAAAGAAAAGCCTCCATGATAGTACCAACCAAACCCAACACAAATTTCAGTCTAAAGGTAAGGAAACCAACACCTGCTGAATGCTGGCTATTATCACCAAACCGAACTTGAATCTGCTCGTCCGCTCAATAAAGCCAGTCTACTGACACAGGCTTGTGGTGAAGGAAAGCACAGCATTTATTCCAGGTGTCAACCAAGGAGAACGGGCAGCTAGTGCTCAAAGGACCCGAGCTCTCCAGGGTTTTTTCAAGGGTTTTTTAAAGGCAGGGTGAGGGAGAGGATCTCAGGGTGTGTGATTAGCTCGTGCACAATTCTCTGGTTGGCTGGTGGTGAGGTAACTGGGTGATGGCTCGGGAGTCTCGGTCATCAACCTTCTGGTTCCAGCTGGTCCGGGGTCTATGTGCTTGTGGCCAACAGCTTCCCTCTGGTGGGAGTCTGGTTTCTGTAAAAAACAACTTAGGAATGTGTATCAGACATTGGTTTCTAGGTCCTTCAGGGAGGACGAATAGGTCCTGCCGCTCTGCTACACCGCTGATCTGTTGTTTAAATTGCTACCAGCTCTCCTGCTGGATTGCTGTTCTTTGTTTCTACGTGGTCTCACTCCTCTGATCATTAACACTTGGGCCAGACTTTCTGAAATTCAGGGAAGGTTCAGGAGGCTGAAGTTTTTATTTAAGCGAGAGGAGAGGAATATGCAGGGGTCTGTTACTGAGAAAAGCTGGTCCAGGGATTGATCGGTTTCACTATGTGTCACGAGCTTTCATAGATAAGAAAGGAAAAGGAAAAAAATACTATGTTTCATGAAAATGGTGCTTTAAAGCTTGATTCTTTGGGGGGAAAATCCTGAAGCTCATTTTAAGACTCTCATTAACCTAAATAACACAGGCAAAAATGAGTGCTGTAGAGTGTACTAAAGGGAGTGATTTTTTTTTTTTTTTACTGTGAAATTTCAGTGAGTAAATGTTTTCCTACAAAATTCATAAATGCCACTAACACCCCAAACCAGCAACATTTAACTTATCTGCATCTGGTTCTGTGTCACATTTAACACGAATCATATCGCAACATTTGGGGACTATTAAAAACTGAGTTCGCAGGAGGAATTTCCTTGGATATCAGGGTAGGAACAGAGAGGGCTGAGGGCTTGTCAGTGTGCAGTGGCCCGGAATGACACCCCTGCAAGGCCTTTGCCAGCCGCCGTATCTCCGCTGCCACCAGCTGGCCGGAGCTCCGAGCTAACGGGGTCAGAGCGAGGGCCTGATGCCTGAAAAGGCTCATGACGGGGCTGAATCACTCCGACCTGTGGGCATATTCACACGACCTCACCCCGAGGCAGGCCACTGTCCCACGTGGGCGTGGCGTGAGGGGATGCGTCAGTATCAGCTTCAGAGTCTCAGTATCAACAACAGTGAGCGGGGTCAGCTCCTGAGGCCCACTTCCTGCCAGCATATGGTAGGCACCCTATGTACTGATTCCCCATCTTCACGGATTCTCCCATCATCCTCTGCGGACAACTGAAGTGAATGAAAAGATACCTGAGAAAGCGTGGGGAACACACAGGGCCCTCCAAAGCTGCAGCATCTGTGCCCATCTTCACAAGCACCCAGGGCGGGCTTGTTCTTATAACCGATCCCATCTGACAGTTGACGTGGCCACCTCCAGGGGCCACATGCCCACGTGGGCGGGTGTGAAGGTGCCCGGCAGTGGCGGGGCTGGGGCCCAACGCAGGCGTGCTCTCTCAGCTGCACGCATTTTCTCCAAGCTCGGCCGAGCTCCTCACAGCTGTACTTCTTTCAAGTATTCAGAGGGCTTTTAAATCTCTTTCCCAGCCTGCCATGGTGGGCGCCTCTTCTCCAGTGAAATCTTATCCAGATTCTAACATACAAAGCAGTTGGAGGCGGAGGCCCACTCAGTTCCCATCAGCATCTTGGAGGGGCCTGGGCTCCCTGGGGCTGGTGGAAGCTGTGGGTGAAGGGCCCTCGGCTGCCTCTGAGGCAGGGAGAGCAGAGGTCCAGGAGCCGGGTGGGCTCAGACCCCTGCGGTCAACGACGTCCACCCACCAGGGCTTCGTGAAGCCCCACGTGCCAGGCTCTGGGCAGCCCGGGCTGGAGATGCAGGGTCTTGGCCCCGAAGCAACTCCCATCTGGTTGGGACCAGGGCTTGACCAGAGGTGCGAACAAAGCCAGGGGCAACCAACAGGCAGGAGCAAGCGTTTCTGTCTGTGAGGCTCACAGGAAGTTTTCAGGAAAGAAGAAATTAAGATTACCCGGGATGGCAGGTGGCAGTCGACTGCAGTAGACTGTTCGCGAAAATAGCTGCAATTATTCCCCTCCTTGTATCCACACCCACTTGCAATGTGACTTTGAAGTCTTTCCATGGAGAGACAAGGTCTATTTGCCCAGCCCCCGAATCCCGGCTGGCCCTGTGACCTTGTCCAACAGAACATAGTGTCGGTGACACTGTCCCAGTTCTGAGTCCAGATTTCCAGAGGCCGTACCTTTTCTGCTGGTCCTGAATGCTGCACAGCCACCACGCCAACAAGCCCGGGCTAGCCCGCTGGACCATGAGACCAGTGCCCCAGCATCCTTTCCAACTTGCTGGTTGTTTACCAACTGCCTCCACAGACACAAGTCGGTGTCTAGTGAGAACGGCAGAAGCTCCCAGCAGAGCCCAGCCGAATTTGCTGACTTACACGGTCATGAGATAAGTGGTTATTGTTTCGAGCCACTAAGTTTGGGGGCAGTTTCTTATGCAGCAACTACTGACTGCTACATTAGTTACCCGACTTTCGGCAAGTCGCTCCATCACTTGGCGATGGTTTCACCATCTAACTGGAGGAGACAGGTCTTGCCCCCTTCATGGAGCAGCGTGTAAGAGTCACACGGGTAACTGCAAAAAAAGCGCACTGCGAATTTTAAAGTGCAAGGCAACCGAGGGGAGAAGTTATTAGCGTTAGAAGGATGGTCTGGAAAACTTGGTGTGGGTGGTTGGCTAACGCTTCACGTATAAACTGCCGTGTTTAATGCCTTTTTCCAGAGAATGGCAGAGCTACCCGTGGGGTCTGCTGTGGGGACGCTGAGTCTCCACTGACTTCTGGGTAGTTTCCAAAGCTTTCTGGTTGCTAAGGTGGTAGGTTATGTGCTTTATGATGGAAGAGGCACCAGGAACAGCAGCGAGCACCCTAGGAGCTGGAGTCGTGGAGAAGGTGTTGGATTCTGGCTGTACAGCCAGAATCATTGTCATTTCGTAGTTTATGCCCTTGGACAAGAGTGTTCCCTTTGCTAAGCTGTTTCCACGTTTGTAAAACGCATGCCGCCATCCCAGCTCTGCACGCCACGAGGGGCAGGTATAAGGCGGAGATGAGAAAACCCAGGTCAACGTTCGGGACCACCCTGAGTTACGACTCCGCGTTAAGTGACCTCCTGAGGTCCTAGGAAGATCAGCTGTGACCACAGACATTCAGCTGGAGGCCCGGCAGAAGCAAACTTCTTTTCCACCACACCATCCTGTGGAGGCCGTGGGCTGTTCTCCATTTCTGTGCGTGAACATTTATGTGAACAAAAGGAAACCTACAAAGCAACAAAGTGACTCTCTTCGTGTGGGAAAAGGCGGCAGAGAGGTTTTCCGGCCATTTTGTTGGCTGACGTTTTCCAGAACTTATCTACAGGGGGCTCGACGAAGGCTTTTGCTGTGTTTACTGTTCTGTACTGTGAATGCTTTAAATAAAGAGTAAACGGCTACACGAGCATTCCGTGTCAGGGCAAAGAACAGGCAGGTATACATGGAGCCAACACCTCCCTCCCAGCTCCCTGTTTACTATCGCCATAGAGACCGAGCCAGGCAGAGAGAGGGCAGCGCCTGGTAACCAACAAAGGGAAAGATGCTCCTCGTTTGGTACCCAGCCAGTGCCCAGGGCACTCCATCTGCTTGCCGAGGACACGGGAGCGTCGCACGCCTCCACAAATGCAGATGGGATTTTGCAGGACGCGCAGATGCATCACACAGCCTTCCTCTGGGATGAGTGAGAAGGGGACCAATTCACCCTCAGCCAGGGGGCTGGTCCGAGGCACTGTGTTTCCGGAGTGATCACGCTGAATTCATCTGGTAGAAGGCGGCCCCTCCCGACTGCCAATTAACTCCAGGCAACCTGGCAGCCTGCCCCTTGCCTGTTCACCGCGCAGACTCGGATGAGTTGTCAGCAAATGTGAGTGAATTCCCAGGGCTCCGAGGGCCCCAGCGTGAAAACCAGGGCTCCAAGTCGCCTGGGTAGAATGGGGTCGGGCTCGTTAGCTTCACGGGCAGAGAAAATGAATTTCCACCCAATCAACACATCTGTCTGGAAACACTCAAGGCTGAAACAAACATGCACTTAGATCACGCAGAAGGCGTGTGGTTCTTGTTTTGTCTTAGATGCTACGTTGGAATGACCAGGCTACCCCCAATTCAGGCTATCTTTAAAGAAAAACAAGTTCCAAACACTTTTAATTACACTCACACGCTACCCCACGCACTCCCTCTGATGAAACACGAAGCTCAATGAGGGAGGGAGTGCCCTCCAGATGCACGACTGCAATGGTGCAAAAGGTCCAGAACAGGTAAATCCCAGAGGCAGGAAGTCGACTGGTATTGCGAGGGGCTGGAGGGAGGGGAGAATGGGGAGTGGCTGCGAACGGGTCCAGGGTTGCCCTCTGGGGTGATGAGAATGCTCTGGAACTAGACAGTGGTGATGGTGGTGCAATTTCGTAAATGCACCGACTGCCACAGAATTGTGCGCTTTCAAAGCTTGGTTATTATAGTATTTGAATGGCGTCCCGAGAACTGTTATAGAAAAGTAATAGATCGCATGGGTGTCTGTGCCCCATGGCCTAGGTTTCAGTCCTGCCCCACCATGGATGGCTCTGGGGCTTTGGGCAAAGCCAGTCACCCCTCCACACCTCGATTTCCTCATCTGTAACGGTACCCACCACACACAGATGCGTGGAGCCTGCAAAGAGCAAGCAGTAATGCATCCTAGCTGTGCCTACTCCTAGGGCTCTTATTATTATTATTATTATTTTTGTGGTACACGGGCCTCTCACTGTCGTGGCCTCTCCCGTTGCGAAGCACAGGCTCCGGACGCGCAGGCTCAGCGGCCATGGCTCACGGGCCCAGCCGCTCCGCGGCACGTGGGATGCTCCCGGACAGGGGCACGAACCCGCGTCCCCTGCATCGGCAGGCGGACTCTCAACCACTGCGCCACCAGGGAAGCCCGGGCTCTTATTATTAATGCTGTTTGCAGC
The DNA here is from genome assembly GCF_005190385.1 of Monodon monoceros. Lineage (NCBI taxonomy): Eukaryota > Metazoa > Chordata > Mammalia > Artiodactyla > Monodontidae > Monodon > Monodon monoceros. The sequence continues at coordinate 104,579,029 of NW_021703784.1, forward strand.
CTTCAAATCGAGCAGGACCCTATGGGGCCTTCCCAGGACAGACCCCCCTGCCCCATGTCCTCCACCTGCCTCTTGTCTGTAGGAAAATTTTGGCCAAAGAATAAATTTAATCAGAGAAGTGAGAAAATATGGAAACAAAGGAAAAAGCAGTCAAACAGGACAAAATAATAATAGTTTAGCCATTGAACAAAGTCAAGGACCTTTAGTTCCTTCTCAAGGGCTCTAGATCATATTCTGAGCCGTATCCTGTGAGCTGTCTTGTAGATACTGAAACCCCTACCAGGTAGAAGTTAACTACATGACGACCGGACTGTAGCCATGACATAAGCTGTCACAATTCTGAGGACTGGCCTCAAGGAAATGGGAACAAACTGACCCTGGAACCAAAGATTAGCTGTACTTAAAACCATCAAGATGATGCTGATCAGGCCAATTTCAAAGATGACTGCCGGAGCTGACTGTGCTGTTCCTCACGTGGCCCCCTCCCTCCGCCTATGCGGCCCCGAAACCCCCCTCTAAAAGCTCTTGTCCCCTGATCGGCAGGGGCGAGTTGGCTTTTGGACAGGAGTCTACCTTCTCCCCAGGTTGCCGGCCTCCTGAATAAAGCAAACTTTCCTTTCTACCAACACGTCGTTTCTCTGCTCAAACCCTTGAACGGCCCCATGGGTCAGAACAAAACCCAGAGTCCTTACTGTGGCCCATCCCTCAGTCGGATCACCCCCTCCCCATCACACTACACTCACGACACTCTCCTTGCTGGTCCCGAAGCACAAGCCCCTTCCTGCCTCAGGGCCTTTGCACCTGCTTCTCCTGCCTGGAATGCCCTTACCCCACGTCTGCACGGCTCACCCCTCATTTCCTCCAGGTTGGACACCCCACCTCGGCATTGCCATCTGTGGCCTCGCTGTACGCCACCTGCCCCTCTGCTTGCCAGCACTCCCACCCCCGACATGCAGCTTCGTCCCCCAGTGGTTGCCGTTTCCCCGCCTGTTGCTGGAACCCAGCTCCTGGAACAGTGTCTGGCACACACAGCCTGCACTAGCACATCTTTGCGGAATGAATGAATCTGAGCGTCTCTGCATGTCAGATGCTGGGGATGGAGAGATGACTAAGCTAAGACGAGGCACAGGCTGGGGGGAGACAGACACGGAACAGATCATCACAACAGAGTGGGATGGGCCACGGAGGGGAGACGGGTCGTGCACTCTGGGGGCAAACAGGAGTGCGGGCTCTCCCAGCTGGGTCTTGTAGGATGAGTGTTTGGCAGATGGACAAGTGAGGGAAGGGTATCCCAGGCAGGGGGAACAGCACAGCAGAGACCCAGTAGTGTACAAAACTGGGCATATTTTCACAGGGCAAGGAGTTGAGGGTATTATAACGATCCTTAATAACAATGAACGATTACCCTGGATCACCTTGCCAGTGTTCACTCCAGCCCCGAGTGGTGACAGAATGACCATCTTCATTTTCGACAGGGACACTGAGACTTTGAGAGGATCCATCCTTTTCTGGAAGCTTTGTAACTATTGGAAGTAGAGCTGGGATTGAAAGCCGGGGCCTGAACTCCTGGCCACCACGGGGTCTGCAAATGAGGCTGCCACCCACTTTGTCGCTAAAGTTTTGTTGGAACACAGTCACCTCCTTTCACCGCGTACCGTGTGTGGCTGCTTTTGTGCTATGATGCAAGGGGGAAGCTGCTGCTACCCACCCTGCCCTTGAAGACAGATATTCACTCTCTGGCCCTTCAAGGCTCGGTTCGTGGAGCCCTGGCCCAGGGGATGGAGATGAGGCTGGGCAGGCAGGTCGGGGGTAGGCGGGGCCCCTGGTGTGGGGTCCAGGCAGGAGGGGTGGGGAAGGGGGAGGCGTGGAAAGGGGCTCAGGGTGGGGAGCAGAGGATGAAGGAGGAGAAACACAGGCTCTCGGAGGCAGGGAGGGAGACCTTCCAGCACTTGTTACCCTGGTGCCTTTCTGGGCCTGGCCCGTGCCTGGCCAAAGGGATGGAGACAGAGTGCGGGGCTGAGTCCCTGCCACGGACGTGCTCACGGCAGGAGACAGAGGCGCAGAGAGCGGGAGAGAGGGGAGAACCAGCCAGAGCTGGGAGGCAGCGGTCAGCGGGGAGGCGGGAGGCGGCGGGGAAGAGGCCGGGCAGCTGGGCTGCGGCACAGAGGCCGACCCTACAGGGCACCGTGCGTGCAGCGTTTGCTAAGTGCAAAGGTATTTGAGCTGCTTGCCTGGGAATACTTTGCCTGATGCTCCTGAGCCGGTTTTGAAGAGCCAGAATAATTAAAATCTGAGAGATGTTAAAGGAATATGTGTGAAGGTCACACTTAAAAGATGCATCTAGAAGCCCACGTCATGATGAGTGACAGGGAGCAAGAAAGGACAGCCTGGGTCTCCCTGCCCAATGCAGCCACAGCCGTGGTGAGGTTGGTGAGACACAGTCGGGCTCCACTGACCTGGAGCAGAATCTCAGTGCCCCAAGGACATCCAGTCCTTCAGCTGTCCCTGCTGAGAATCTAGAGGGCGAGGGCCCAGGAGAAAGTGGGCACAGCCGGTGCTCTTGGGCGTGGCAGGGAGGGCTGGCATCGACCTTCCTGCCAGGAGAGGCTGTGGACTATGGCCTGGGTCCTGGGGGCCGCCACCCGCCCCTCCTTCTGGAGGCCAGAGGGCAGCCTGGGGATGGGCTTGTGTCAGACAGGCGAGAAGAGGGGCTACTGGCCCTGGGGTCTTCCCAGTGACCGCCTGAGAGAAGAGGGCCCTGGGGGAGGGAGCCCGGGCAGGAGGCAGCCCAGCCGAGAACAGAGCAAACGCTGTGCGGGGAGGAGCGGCAGGATATTTTAAGCAGCACATGGAGGAATTCTGCGTTACCCTGGAGATGGGGTGGATGCAGGCTTCAGCGGCTGCAGAGCGTCTGTGCTCAGCGAGAGGCCTGCACTGAGTCTGGGCTGGAGTGGCCAATGTGATCCCTCCATCGTGGGGGTCAGTGTGGGCGGGTGGAGGTGGCCGTGGCTGCCCTGGCAGTGGGCAGCTTTAAGGGCCCCTGCCCTGCGAGGGAACCTACCAACCCAGGGAACCCTGGGGTCCCTGAGCCAGCCCCAGCCCAGCATGACGGCGAGTGTGCAGAGGGAGTGATAGGGGGATGTTATCTTCTCACCTCCCTTGCCCCGGACACATGCTCCTTATGATATGGCCTCAGACTACTCTGCTGCCTGCCAGGTTCTCCTGGCCCAGGCCACTCGCCTTCCTCCAGTCACCAGGGCAGCCTTCAACATCGTTAAATGGTAGTCATCTCATCAGAGGCCCCCTGAGGCCCTGCCAAGCTGGACCCAAGCTGGCCCATGTCTGAGGCTCTTGGGTAAGTACCCAGCTGAGCCTGGTAGCAGAGGAATGACAGAGGCCCCTGGCCAGGAGAGGTGGGTGCTCAGCTGGTGACCGCAGGCAGGTTCAAAAGCTCGTGCCCCCAGCTGTAAATAGTCACTGGATGCTTCTCCAGTAAGGAGGAAGGTCCTGCTGGCAGATGTGATCTCATCTGGTAAAGAACTCTTTGCAGCTGTTAAGGATCTCGAGATGGGATCGTCCTGGGTTACCCAGCTGGGCCTTAAATCCAATGACAAGTGTGCTCGTCAGGGACAAAAGAGACACAGACACACAGAGGGGGAGGCCGTGTGAAGATGGAGGCACAGGTTGGAGGGATGCGGCCACAAGCCCAGGAACACCTGGGGCTCCCAGGAGCACCTGGGTCTCCCAGGAGCTGGGAGAGGCAGGAAGGATCCTCCCCTGGAGCCGTGGAGGGAGCACAGCCCTGGGACACCTTGATTTCAGACTTCCAGACTCCAGACTGTGAGAGAATCAATGTCTCTGCCCAGCGTGTGGTCGTTCGTCATGGCCGCCCCAGGACACCGATGCAGTGAGCAGCATTTACTAAGAGTGTCATCGGTGCCAGGCACATTCTAGGCGCTTCACAGGCAGGACTTGCTGGGCGGCTCCAAAGCCCTTCCGAGTCCAGCAGGCATTCCCGCCACTGAGCCCATTCTCCAGACGAAGACCCCCAGGAGTCCGGTGCCGAGGACACGGCCCCAGGACGAAGGGGACTGGAGTGTGACTCTGAGTTGCTTGGCGCTGGGCCACACGTGGGACCCTGTGCACAGAGCTCCCATGGCGGGGGCAGGGCATTATCAGGGATGTCACCCGTTGAGGCAAAGTGCAACCTGGCAGGTGCCCCAGGAGCAGCTGCAGGCCTGGGTGCCTCAGGGTGAGCCTCGAAGAGGAACGGTCTGGCGGCTGCTTTATTCCACATCATCCTACTCAAGCCTTAGCCACTCCGGCTACAGAACTGGCCACTCGGCCCGACACTTGGCTGTGACCCTCGCCTACCTCCCACCCACGTCCCACCGGCGTCACTCTTCCTGCTGTTCCGCTCTTGTTCATGCCGCTCCAAGGCTGTGTCCTCAGGGACAATGGCCCTGGGCACGGACCTGTGATGCCCACTGTCTTCCTGAGTTCACAGGATCACTGAGCTTCTCCCACTCATCCTTGACATGGCCCCTGCCCCACCCTGACCCCGACACCTTGTCACTGATCGCTATGGACTGGATGCTTGTGTCTCCCTGCAATTCCTATGTCGAATACATCCCAACGTGATGGTATTTGGAGGTGGAGCCTTTGCGAGTTAATTTGGGTTGGATGAGGTCATGAGGATGGGGCCCCCATGACGGGATTAGTGCCCTTATAAGAAGAGGAAGACTTGAGCTCACTCTCTCTCTCTGCCACACGAGGACACAGTGACACCCAGCTTCCCAGACACCCCAGCCAGAAATGCACCAGGCTCTGCCTCACGCTGGGGTCTGCACTGCATGCTCCACTATGAACCCACCTGTGCCTCGCAGCAGCCCCGTGAGGTTAGACTGCACCCCCATTTCTCAGATGGCAAAACTGACTTGTGCAGGCTCACAAGGGTTGAAGTGAAGAAGAGTAGAGAGTCAGACTCAGGTCAGAAGATCCTGCACATCAAGGACCCTCAACACCGATGTCCCCGTGACGATGACGGTGTGTCTGGGGGTGGCTGAGCCTAAGGGCTCCCCAGAAAATGACCTAGAAGGACCAGCGTCCCTGAAACGGCAGTGTGTGAACTTCCCTCTCCCTGGTATCTTGGGGACAGAGCAAACTTGTAACGGAAGCTTTCCTCCTAGACCACAGCTCCAGAGCGCAGCTACTCCTTGTAGGAGAGGCTGGGTCAATGCTGTGGGCCAGGGGAGCCCCAGACAGCACCCCAGCTCCTGGTACCTGTGGATCAGAGGACGCTCCAGGGGTCCTGGGCATGGAGAGGAGGAAGTGCTCCCGAGGTGGTTACCCAGCCTCCTGAGTCCTCCTCTCCCTGACAAAGATGCTCTTCTAGCTGGTCTGGGTGGGGAAGGGGTTGGGAGACCAACGCAAGGAGACGTCTGTAAATGCTTCTTTGTGCTAACTGGCCAGAGCGGGCGGCCTGTCCCCGATGGCAGGCCTGTGCGGGGAAGCCGGCCCCGGGCGGGGCTGCAGCCTCAGCCGTGCCCAGGAAGGCGAGGCCGTGAGCCACCCACAGACTCTTACATCTCCAATGTTCAGAGGACTGATGCTTCTAGAATACAGGCTCTATGGGGCCAGTTTTCCTGCACACAGATGGTGAGAAGGCCCGTCATTTGCTCCTTGTCAGTAACAAAAGTTGGCACAAAAATGAAAAAACAGAAAATACATTTGTTAATAAGGCACCACAGAGAACGTGCAGGACAAAGACAAGGATGCCCAGTGGCACCCAGGGATGGAAGAGCGCGGATCTCCTCCGCAGGACAAGGGCTCAGGCCTCCTGACTCCCGGGTGCCAGGTGCAAGTGTGGGACCCACACGATACGGGGACCCGCTCACCTCCCTGTTGCTAAGTTGTAGGAGGACGGCGTGGCCCCAGACAATAGGACAGAACCTGGACCCCCAGTCCGGAGGAGTGGCTGCACCTGAGCAGGAAGCTGACGTCTGGGACGCCCCTTGGGGGTCCCACTCCTCCCCACCCACAGTGAAGAGCTGCGTCTTCATGCAAAATGAAGCTCTGTATTCTCTCTTTTTTTAAAATTAATTAATTTACTTTTGGCTGTGTTGGGTCTTCGTTGCTGCATGCGGGCTTTCTCTAGTTGCAGCAAGCAGGGGCTACTCTTCGTTGCGGTGCGCGGGCTTCTCATTGTGGTGGCTTCTCTTGCTGCAGAGCACGGGCTCCAGAGCGCCGGCTTCAGTAGTTGCAGCGCGTGGGCTCAGTAGTTGTGGCACGTGGGCTTAGCTGCTCCACGGCACATGGGATCTTCCCAGACCAGGGCTCAAACCCGTGTCCCCTGCATTGGCAGGTGGATTCTTAACCACTGTGCCACCAGCAAAGGCCCAAGCCACGTGTTCTTAAGGGCGTGTGACAAATGAGTTTCCCGAACTCACTAAAGCTCCGTCAATTCTAGAAGGGATGCCTGGGGCTGGATTGGGTCCCCTGCGCTCTGATTCCCAATGCTCGTGGCAAACCCTCACCTGGGCTGGAGGTGGAGGTGACCCTCCCCTGGGCTGCTGTAACCCGTGGAGACTGAGAGCCTGTGAAGGAAAACTTCTGGAAGGGTCCCCCGTTTGGGTCTGCTGGGAGGTAAATGTAGGAACAGTGGCCCGTAGTGCCCAGGATGTGGGTGCCACGCTAGGCCACAGCCACAGGAGCCTCGGGGGCTAAGGGGGATGTTTGCGCCCAGGGGCAGAGCAGGTTCACACATCGAGGGGTTGCTCCAAAGGCCGTTCCATCTGTCCTGACACCAAAGCGCCCCCGGGGCAGCAGAACCGGAGCAGAAGGGGCTCGGCAGAAATGACACAAGTCTCGAAAGTGCTCAGAGACCGGAGCAGAAGGGGCTCGGCAGAAATGACATGAGTCTTGAAAGTGCTCAGAGACCGGAGGAGAAGGGGCTCGGCAGAAATGACATGAGTCTCGAAAGTGCTCAGAGACCTGGCAGATCAGATGCTTAAACTAAAGAACAAGCAAAGCCACAGAGGGAAGCAGGCATGGCCTGGCAGAAATCCCGAGTCCGCGTTTTCCCTTCGTACCGACCCTACACTAAATACACAGCCTGGCCAGTCTTCACAACAGCCTGCGGGGCGCTGCTCTCACGGGCGGGTCACAGGCCAGCCGCCCAAGCCCCAGGGAAGGTACGCGGTGTGGCCGAGGAGACACAGAAAGAGGCAGCCTGCATGGGGACCCGGGTGTGATGACAGCAGCAGGCCTGCTCGTGGCGATGGCCCTGGCGTCTGCACACCTGCCCTGTTCCGTTCTGGTCAGTTTAGACCCGAACTCATCCTCGTATTTCAACAAATCAAGGGGCGGCTGGAAGGACGGCCATAGGATCCTCCCCCTCCCGTCTTCCCGCAGTGGGCTGCTCGTCACTTGGCCAGTCCTGACGGTGCAGACGGTGTGCAGGGAGGATGGAGTATGAACCAGAGGCCCAACTTCCTGGAAAACACGCTGCTCTTTGGGGGAAGTGGTAAAATACCGCAGAATCAGTAAAATCACCATTACACCCCCTCCAGCAGCACTCAAGATCACACAGATGCAGGGAGGCTCCGCAGTCCGCGCACCGCCCATTGGCCCACCCAGCTTCCCCAGCCACCCTACATGGTGGTCCAGGACAGGTCCAAGGCAGGGAAGGGGTCCGTGGTCTGACCAAAGGACTTCCAGAGCAAGGACTGGGGCAAAAGGGGGTTCAGACAGCCCTCGGGATGCCAAAGAGCAAAGGCTGTTGAGTTTCTCCAACCGAGGTGTTGGCTCGTCTATCATCTTGGTCTGGACACCTGGTGGCGGGCTGTACCTACTCGGCTTGTTAGCCAATGACTTGGTGCGGCCAGTGGGGCCACGCCCACCAGGGGACCTGACCGACCAAGGACTGTGCGTAAGGGCACATGCACTTGGGGTGTACACACCCCCCAGTCCCGGACCCGGGCCCTTCTCCCTCTGTCCTCTCTCCTCTTCTCAGAAGAAGGCAGGAATCCATCAGCAACAAGGCCTTTCTCCCTTTACCTGCTCACCACCTGGTGAGAACCTGCCGCCATTAGGGCAGGAACACGTACCAGCCTTTATACCCAGGCCCCCGCCTCTCACTCGCTTTCTCAGCCCCTCAGGCCCATCTGTGCCCACGTGGAGAGGGTGTGCGTTCTATTCTGTTTGGTTCCAGCCTATAAGGAAGCATCTAAGCCTAAGCCTATGAGGGTGCCATCAACCAGGGCCATGTGGATCCCAAAGAGGCTGCTATGGGCTGAATTGTGTCTCTCCCAAAATTGTATGTTGAAGCCCTAACTCCCAGTACCCTAGAATGTGACTGGGTTTGGAGATGGGGCCTTTGCAGAGGTAATAAAGGTTGAATGAGGTCATGTGGATGGGCCCTAATCCAGTCGGACTGGTGTCATAAGGAGAGGATATTTGAACACGCAGAGAGTCATCAGGGATGCACGCACACAGAGCCATGTGAGGACACAGCAAGAAGGGGGGTCACGAGCCAGCAGGCAGAGAGGCCTCCCAAGGGACCACACCTGCCTACACTTCCATCTCGGACTTCGGGCCTCCAGGACTGGGAGAAGATAAACATGTGTTGTTTAAGCTGCCCGTCCGTGTGATTCTGTTATGGCAGCTCGAGCAGATTGACACAGAGCCCCACTCACCCCCCCACCGGGCTTTCCTAGTAAATCGGCACTGTGCCTCGAAGCCCATCGATTTATTTTTATTTTTTAGTTACTATTATAATTGTTTATTTGCACATCTCATGCAGCAAGCACTTCACATACATTCCTTTCGGCCTCCTGACAATCTTTAAAAGGAACACAATTATCCCCATTTTACAGATGGAGAACCTGGAGCTCAGAGACCACACATCAATGGAAGCAGGACGGGAACCCAGGTCTGTCACGTGACAAAGGCTCTGGTCTTTCAACCTCACCACAGTGATTTCCCAAGCGCCTAAGAAAAGTCCCGTTTCAACTCTGTGTGCTGTCGGCGGGAACGTAAACTGGTGCAGCCACTACGGGCAACAGTATGGAGGTTCTCCACACCCCAAATTAAAATAAAACTAGCATATCATCCAGCAATCCCAGTTCTGGGTATTTATCCAAAGGAAATGAATTCACTATCTCAAAGAGAGATCTGTACCCCCAAGTTCAACACAGAATTTTCACAACAGCTAAGGTATGGAAACAACCTAAATGTCCGTGGATGGAGGGACACGCGAAGATACTGTGGTAGATATACACAGTGGAATATTATTCAGCCATAACAACAGAAGGAAATCCTGTCGTTTTCAACAACATGGATGAACCCGGAAGACATTCTGCCAAGTAAACAGAGAAAGACATATATACCACATGATCTCATTTATATGTGGAATCTAAACAAAACCTCACAGAAACAGAGAGTAGAATGGTGGTTGCCAGGGACTGGCGTGGGGAGATGCGGAGACGTAGGTCAAAGAGTACCAGGTTTCAGTTATAAGATGAATAAGGTCTGAGGATCTAATGTACAGCATGGTGACTACAGTCGATTACAGTATTGTAAAACTGAAACTTGCTAAGAGAGTAGAACCTCAGTGTTCTCCCCCCAAAAAGAGAGATACATATGAGATAAGTGAGGTGAAGTGTGTGGTAATTAACTCAGTGGGGGAATCCTTTCATGATGTGTATATATATGAAATCCTAACGTTGTACACGTCTTAAATATCTTACAATTTTAGTTGCCGGTGAAAAAATAGTGCCCTTTTATTTAGACCTAACCTGGAACGTCATCGTCACTTTGAGTGGCCTCCACATTTGATGAAGGGCTAGCTAAATGTGTGCAAGAGATGCTGGGTCTTTCACTGTCGTGATTAAAGGTCTGGACACCCTTTTAGATGACGAGCTGCTGGATGAACCAGGGACGTTTTGGTTGGGAAATAAAAAGTTGGGAAGGAAACATGCCAAAATGTTAACAACGTGTGTTTCTTAATGGTGGGGTAACAGGTGATTTTAATTTTCTTTTTTATAGTTTCTAGATTTTCTATGAGGAACATACTTTTAGAGAAAGAAAAACACCTTGATAAACCATAATTAAAAGATGAACTTGGTAGCCTGCTCTGTGAAAACGGTCAAGTGTTTTGCTTATGACCTCGGAAGAGAGGTTGGGCCCAACGTGTAAAAATGATCATGAGGCACATTTGGGCTCAAGGCAGATGGGACTGGCTGACCTGGGAGGTGGCCGGAAAGCCTCCAGCCACAGGCCGGGGTCACGCTAGACCAGATGAGGTCCCTTTCCACTTTTACTCTGTGACCTGAAGCCAATTTGGTTCCTGGTGTCTGTTCTTAGCTGGTTAAGGACACAGAGAGGAAAGATCCCCCCAACCTCCCAACCAAGCAGCCAGCTGTCACCCCCGAGCCCCCCTTATCCGGAGGGATGGGCTGTATCTCAGGTAATGAGCCTGAAGCAAACCATGGGAGGGGGGCAGATCCCGGGCTTGGCCTCTCTACTATATGGAGACCCTGGACAATCACAGGACCAGCCAGACCAGGGGCTCCCCAAGGTTTGGGAGTTTTGCATTTGCTCACTTACTCTATCCCTGGCACCTTGAACAGCGCTTGGCACGTTGTAGCTGCTCAGTAAACACCTGCTGAATGTGGGCTTCTCAGAACCCCTGCCTCACATTCGTGTGAATAAAAATTTTAACATCTGATTGCGCTGGGTTCTTGGGATAACCCCTGGGAAAGGGCCCCACCCCAGGACCGGAGCATAGTAGGTGCTCAGTAAAGCTGGTTCATCTATCCTGATCTCTGCTCTGTGTCGCTGTGGCCACCCACCCTGCACCCAAAGCCTTGGGAAACCCTCCTTCAGTGGTTAAACCCTGTCTTTTCTGGGTCTCATACATCCTGCAGCTATAAACGGGGAGAGGCAGAAGCACCCCTCCCCTGGGGAGATGGCGTCAGAGGGCCTGGGATCAAAGGCCTCCTTGCCCTCTCCCTCACCCCCTGCCTGCTCTGATAGGCTCGGGCAACAGCACTGCGGCCCCAGTTATTTTTAATCACATGATTCCCCGGGGTCTTTTGTCACTTAAACAGTTTAATTGGGAGCTGTGGCCCGCCTACAGCAGAGATGCTGGAGGAGATGTCAGCTGGAACACCCTGGCGGTGGCAGGTGGGGAGGGCCTTGTCCCCGGAGCCGGCCCCTTCTCTGGGGTGCTCCAGGCATCTAGAGCCAGTCTAGCACCATCAGGCAGATGAGGGAGAACTAATCCCCTCCACTAAGGGGAAGCTCCTTGAGGACCTGCAGCCCCAGGGCAGGGGGTGCTCATAGGGGTTGGCCATGGAGACAAGTCGCAGCTGAAGACTCTTGATGGGCAGTAAAGTGGAGGGGACAAAGTTTATCTGTGTTATCCCTTGCTTATCTGTTCATCCATTCACCTACCCGCCCATCCTGTCCATCCATCCTTCCTTCCATGTATCCATCCATCCAGTCACCCATCCTTCCCAACCACCCATTCATCCATCTCATGCACTGATCCACTGTTCACTGCGCATCTACCAGGTACCTCCTTCCACCTTCAGACACACTCAGCTTCCCTGAGGGGTTGCCAACTCATCCATCCATCCCGTCCTCCCATCATCCCATCCATCCATCCTCCCATCCTCCCATCCACTCGCCTACTGTTCGCTAAGCACCTACCAGACACTTGCTCCGACCTTTAAACCCACCGACTTTCTAAGGTGTGGGGCCTCCTCTTCACTCCCAGTTGGTAGGGGCCTCCGGGCCCTTCCCACCGCTTGGCCGGCCCCCTGCCGGGCTGCATCCCACCCTCCACCGTAACTTAAGCAGCTGGCGCTCCCCCGCTCCGGGAAGGAAGGAAACTAACAGGACACCTAACGTGTGCTGGGCACGCCACCTCTGTTTTCTCACTAAGTGGTTATTCAAGTCCACCCCGCTTTTCCCAGGAGAACCGGCAAGGGGTAGAACAAGGCCTGGAGTGCGCGTTGGACTCCGGATCCAGGATTCCCTCTGCTCCCCCTGGTGGCTCCCCAGGAAGCAGTCCTCGTGCTAACGGACTCTGAAAAGTCTCCAGGACAGACTCAGTGTTCAAAGTTCCAGACCGCCACCCTGGTTCCTGCGCTGTCCCAGCTAAGGGGCTGGACCTCTCTCAGCCTCCATTTACTCCCAGTAAGACGGGATAACGTACGCGTCTTATAGGTCCAGCACCTGCTGCTCCTTCAGCTGGCCACCTTGGCTGTTGCATGTTCTGGCAACTTTCAACCACTGGAGGCCACTGCTCTGTCCCCAAGCCACACCCTTGGTGCCCTCAGGGGCCAGAAGCAGAGACTTTGCAGTTCTCCCTGCAGCACAGCATGGCCCCTTCCCTCTTCTCCTCCTGGTGATCTCCTACTCATCCTTCAACACCCAAGTGGGCTGTTACCCCACCTGGGAGGTCACAGCTGTCCAGGAGCCCACTGGGCTGAAGAAGGCCAACGGGGTCCCTGCCCGCCCCTCAAGCCACTGCACAAGGTGGAAGCTTGGGATGCTTCTCCTATGGGAGGAACATGGTTTCCCTGACCAGGTCTGGGCCCATTCTTGGCAGACTTCCTTTTATGAGGAACCACCTGAGACCAAGTAGGAAGGGGGCGATCTGACCGACAGAAGAGGAGAAAGCCAGGTGAAGAGGGAGGCAGAGACTGGAGGGACGCAGCCACAAGCCAAGGAAGCCCTGAAGCCCCAGGAGCTGGACAGGCAGGAAGGATCCTCCCCCAGCGGCTTCAGAGGGAGCCAGCCCCGCCCACACCTTAACCTCAGACATCCGGCCTCCAGAACTGTGAGAGAATAAATACCTGTTGTTTGAAGCCCCTCCCCGCCCATTTTTGGGACTTCGTTACAGCTGCCCCAGGACGCATAGGTCATCCCAGGGATGAAGAGGGGGCTGAGGCACAGAGAGGTTATGCGAGGTGCTCAAGAACACACAGCTCAGCACACAGAGTGTCAGGATGCAAACCCTACTTCCCTGGCCCCAAGCCCGTGTTCCTAACTACTCAGTGAGGGGCGGAGCTGGTCCAAGGGCCCAGGAAAGCTCCTGATCACCACACAGCCTGCCCTTAAGGTCAGATCTCCCATCCCATCTTCCCGGACACGCCCCCCTCCAGCCACACCTGCTCTCGGCCTGGCAGCGTCATAAGCCCATGCCTTTGCCCAAGCTGTGCCCTCATTCTAGAATGTTCTTCCTCCTCTGCTCACCAATGTCCTCCCCACCTCTCACTCCGTATTCCATGTCCCCACGGGCCGGGGAGCAGGGTCCATGCTGCCTGTCTGTGGATAAGCTTGAAAACAGTGATACTTGAACCTGCACACTGGAGTGTGAGATGCCCTGCACGACATTCTTTCCCTTAGCCCCGTGACAGCACTGCAGAGCCCGTGGGGTGGAGATGACTGCTCCCATTCTACAGATGGGCAAATGGAGGCTCAGAGATGGGCTGAAAGTCACGGCCCAAGGTCAGCAGCAGAGGTGGGAATCTGAGCTCGGAAATATCTGATTCTAAAACCCAGGGTTTGTTCTACTAAAAAGTACGTAGCGCTCACGCACACACGTAGCTGCCCCACCAAGCGCTCTATAGGCATCAGCTCGAAATGCCCTCCAGCAGCCCTGCGGAGCGCACAACGGAGCCCGTGCTGCAACGAGGGACCCGGGCACCTGAGGCCACACCAGCAGCCCCACGCCACATTGTAGGGAAGCTGCAGAGCACAGGGTCAGACTCTGGCTGCTCTGCTTTCCGGCCCGAGTTCACAGCTCCAGGACACAGCCCTCCACCCTGCGCCCCCTCCTCCTGGTGCACCCGGAAATGCACCCCTGTTCCGCTGGGCTCAGTCCCAATCCTGTGAGTGGTCTCGGTGGGGCTGCCTCTGGACCATCCTGCCCTGCCCTAGCCTGGGGTGGGCCTGAAGCCCAGTGGGATCCCCGCACCCTCTCCTGGGAGTGGGCGTCTTGAATAGAGGAGACGGTGGGCAGAGCTGCCCGAGCCCCTGCCTTGCCTGGCGCCTCTCCCTCCAATCCTGTGAGCCGCCGCCCTGCTCCTGCCCTCACCTGTGCCGGCCAGAGTGGGCCTCCTCTCGCCGGCAACCTTGGGAGGCTCAGGGCCCCGGTGCACCCTACGTTTCTGAAGATGGGAATGCAATTCTGGTTCAAACGGCAGCTTCGCATCTCAATTTGCCACGTCGTAGGTTTCAAGCAAGGGCCACTCCCTTCCTCCCTCCTGGCCATGATTTTTCAGTGTTTGAAAAAGCTCTAAAGTGGGAAAGCCAGGGGCACATTCATGCAAAACATAAGTCTTTGAAAAGCAGAACACGTGTGTGCTGATCTGTCGTGCTCAGCCTTCCTGCTGACCAGACTGGGACCCCAGACGCCCACCCGGCCAGCCACGGACCCGGAAGGGGCTTCGACAGAAGTTACGGGAGGAGAAATGACACAAACGCCGCGCCTGGACCAGTGCAGGGTCAGCGGGCAGAATCACAGACAGAGGCTTCCAAGCGCTGACTGGGATGACCTCCGAGGGGTGTGAGATAACCCAGTGGGGTCATGTGTATACACGCCCAGACGCACGTATGTGCACTTGAGCACACACATACACACACACCCACACTTGCACATCACATACCCATGTACACACACGAGCACGATGCAGTCTTATGCACACACACGTACACGCATACACACACGTACACACCCACGCTGTGGGCCCTAGTGCTCAGCACTGAGAGGGGGCCCACAGCAGCCCCCAAACAGCCCCATTTCTGGTACAAGCCTCTTCACGCTGCCCGGTCAGTCAGCCCTCAAATCCCAGGGGGTCTGCGAGCTGAGCCCCAGCTCCGCAGCGGGCCCGCCTGGGCCGTGACAGGGAACCCCAGCGCCTACGGCTTCCGGCTCTGTCTACTTGGGATGTTGAGAGGGTGGGGAAGCCTGGCGGGGAAAGGACTTTTCTGTCCACAGGAAACAAGACCTGGCTCTCCAGGCCTGCAGCTGGCCATCCTCCAGGTCCGAGTCCGGCCTCCCTGGCAGCTCTCAGGCTCCGGCTGCACGGACCGTGGGGCCATGCCCACCCGTCCCTATGGGCTGCTCTGTCCCGGGCTCCACCTTCAGGATGGCATGTGCCCACCTGGCCCTCAGGTGACCCACCTCCACGAAGCCAAGCAGGGTCCTGGTGAGCCCTGTCCGCAGTCACCTGCGGGGACCACGACGGCCCCTTCCAGCTCCAGGCCGGAGCACTGTGTGCAGGGGGTGGGAGGGAGGGGCTCAGAGCGAGCAGGCGGGCACACCTGGCCCACCAGGGGCGTCGGCAGGGGGTGCAGGAGAGCTCGGCCCTGAGGCCGAGGCTGAACCTGGGAGGATAAGGAGGGCGGGCCAGACATCAGGCTGTGGGGTGTGGCCAGGTGCAAAGGCACAGAGGTGCGGGAGGACATGATGTGCCTGGGGACAGAGCATCACAGAAGGCCAAGAGAGGGACGTCAGTGCCTGAGGGGAGAAGCGAACAGGGGCCAGATCCAGACGCCCCACTGGGCTCTTCTGAGGTGACCCTGAGAGCCACGGGGAGACACTGGGGCTGTGAGCATTCCTCACACCAAAGGAAGGCCCATTCCACCTCCCTCCCAGGGCCAGCAGTGCACTGGCAAGGAGTTTCTCCCCGTCCCAGCCCCCGTGGCTCCGTCCTCCTTACGGTCCTGGCCACCGCCTGCACGTGGTGTCCCCGCCTGACCGGAGGCTGGTCTCATGGTGAGGGTTGGGGGAGCTGACCCTCCAGCAGACATGATGCACAGGCAAGGCCTCAGGCCCCAGGCCAGCCTCGCTCATTGCAAGTCTGCGTTCCCAGCCCAGGTGCCCGTATCCGCAGCCCCTCATCGGGGGCCTGGCTGAGGCATCCGCACTCTGACCGACCACTGTGACTCAAAACCTTTCACCCCAGCCCTTCTCCGTCTCCCTCTCCCTGGCCCACGTGCCGTAAAGAGGCAGGAGGTCCACGGCAGTAAGACCGCCCCCCCACCCTGGTCTGTGCTGAGCCTCATCTTAATGGACCACCTGGACGCCTGATTATTTGCACAACACTCAAACTGTGAATTGGGTGAAAATCATGCCCGTGTACCGGGCTGAGGACAGGGCTCCACGCGTGACTACCTGCAGAGTCTCAGGAGGGTGGCTGGCACGCCTGCCCAGGATGTGCCCGACAGACATGGGTTACATCCATCCTTGGGGTTTGCGCCACCCTCTGTGCTGCTCTTAGGGCAACGAGGAAGCAGCGGCCAGACCCTGGCACAAGCTGGGCCCAACACTGGAGCCCACTGTAAAGCTGCCTTGTGCCTGGGCGCCCCTCAGCTCGGGGTTTTCTCACCCCGGAAGAGCCTCCCAGCCCCGCTTTCAGACTGCCCAGACCCCCTCATTCCATCCACGCCTGGCCACCCCAGTGGAGACACTCAGGGCACATGCCAGGGCACTCCTACCTGTCCCACCGTCCACAAGCACCCACCCTCTTCACCCATAAATGCGCACGCCCGGTTCTCTGTAGCCGGCACCGCGCCTGGCACAGAAAATATCAATGGATGTTAGAGGAAGAAAGAAGGGAAGGAGACAGAAAAAGTATGTAGATCCTGGGAGGTGAAAGTAGCCTGAAGACCACCGTGCCCACCAGTCCATTCAACAGTCAGGAGAGCCAAAGAGGTTCCGTGGCTTGGCCAAGATCACACAGATCCTGGCAGAAGGGATCGTCCTAGGCTTTGGCGCCCAGCCGGGTGCCCCGTCCACTGCACCACACTACCTGGGAGGCTCTTCCACTTCCCAGGAACTCCAAGCTGCTCCCACCAGCAGATGCAGCCCCGCTCAGAGCTGCAATGTAACAGCCCAACAGGGGTGGCCTCTCCCCAGATTAAGTCCCCACAAGGCACCGCAGTTCCTCAAACTGCTGGTGAAGCAACTGGCCCACGGATGGATTCCTTGCAGCACGGGTTCCTTTTGGCAAGGGTGAGCACCTCAAAAGCAAGCATTCATTCACCAGAAAAGCCGCTGCTCCCTTCTCGCTCCTCATAGCTATGGGTGGACGCTGTGCTAATCTCCGGTGTTGCCTGTAGGGACTGCTGGTCCGGGGGCAGGAAGAGACCGCCCAGAATCAGAGAGGGCTAGTGCTCAAGGGGGGGACCTCACAGCACCTGATGTATCAGTCCCTAAACTTCTCAGACCTTACAGACCACCTTTAAAAATTCTGTGGTGCTGTTCGTGCACTCTCCCGAAGTGAAATCCATAGATGATGCACCTTCCCTGTATACGTAATCCCAATATAATGCCTTCTGACTGTAAGACGCAGGCTAACTAGAACAAGGAAGTAGTTCACAGTAAAATTATCTGCATTTCAATATGAAATGCTTATACCTATATATAGCATCACCACGAATGTGAAAGCCACAAATTCAGAATAAGCAGGTGACCCCAGTCCCACCAGCCCTGCTGCTGTCAGCACCGAAGTGCGAAAAGGCTCTTGGTAAAGTTCCAAATGAAAACCCAGCACAGGAGGCTTCTGCTCTCAGCACGGTGCTGTGGAACCGCTACAGAGCGACCTTCCCGATGGTCACAATCGTAAGACTTTGCACAATAAAAAGGCTGCCCCCCCCGCCCCCCGCAGCAGTGACCCGGGGATTCTGTAGAATAAAGAACAGATTGGCACACGGGCAAGTTTCTATTCTGCGGGGCTTGGCCCTGAGGGCATGCTGCAGACACAAAGCCAGGAGGCACAGGCAGGGAAAACCCTCATAGAACGCTGCCCATCTTCCTGGCTGGAAGAACTGGGGAAGATGCTCAAGCAGATGGAGCTGGTACTGGAGGGGGAGAGGAGAGGGTCCCGGAGGGAAGAAAGCCAGAGGAAAGATGTCCCTAATTCTGGGTATGTCTGCAGAAGTTTCAGCCTGACCTTGACTCGTGAGTGTGTGTGTCAGACTCAGATTGAAGCGCAGCAAAAGACTATATTGTTGAACTAAGACTTGAACCGCTGACAGTGAGATGGAGCTTAAGTAGCCCGAGTAACCGTCAACTGCAACAAAACATTAAGAGCCCTCAGAGGACTAGAACAGAGCCCAGAGTCTAAACGGCATCATGCTCACCATGTCAAGCAAACAACCCCAAATTTCCAGAAAACCAGGACCCATTCTCAAGGGAAAAGACAGCCAATAGGTACCAATTTTGAGATGATACAGATTCTGGAATTGGTAGGTGACGGCTTTAATGCTACTGTTATAACCCTTTCCCTGAGGCAAGAGAGAGGTAGTTGACATTTTCATTCAAAAGGACGAAATGGAAAATTTAAAACTGAGAAACACAGTATCTGGAAAAAAAATTCAGTGGATGGCCTGGATGGTAGAATGGAGATGACAGAGAAAAGAGTGAGTCAATGTGAAGATAGATCAATAGAATTTATCTGATAGGAAGAAGAGAGGGAAAAAAAAAGATTGAAAAACATTAAGAGAGAATCAGGGTTTCAAAGGACAACATAAAAAGATATATTAGAATTGGGTAATCAGAATTCCAGAGAATGAGGCAAAAAAAAAAAAAAAAAGTACTTTAAGAAATAGTGTCCTCATCAAAAGGAAAAACATTTGTAACTATGTGTGGTGGCAGATATGTTAACTAGACTTATTGTGGTGGTCATTTTGCAATATATATGCAAATATCAAATTATGTTGTGCATCTGAAACGAATATAATGTTATATGTCAATTGCACCACAACAAAAAATGAAAAAAAAAAAAAAAGAAATAATGGATATAAACTTCCAAAATTTGATGAAAGAAATAAATGTACAGATGCAAGGTCAGCACGGGATTCTAGTTCCTGGAAAGCTAGAGTAAGCACATTCCACCGTGTCTCCCCTAATGAACGCAGTAATAAACCTGGACAGATGCAGGAGTAATTACCTGTGGACTAAAAATAGCAGCAGGCAGGCTGGGGAAGGAGGCCAGATTTCAAAGCACCAGTAAACAGGCTGTGACTTTCCACTTATTTTGCTTCAGGTAGAAGCTGGCTGGATTCCAAGGTTACCTGAAGGCCAGGCCTGCACACCAAGTGCAGATGAAAAAAGCTTCAAGACGAGCCTTTGTTTTTTTGACCCAAGGAGTAGGACAAGGGAATCCTAGGGCTCAGAGAGAGTGTGTGTGTGTGGGGAAATCATCTCTTTTTTTTTTTTTTTTTTTTTGCTGTACGCGGGCCTCTCACTGCTGCGGCCTCTCCCGTTGCGGAGCACAGGCTCCGGACGCGCAGGCTCAGCGGCCATGGCTCACGGGCCCAGCCGCTCCGCAGCATGTGGGATCTTCCCGGACCGGGGCACGAACCCGTGTCCCCTGCATCGGCAGGCGGACTCTCAACCACTGCGCCACCAGGGAAGCCCGAAATCCTCTCTTTTATTCTTCATTGCATTTTCTCCTACCGATGGCTCCAGGAAATCCTGCAGTGGATACCGGGCGGGCACCTAAAACTCTGAAGGACAGGAGACCTTCTCTCTGGCCATAGGAGGTGTGGTTCCAAGAACGTGCGATGAATCCTCACTGCTTTCTTCTTCTCTCTGTTCTCCTGCCACATGGCCATGGGCGAAGACACATTTGCAGTAGTTCATGGCAAGGCAGGGAAATTGAGGTCCCAGCTTTTTGTCTGGAGCACACAGCAGGGGTGCCCAGAGCACTGGAAAGTGTCAGGGAGACTGTGGAGATGAGGGAGCAGGGGAGTGATCATGTAAAGTGGTATATGAACTTCTGTGCTCACTTCATGCTGTGCCTGTGTGGATCAGACCTTCAGTAGCATGTAAAGATATTGAGAATGGGTCTAAGGGGTGATCCACCACCCATCTCCAAGACTGGCCACTGCTGGTGCACATGTGGGGCAGATCTGAATAGCAAAGGCTTTGAAGACTAAACTGACACTGCAATCACACCCATGAAAAATTGGTTGGAACTTGGGGTCTGACCCCAACCAAGTTAATTGCCTAAATCAACATTTTCCATAGGATTTACACAAGACCCACAGTATTGTAACAAAATATTCAAAATGTCCAGGATACAAGATGAACTTAGTTGGTATACAAAGAGCTAGAAATATGCCAGCTCTCGAGGGAAACAACAGATGTAGAAATATTTACTGGATATGCTCAAAAACAAGATTGAGGAAAGAATCAGTGAACATGAAGATAGATCAATAGAAATTATCCAGTCTGACAGAGAGAATTACATAAACATAAATTCAAGAAGCTCAGTGTAGCCCAACTGGATTAACTCAAGAAATTCATACCCAGACACACCACACGCAGATTGCTGAAAATGAAAAGCCAATAAAATATTCTACAAACAGATAGAGAAATATGACTCCTCTCTTATAGATGAACAACAATTTGAATTATTGCAGAGTCCTCATCAGAAACCACGGGGATCAAAAGGAAATGGAACAGTGTTTTAAAAGGTCTGTTAAGGGACTTCCCTGGTGGTCCAGTGGGTAAGACTCCGTGCTCCCAATGCAGGGGGCCCGGGTTCGATCCCTGGTCGGGGAACTAGATCCTGCACGCACGCCGCGACTAAGCGTTGGCATGCCACAACTAAAAGATCTCACATGCCTCAGCGAAGATCCCGTGTGCCGCAACTAAGACCTGGAGCAGCCAAAATAAATAAACAAACAAATAAAAAAGTGCCGTTAACCCCAAACTCTACATCCAGTGAATACCCTTCAGGAATAGTGGTTAAATCAAGACATTTTCAGATGAAGAAAAAGCACGAGAATTTTTTGCCAGCAAAAGCCAACTCTAAAAGAAACGGTGAAAGCAATTCTTCCACCGCAACATGGAAATGATACAAGAGAGAAACTGAAAATCAGGAATAAAGGAAGTGCAACAAAATTGGTAAAGAGCTGTGTAATAGCATATCATTCACGTCTGACGTTCTTGAAGATATTTACGATGGTTGAAAGTAGAAATGATTACGTCACATGATAGGGTTTTCAATACATGCAGATTTAATACACGTGAGAAACAGAACATGAAAGGAGGAGAATGGGGGACCCACACAGGGGGAAGGTTTTCACATTCCACTTGTAGCGGTAAAATATTAACGCTCAGAAAACTGTGAAAAGTTACGTAACCAGAGCAACCACAAACACATGAAGCTACACAAATAAGAGTAAGACCTTCGGTAAGTAAATTAAAACTTGGAAAAGTAAACTACCCAGATTTAAAAAAGAAATCAGGAAAGAAAAAAAGAGAACAAAGGATGGAGAGAACAAAAGTAAACTGGTGGATACCAATATAAACAGATTAATAAGTAGATCAAATTTAGTTTAAACACAGCAGATAAAGAGACCCCGTCAGAATGGAGTTTTAACCAACCACCCACTGATCTGCCGTCTACAAGGAATCGGCTTTTCATATAATGACATAGGGAAGTTTGAAGTGAAAGGATGGAAGAGATATATCCTGCATATACTAATTACCAGGGATGAACAGGAACATGAAATAATAATCAAAAGATCAACCCACCAAGAGTACATAACGGTCTCGAATAAATTTGCACCTAATACCAGAACTCCAAAATACAGGAAGCAAAATCTGACAGAACTGAAAGGAAAAAATGGACAAGGACATAATTATATTGCAAAATGTCAACATTCCTCTCTTAGCAATCAATAGAACTAGTACAGGGCACGTCAACAGAGGCATAAGAATCTCTGAAAAGTAACATCAATAGGATCTAATTGACATTTATAGAACAGTCCACAGAATACACACTCTTTTCAAGGCCTGCAGAATATTCACCAAGAGCACACATCCTGAGTCACAGAACTAGAAAAAGTGCAAAATAAATTCAAAGCACGCAGGAGGAAGAAAATAACAAAAGCAAGAAATCAGTGAACTAGAAAAAGAATAGAGGAAAATCAATGCAGCTGAAAGCTAGTTCTCTGAAAAGATCAATAAAGTTGATAAGGTTTTAGCAAAATTGGCAAAGAAAATAAAGAAGACACAAATTACCAACATCAGTAATGAAAGAGGTGCTATCACTACCGAAGAGACATTAAAGAGATGATGAGGGACTCTAGGAACAACTCAGATAAATCTGACAATTTAAAGTGGACTAATTCTTTGAAAGTCACAAACTACCCAAATTCACCCAGGAAGAAACAGATAATCTAAACTGCATTATAGCTATTAAAGATATTGAATTCGTAGTTTAATAAACATCTGAAAAAGTCATCTTTAGACTCAGATGGTTTCACTGGCAAATTTTACCAATCATTTCAAGAGAAAACAACACCAATTCTACACAATCTTTCCCAGAAAAGAGAACTGGAGGAAACACATCCCAAATCAATTTATGAAGCTAACGTTACACTGAAATCCAACCCAGACAAAGACAGCATCAGAAAACGAGGCCAGTATCTCTCATAGTGCCCTCAACAAAATACTGGGAACTCAAATCCCTCAACATATAAAAAGAATAATACCTCATGACCAAGTGAACGTTACCCCCGGAAATGCAAGGTCGGTTCAATATTTGAAAAGTCAATTGACACAAAGGACCACACAAACAAACTGAAAAAGAGGAACACAACCACCTCGACAGATGCAGAAAAAGTGTTTGACAAATTTCAATGTATCCATAAAGAAACGGCGTGCGCCAGGCCTGGGACCCAGGTCCCTGACTCCCATATTTTGGCTCCAAGTGGCTTGGGGAAGGCTGAGGCGGGAGGTGGTAGAGACAAGAGCCTTCTGGCTCCCCACCGGCCTCTGCTGCTACCTGAACAGCACAGGCCAACGAGGGTTAGTGGAACTGCCTTGCTGGCCGGAGGGGGAGACAAAGATGAGAAAAGCCAGGGGGCCCAGGCCATGCTGACGCCTTGGAGACAGAGCAGTTTCCCAGGAAGTGCTTACTGAATTGAGGGGCTGGCAAGGACTGCTTAAATGGTTGGATCTAAGATGGCCCTGGACAGGAGAGACATTGATTACAGGGAGTACCGGGTCCCCTCAAAGATACGAATAACAGCAACGATAGTAACTATAATAATGACAATTATGCAATAATAGCGATAGGCAATAAGAGAAGCAAAATGCCTGAAGTGCTTGGAAACGTCCTGCACGATCCCCCTGGCTGTCAAAGGCCTGTTTATAATTATTTGAGCCTAGAGTCGAATCCCTGTTACATATAAGATAGCAAATAATCAGCATGGCTAGTTAATTAATAACACAGTAAGATTACGTATAACAGCACCTGCCTACGCTGTGGCAGACGCTGTGCTGACTGCTTCGCATTTAAATCAGCTGATCCTCCCAAGGGAACGGGGCGAGATCCATCGTCCTCCCTCTTTTACACACGAGGAAATTGAGAAGCAGAGGGGCCACCCAGCCAGCCCACATGGCGTTGTGCGGACAGTCAGGGGTGAGGCTAGGGTTTGAAGGCAGGCGCTGGGGCTCCAAGGCCTCGCCCCACGCTGCCCGTCTGAGATGAAAACCCACCGTCGCTGTACGTTTTGTGTGGTGCAGGCATTCCTGCGCCCGCTGCCTGAGCTCACGGAGGGTCTGGAACAAATGGCAAGTCCGTGTGCAGCCTTCTTACGGGATGTCAGCCTCCCAGGGGCTTCCTGAGGTGAGTGTGCGCAGAAGGGCTGCCCTCCGTCCCTCTGCCCTCAATCCCCCTTGCCCTGTCCCTGCGCCGGGACCGTCCATCCTCCCGCTGGCCTCCTGGCGTGTCCGCAGCCCCACCTGGCCCTGCAGAGGCCACAACGTGACTGCAGGCCTCTGACTCCTCAGTCGACAGGGCCGAGTGGGCTCTGCTCGGAACAGTAACCTTGAAAACATGCTCCCTACTAGAAATCCTGGTGGAGGGATGCCCGATTCCCCGGAGGAACTTCTCCCCAGGGCTCCGATTGGAGCAGGGACCCACACGCCCCTCTCTGCGGCTTCTGCGCCCCGCGGCTGCCATCTAGCGACTGAGACAGGGAACACAGGGCCAGAACCGCTTCCTGAAAGGTCCAAGAAAAACAGCAAGCGGAGGTGGGGTCACTGTGTCAGGGGGGTTCCTCCAACATGGAGCCTTCCCGGGGGGCTGCGAGGACGCAGGAGGTCCTAGGACAACTTCTCCATTGTGCTCCTATGCTTGGAAACTAGCAGTTATTTCCGTATTACAAAACAGCTTCAGGTTATCCAGGTTTTGAATAACCAGACCTGTACCCTGGTATAGGAAGACCAAGCGCTGACCTGGGCAGCCTGGGGGGCGTCCTTCTGTCCCCAGATGACTTAGTGGGGACCTGTGTGATCTTGGCCGGTTCTCCCAAAAGCTGGTTCAGGGAGAGGGGCTGAGAATCTTTTGGAACCGAGACTACACATCACCCTTATCTCAAGGCAGTTAGATGGGGTGTGAGGTGTGCCGGAAGCACATTTCCCCTGGATGGAGGGAGGGTGGGGCTCGGGAAGGGTGAGCAGAGCCAGCAGGAAGGGAAACTGGGCACGTGGCCGGTCTCCCGAGGCCATCCTGGGCCCACCAGGTCTCCCTCCCATCCCAGAGAAGATGCACAAACCCTCTGAATGCACCCCAACCCCAGCCCCCAGCTTCACCGTGCCCACAAGTCACTGGGACTCTGTCAACATGCAGGTCCTCCTTCAGCAGGTCCCAGGGGGCCTGGAATTCTGCATTCCTAACAGACGCCCAGGTGGCCATGCCGACGCTGTGGTCTATGGACCACACTCAAAGTAGCAAAACCTTCCCACATGGCCCTTGACTTCGTTAAGCCAGGATCTCAGACTCCAGGTACACCCGAATCCCTGGAATTCCCAATTCGGGGGCGGAACCCAAGGACCTGCATTTCTAGCAAGTTCCCAGGTGACACCACTGCAGTGGCTGCTGGTCAGGGAGCACGTCCGGAGACCCACTGGCCCCAGCCCAGGCCACCTCAGTCAGCCTCCAGGGTGGGATTTTTAGAGCCCCCCATCAAGGGACTCTGAGAACCCCGACTTCCACGCCACCTCCATGCCACCTCCTCCGCCTCAATCTGCCCACAGCGTCTCAAGAATTTTTTCATCTCGAAGCCGACGGGAGAGAGTAAAACTCCAACAAAGTGAAACCCAAGCCATCACGTTAGTCATCAAAGCGCTGCTGTTTCCCAAACACGGCCTAAACGGGGGTTACTTTTAAGCCGAGGGAAGAGCAGGCCCACGTTCACCGCCGTCCCCCCTAGTGCAGGGGTGGGGCGGCAGGTCTCCGAGCATCACTGCAGTTGGGACCCCGGGAGAGGTAAGTTGGACGCAGCCGTCTCTGAGTCGGTGTGACGGCGCTCACGGGCAGCTGTGCTGTGACTACCAGGATATGCGGCTCTGTGCAGGCTCTGGGGGGGGGGGGCAAATAAAGCATCTTCCCACCCCAGCCACCTCCGCCCAGTCCAGAAGCAGTCACTGTATGATAAGGCGGGTGGTCCACCGCGGGGTGCACGGGCCCCTGGGCAGCGGAGGGCACGACTTCTCAGCGTGTGCCATTCTGGATAGCCTGGGACTTTGTTTGCCTTGGGGGCAGCTGGCCCTGGGTCCTCCAGGTCAGCCACACTCACCTGGAGAGGCGAGAGGTGAGCACAGTCAAGGTCACCTTGGCTGCCCACAGTGGCCACCTGACACATGCCCCCAGTTTGCCCCGAAGGAGGAAGGAAGGGCAGGCAGGTGGTGGCCTTGTTTGAGGAGCTCAGAAGGAGAGGGGAGGAGTGAAGCGTCTTTCTGAAGTCATGGCCCACGGCCAGGCCACGTGACTGCCACCTGCCACCACTGTGAGGGCCAGCTAGGCCGAGGTCTCCCTGGTAATCGGACAGCCCGCTTGGGTCGGGCGCGAGGCCCTGGGGCACATGATGTCCCAGCTCCAAAGGAAGCTGGTAGAAAACGGGTGAAACATTACCACCCCAATCCCCCAACTTCCCCTGGCGTGATGAAGTGGGAACTTCCCTCGGGCTCTGGACTCAAGCCCTGTCTCTGCCTCTCAGTTGGCTGTGTGACCTGAAGCAAGTGACTTAACCTCTCCGAGCCTCCATTTCTTCACCCAGAGAACAGAGACCAGTGACTTTCGAGGGCGGGTCTAAATCACAACTGCAACCAAGACAATAAATCCTAAGGGACACCATTTATTGAGCGCCTACTGTGTGCAGAGGCCGTAAGAGCTTTATAGTTATGGGGTCATTTAATCATCCTCAAAACAATGCCGTGTGACAGGATGACTGTCGTCCACGTGGCACAGAAGGGGAAACGGAGGCACCAAGGGTCAGGAGGGAGGGGTGGAGGCGGCACGGAGCCCAGGGGGTCTGGATGGACCGTGGTGAGGATGCAGGTAAAGCACTTGCCCCGGTCATGGCACACACAGGGGGAGTCCACCCGCCTCCTGCTGCCCTGGGGCCACCCAGGACTGTCTGGGCTCACCGTGGTGGGTGAAGGGCACGTGCCCCACCCGGCGCTCCCGTGCTGTGTCCCAGCTGTCAGTCACACGGGGGAGCAGCATATGCTTTCGGGTCAGCGAGTCCCACATCAATGGCACACGTGGAGAGCACCGCGTGACCAGACAGCGCAACACGCCTGGGTTTGAGAGTTCTGCCTGCCGGGTCACACGTATACATCACTCGTAATGGACATGAGCTACACGTGATAAAGAGGACTCGGACAGAACCATGTATTTCCCACCAGAATCACACCCAGTGAGGCAGGAGAGGCCTGGGCAAGACGGGGGGACCTGAGTCGGCCCGAGGAACTGTGAAAACAGCCCCAGTTCCTGCTAGCTCAGGAGGGGTGTTCAGCTGGCCTCCTCTCCTCTCCTCTAAAATGCTTTTTAAAAGGGCTGAACGTATGAAAGTTAAATGATACCACCACATTAAACTGCATGTACTTAATCAGGGCTGTGTGATCCACAAGTTTTCCTTCCTCCAGCTGGTTATTAGATCACCTCCAAATCCATGCATCTAACCATCCGCCCACCCATTCCTCCGTCCATCCACCCATCTACTCATCCATCCATCCATCCACCCACCCACCCATCCATCCATCATCCATTCACCTATCCATTCATCCACCACTCACCAAACTATCCATTCATTTATCTCTCCACCCATCCATCCATGCATCACTCTGGCCACCCATCCTTCTTTCCATCCATCCATCTATCCATCCACCTGCCTGTCCTTCCTTCCATCTACTGTCCACCATACATTGAGCAGCCCCTGTTTTACACCAGGTTCTGTACTGGGCAGGCAATGAGGATCCAGAGAGGGTATTACGGTCCTTCTCCTACTAGATTCTCAGGCACTGGGAGGAAGAGCCTTACAAATGCAAAGACAAGCCAGCGAGCAAGAGCCCTAGGGGATGAGACTAGGACAGCGCTGTTTGTATCGGGGAGAAAAGAGTCAGGGAAGAAATCACAGGGTGTAGGAGCAGGGGAGGAAGGGACATATGTGCTCAGCCTGCCAGTGTCCACTTCCTCCTTCTGGGGAAACACACCTAGCCCCAGTTTAGTGGATGTGCTGTGCCCAGTCCCCTCCAAGGATGGGCATGGGATCCTGGTCTGGCCAATGGGTCCAGCCTACCCCCTTGGTCACATGACTTAAATCAGTTCATCGAGACCCAATCCTGAAACTTCTCTCATGATGATTGGGAAAGAGGCACTCTCCTCTTTCTACGGCTGCTAAAATAGTTGAACCGTAACCTGGTGCTGTTGGTGGCCACCTCCACATGGTGCGGGGAGAGCCTGCCAAAGAACAGAATTCATACAGAGGATGCCAGAGAAAGGGGATGGAAAGAGAGCTTCCTGATGCTCTCTGAACACCTGGATCCAGCCACGCCTGAAGCTCTTATTCTTGACCTTTAAAGCTATTATGTCTCCTTTTTGGCTCCAGCCAGGTTGAACTTGATTTTTACCATTTGTAACCAAGAGGCCTGACAGATACGAGAGGTAATATTCCATGCTTCAGGACACAGGTTCTGACCTGGTAAGAGGTCCAGGATCTCAGAATATGGTGAGAAATCTGATGGAACTTTGGAACCCCCAGCCAGGGCCCCCAGGGTGGCTGGTATAAGTGTGCAGGCACTGACTCACCTTGGGCAAGTCCCTTCCACTCTACAAGCCTCAGTTTCTCCGTGTGTGAATAAAATTTTTTCTTACTTAAAGCATCCCCCCCCAGCCCCGCCGCCAGCTGTGCTCAAATGACATCTCACGTCTTGCATCCTGAACCGCTCTGGGTGAGGTGGGGGTGGCAGCTGCGGAGGGGAGGTTGTCCAGGTGCGGCGCACACTATGAAAACAGGAAGAAGGCTGGTCCTTAGGACGTACTGTGGCAAAGTGGCCAGCTGTCTACCCCAACGTCAGTTCTCCACTTTTTCCACAGGTTGTCTGGAATAAAGGCTATAACGCTCAGCCTTCCTTAAGATTAGGTTGTGGCCAATAGTTGGAAGAACAGTTGACACTTTGCATGTCCTTAAAAAGAGGGAGTGTGGTTTTGTGTCTTCTCCTTTCCTCTGCTGGAATGTGGATGCAATGGGTGGAATCTAAGCAGCTGCCTTGAACCATGAGGCAGTCTGTTAAGGATGATGGAGCAGCAAGACGGGAAAAGCTTAGATCCTCAAGCGCCCAGAGCCCCCACCCCAGCGTTGGACCATCTTCCTCTGTCTCCTCTAATACGACAGAGGAACAAACCTCTACCTCATTTAAGCCATGGTTCTCGTACGTTTTCCTGTCACGTCGAGATGCTCCAGCTGAGGGGGAGGGAGGTGGTAAAGGGGAGGAGGGTCTCTTCTTTCAAGATACACGTGTCTGGACTTTGACACTAATTGGAAAGCATCCTATTTATTAGAGTTCTCCAGCCACACCTCACTTGTATATCTCCAGGCCCAGACCTAAATCACTAAAATACTTTCTACTCCTAAGCAGCCACTCTTTCTCAGATGGGTTCTCGTCATGGGTTTAATCAAACCATAGAAGCCGCATGCGGAAATAAAGGCTCCTGGGAGTACATGGGGCAGCTGTGCCCGTGGCTGCTCCCACAGGTAGGGGGGGTGTTCCTCACTTGTTAAAATGTACCTGTCGATTTCCTTTTTGTTTCATAACAACTCCATTTTGTCACTCTAATTTTAGTGGCAATGTTTTTGTTCCAATCAGCGATCATTTTGGAAAAGCAGGCTGCTGGAAGAGTTCTTGGCACACAAAATGACAAGCAATTTTTAAACGGCATAGGACTGGTGATTTTTTAACTGAATTCTAAATCTGTTTCGGGCTGGTTAACTCTCGTTAGAAAATAACGAGCTCTTTCAGATTGCTGTTCTGCTAGCTCCAACGTGGCAGGCCGGTGTGGTGGGCCTCCTGGGCGCTGGCCTGGATCACTGGGGGCAGCAGGCAGGGTCCCTGCCCTGGGGAGCCGCGCACAGTCAGGGGGCGGGGACACACATGTGGGGAGGTGTCACAGCAGATGCCCATCTGAGGGCTGGGCTTCGTGCACCACATGCTGGCTGCAGAGAAGATGCCAGGCCAGACGGGGCGAGGGTATCACTGCAGCCTTCCAGCCCACACTCCTGCCCCAGCTCCAGGAGGCACCAGCCACACTGACCTCACTCTTCAGAGTCAAAATTCCAGGGTGTGGCGAAGCCTGGCAGGTCTTCAAAAAGTGAAACATAGCATTACCATATGACCCAGCAATTCCTCTCCTAGGTGTGTCCCCCAAAGAACTGAAAACAGGGACCCAACCCAACCCTTAGACATGTTCATAACCGCCGAAAGGGTGGAAACAACCCAAACGTCCATCGATGGATGAATGGATAAATAAAATGCGGCATATCCATACAATGGGATCTTATTCAGCGCTAAAAAGGAATGATGCACACTGATTTACGCTACAACATGGGTGGACTTACAGAACATTACACTAGGTGAAGGAAGCAAGACACAAAGGGCCACATATTATGTGGTCCCTTTCACATGAAATGTATAGAAAAGGGAAATCTATAGAGACAGAAAGTAGATTAGGGGGACGATGAAAATGTTCTAAAATTAGACGGTGGTGATGGTTGCACAGGTAGGTGGGTATTCTAAACACCACAGAATTGTCCAATTTAAAATGGTTCATTCTGGGGACTTCCCTGGCGGCCCGGTCCAGTGGTTAAGACTTCACCTTCCAATGCAGGGGGTGTGGGTCCAATCCCTGGTCGGGGAGCTGGGATCCCACGTGCCTCGGGGCCAAAAAACCAAAACATAAAACAGAAGCAGTACTGTAACAAATTCAACAAAGACTTTAAAAATGTTCCATGTCAAAAAAGTCTTAAAAAAAAAGTGTTAAAAAAAATAAAATGGTTCATTTTACGTTATGTGAATTTCACTTCAATTCAAACACATCTGAAAAAAAGATTCCAGAACATTCTGCCCGGGGCTCTGCTTGGCCACCACTGCCTTCCCTCCAAGCCCACACTCCTCGGGTCACCCACCACCTTGGATGCTCTGGGTCTCTCCTGCCCGACCCTGCAGGGCCCTGGGCCGAGAAGCAGCGGCGGGTGGGGTGATGGAGACAAAATACACAGGCCTGGTTCAGCGCCGGGGTGGCCACTTGCCAGCTGGGAGACCCGAGAAAGCTGCAGAGCTTCTTGGAGCCTTGGTTTCCTTCCTTGTAAACTGGAGAGAGTCGCACGTCCCGGGCCCCGTTGTGTAAGGTGAGCTCCCCGCCCCCTGTCTGTAAGCGCAGGGGCCACGTCTGGTGGTGGATTTATTCAGGGAGTTGGTCCCGACCCGGCGAGGGATCTACACCAGACCCGGAATTGCTGACAAAATGGCAAGCGAGGCAGACAAGGTCCCTGCTGTCACTCAGGGGACAGAGGAGGAACAGATAGACCCCAACCAGCCAAGGAGTTTCATGCTACCAAGAGGAGGGCAGGGTGGGCCCTTGACGCGGTGTCTGAGCTGAAATCAGAGGCCGGGAAGGAGCGAGCTGGTGGCAAGGGCACTGGAGCTGGGAACAGCGCGGGAACAGAATGTGCGGGCCAAGCTCCCGAGAATGGGTGCGGGCACATGGGCGACTGGCCTCAGAGCAGGCGCTGTTCTAGTGGAGGGGCTGGTCTCTGCGGGAGAGAGCCCCGCCCCCTACTCCCCCCCCCATCTCCCGAGTAGGCGGGCACCACACTGCGCTCCTGATTGGCTCAACAAGCAAAGGGAGGGAGCGGCCATGGGTCGGGGGGTTTCCTGGGCGGGAGAGCAGGGCTGCAGAAGCCTCAGGCCTTGGGGAGCTCCGAGAGGGAGGAGCGAGAGGGGGCCTTCCCTCTGCCCCCGGGCCTCTGTGGCCCACCATCCCGGATTCACGGAGCCTGTGCAGGAACCTGCACACAGAGCTCGCAGGCTCTGCAAACAGCAGACAGCCGAACGCACCACGCTTGTTGCTAGGACGGGAAGAGGCAGGGAGAGCTTCCGGGGGGAGGCGGCCCTTGGATCAGGCTTGGTGGAGAAGCAGGGCTTTTGCCAGGAGGAAAAGAGCTCACGCTCAGAAGAGCCCGGGGCCCCACGCTGGCTGCGTGGGCCTTGGGGAGGAAGCTTCACGCTCCCCACCGCCTGCGCGGCAAACCCGGCGGCAGGGCCGCTGCTGGTGCGGGCTGGCCTGCCCTGGTGTGCACAGTGCGAGTCCCGGCCACACTGGGGGACACAGCGGGTCACCCTGGGCCCAGGAGGCCGCTCTGCGGCTGGATCCTGACTGCCGTGCAGCAATGGACCGGGGCCCCTGCGCCACGCGGAGACGCCAGGTGCCTCTACGGGGGTCACGTGAGTTCTCGCCAGGCCCAGCAGGACCGTCTGCGGGCGAAGGGACCGAGCCCAGAGAGGGCAGGTGACGTCCCCAGGTCACTGGGCCAAGCCGGGGTCCCCACCAGTGCAGAGCCACTGACATCTCTGCCCCTGCGGGGAGCCCCTCCAGGCAGACCCTGAAGGTGGAGGCATGACCCTCAGACATGAAGGGTCACTGGACACGAGTCCAAAGGTGACAGACCTGGCCCCATTCAGCCAAGCAATGCCCCAGAAACTGGACTTGTCCTGTCGGTGCCAAGTCCCTGCCAGTGTCCGGGAGGCAGGTCTCCAGTGTGGCAGCAGAGGGCGCCGTGCTGAGCACCCGGTGTGCTGGGCGCCGCCACCCTGAGCCTCTGGGGCTCCCTGCGGGGTTTGTCCACCCTGGTTAAAAGTCCCTCTCTCCCCTCCTGTAACTCAGGGGTGGGCTCTCCTCCGTGGAATCCAGGCCCCCCACCCCAGGTGTCGGCCAGTGCGAGGGGGGTGGGGTGAATGAATGAACGAGTGGGTGAATGACCGGCCCCGGGGCTTCGGTCTCCCATACCGGGGGAGCGTGTCCTAACACCCGGACTCGCCAGGCCTCTGTTCCCGGCAGTAAGTAGGGCAGCCCCGTGCACCTGGCAGCCGGCAGGCGATGCCAGCCGCCCTTCTTTGCTCTCACAAGTGTCCCCATTTGGATGGTAAATGATGCGGTCTCCCTGGCAGTGAGACTCCTTCTAGGAGCGTCCACGAGAAAAGCCGGGAGCTTCAGGAATAAGAAGTGGGTCAGATCATCGCTGGGCTTCTGTCTCTGTGCCAGGGCTCAAGGACAGCTCGGCCCTGAAGCCAAGCGGGAGCTGCACGTTTACCTGAGTGGGTGTTCAAGGGACACACCGCACAGCTGGGGCCCTTGGCGGGGGCTCCTTGAGCCTCTGGAAGAGTCCACGGCACTGTGTGTATGCACTCGTGTGCACACGTACGGTGCACCATGCAGGCGTGTGTGTGTACGTGTGTGTGTGCAGCTCTCATTGACCCTCACTGAGGTCTGTGACCCCTGCCCCCAATGCTCTGATCTGTGCCAGTGGGAGAGGCTCCAACACACATGGCGTCCTGCAGACCCGGGAGGCTGCAGGCACGAGGCTGCCCCCATTTCCCACCCCGACGCGGGTCACGGAGGGGACCACTGTGAGGGTGTGACCTCTGGGTGGCATGTCACAGCAGGTGTGTGGCACGACCTGGGACCCCCATCTCTGATGGGCAGCGTGCAGTGGGGGATCAGGTCAGATAAAGCTCTGGTCCAGGGGAGAGAGAAAGTTCTAGTTTCCACTCCAGTATCCCGCATGTGGGATCAGAGCTTGGCCTTCTCTCCTGTTCTTTCCTCGGGTGTCCTTCCGGGAAATAGAGCCACCAGCCCAGCCCCTGCCCCAATAATAAAATCTAGGAACACGATGCAGGCTCGGGGAGGCCCTCGGGGCGACTGCTAACATCGCTACTGATCTGCTTGGGTGGGAACTTCCGGAGCCCATCAAGGTCATGGTCAGGTACCGTCCTGATTAGCTGTCCGGCTAAATTATTTGACAACCCCTCCCCCTCCCCCACTGCCGGCCCTAAAAGACCCATTTGGATGGACGTCATCGTGCTGAGAAGGCCAGTGAGCCCGGGTCCCAGCGTGACTGCCAGGAAGTTACTTAACCTGTAGTGTCCTTCTCTGTAAAATGGGCCCTTTGTATCCCGCAGAAGACACTTGGGAAAAAGAACCGGCACTTTGAGAAGTTGTAACCATTTGCAAACCAGAAGCACTGCGGTGACAAAGTGACTTTGGTGTCAGTTTTCTTAGCACTAATCAGAGGGTGGGGCTTCCCTCTCCTTAGAAAAAGGCTCCCAAAGAGTCCTCCCTGCTCCGAGTTCAGTCCCTCCTCCCCACACAGCACCCCAGGGGTTAACAGGCTCGGGGGACCCTCCACTGGTCCTGAAAGGAGGGGAGGGAGGGATGCGGGCAGCCCCACGGGCAGAGGGCACTGTTCAGAGACACGGAGGCTGGGGCGCGCTCTGGGGCCACCCTCTCCACTGGCTAATGCTAAAAACGCAAGGGCAGCTGGCTCCCTGGGCACCTGACAAAGGAAGGTGCTCAGCCCGGGGCTGGGGGGGGCTCCACGGAGAAGCCCAGGGGCGGCTCCTCTGCACACACGGAGGGCAAACTGAGAACCTTCTGGATTCGGGTGAAGGGCATATTTGCACCATAAGCAGGGGCCGCTGGGGCACATTCGCCACAGCCAACAGCTGTGCCGAGTTGGACCACGTTCCTGGGGCATCTGGCTGCATTCGGCAATGATTTCTCAACACAAGTCTCTAACGGAGACAACCTGGAGCCGGAGCTCCCGCTGCAGGGGGGCACCGGAGCCTGTGTCTAGTCGCAACAGGCTTCTGCAGCCTGGCTACCGCTCCGCGCCCATCCTAGCAGGTGGTCCACGGTGCAGGTCAGCCTGGCCCACGGTGGTCAGCACGGCCACTGCTGAGCCGAGTTTAGAGCCCTATCCTTGGGTGGGGGGAGGCTGGAGGGTGCATCAATAATAGATACTCCCTGTGGCCAAATCCCAACCTCAGCTGAGCTGCAGGAAAAACTCCCAATGCGCCGCAGTCCGTGCCATCAGGAATTAGGAAACCCTGGGTGTTTTCAAAACATGGTGCCTTTGTTTAAAGATGGCAGTCCTCTAGAGGGTGACGATCTCTGAGTACAGGCACTAAACGCATGCCCTCGGGGACCAGGTGGAGGCAGGTGGTGGCATATCCAAGTCAGCAGAGCCTCTAGGAAAGTTTAGGGACCCAATGCAAAATGAAAATGGGGGTGGGGAGGGTGTGCAAAAATGATGAAGAATTCCAGGATGGCGACTTGGGAGCGTTAAAGAGGTGAGGGCCTGTGCAGCGGCGGGTCTCACCTGCCCCTGGAGCCAGTCCCTGCTGATCTGAGAAAAGGTGTATTCTATGTCCCCAAGTCCCCTGCCCCGAGGGCTGTAGGCAGGTCCTATCTTTAGGGAGCTGCAGAGAGCTGCACCCCGAGAGGACCCTTGGGGACTCCCTGAAGGAGATAGACGGGATACAGTCAGATGTCTGTCCCGGACATCAGTGCAGTTCTAGGGCTGAAGACAGAGAAGAGGTGGCTTCACGCTGGGCAATGTACCAGGGCAAGCTGATGAAAGGCGACACATCCTGAGGACATGGACACAGAGCTTTTACATTGTGGGGCTGCCCTGGTGGCGCAGTGGTTAAGAATCCGCCTGCCAATGCAGGGGACACAGGTTCGAGCCCTGGTCCGGGAAGATCCCACATGTTGCGGAGCAGCTAAGCCCATGCGCCACAACTACTGAGCCTGCGCTCTAGAGCCCGCGAGCCACAACTACTGAGCCCACATGCTGCAACTACTGAAGCCTGTGCGCCTAGAGCCCGTGCTCCACAACAAGAGAAGCCACCGCAACGAGAAGCCCGCATACCGCAACGAAGAGTAGCCCCTGCTCAGCACAACTAGAGAAAGCCCGCGTGCAGCAACGAAGACCCAATGAAACCAACAACAACAAAAAAAAATTGTGAGGCTGCTCGCTGAAGTGCTACTTGCAATGGCAAAGTGGATAGCTGGATAGCCAGTGTCATGTCAATGTCACATCAATGACATCAGTGATGGACATTGTCCATCAATGGCTCAACCACGACGGCTTCCAGAAATGGTGTTTCGGAAGACTGTTTTCAATCCATGACACCAAGTCCTTTGTCACTTGGGAAAGAGAAAAAGTAGGATCCATAATTTAAAAGGATGCATTCAACTTTGTTTAATATGTATTTTTACTCAAAGAAGGACCAAAATTTAGGGTGGGGATTATCAATGTGGGGTAGGATTATGAGTGATTTTTGTTTTCTTTGTACCTTTCTATGTTTTCCAAATTCACTGCAGGACCAGACACGACGAGTATGATAACATGTTAATTTAAAAAGCGAATGCCTCTCCAAAGATTATACACAAGCGGCCAATAAGCACATAAAAAGATGCTCAACGGGCTTCCCTGGTGGCGCAGTGGTTGAGAGTCCACCTGCCGATGGAGGGGACACAGGTTCATGACCCGGTCCGGGAGGATCCCCCATGCCGCGGAGCGGCTGGGCCCGTGAGCCATGGCCGCTGAGCCTGCGCGTCCGGAGCCTGTGCTCTGCAACAGGAGAGGCCACAACAGCGAGCGCCCCGCCTACCGCAAAAAAAAAAAAAAAAAAAAAAAGAAAGGTGAAACAGAGTTACCACGTGACCCAGCAATTCCACTCCTAGGTGTGCCCGAAAAGAACTGAAAACAAGTGTTCAAACCGAAACTTTTACACGAATATTCACAGCAGTACTAATTCAAAAGCCAAAGAGCAGAAACCCAAATGTCCATCAACTGATGAATGGATCAACAAAACGTGGTCTACATTTACAAGGAAATATTATCCAGCCTGAAAAAAAAATGAAATTCTGACACCTGCTGCAATATGGATGAACCTTGAAAACATTACGCTAAAGCAAGTCAGTCACCAAAGACTGCATATAGCAGCCTTCCATTTATAGGAAATGTCCAGGATGGGCAAATCCGTGGAGACAGGAAGTAATGAGTGACTGCTAGGGGCTGGGGGAAGTGGGGGATGGGGAGTGATTGCTAATGGGACAGGTTTCTTTCTGGGGTGATGAAAATGTTCTGGAATTAGATAGTGGTGATGTTTGCACAACCTTGAGACTAGACTAAAAGCCACTGAATTCTACACTTTAAAAGGGTAAGTCTTATGGTTTGAGAAGTCCATCTCAGTTTAAGGAGACAGAAAGGTAGGTGCCACGTCTGAAGTCCTTCAGATCGTACAGGGAAGTAAAATGAGGCAGAAGAGGTTTGAACGTCCAGCACTGATCTTACACCTGATTTGACTAAACACTTTTTTTTTTGCTGCGCCGCATGGCATATGGGATCCTCGTTCCCCGACGAGGGATCGAACCCATGCCCCCTGCAGTGGAAGTGCGGAGTCCTAACCACTGGACCACCAGGGAAGTCCCTTGTTTAACCACTTGGAAGCTTCTGGAAGCTGCATTTGCTGAACACGAGTGCTAACTCTCGATTTACGTCTGTGGATGGTGCCCAGGCTGCCACTTCCTGCCCTGTCTCCCGGGCTCCCTGGTGCCAGGTCCTCTAGGAACCCGGGCTCCTCCCTCTCCTGGCGTCCCCAGGCCCACAGACCCTACCCGGCTGGGGACAGGGGATATTCAGAGCGTCCTCCCAGATGCTCTCCTTGGCTGTATGATTTGTTGAAGCAGGAGGCTGGCCCTTACACATCTCCTTTACATATGCATGTCTTACATTTAATCTGCCAACGTGAGAGTTCATCTTTCCCAGCATGCAGCCCCCATAAGCCAATGTTTATTCATTATCCCCGGATCTGTTTCCTATCGTCTATTTCAGAGGAGTCAGAAACAACATCTTAACTCAATAACAGAGCACCATATGACGCTTCCGTTCTCCAAAATGAGCCACGGCTCACTCTGGGGGGGTAGCCCTTGGGTCCTGTCTGTGTCCCAGCTAGAGGGGAGCTCCTGGCCTGGCTAACCATCCCTAAACCGGGTGCCCAGGGAGAGGCCCCAGGTCTGTCCTCACTAGAATGACAGATGGCAGGTCAGTGGCCACCTGCACATACTGGGAGCAGCTCATTCATCCCACCTCTTGCAGGGCATGACAACACCCGTCTTCTGGGGCCCCCAAGAGGCCAAGTCACTCATGACATGGACAAGGGGGATGGGGCAGCCGACTGCTCCAGCAGGATGCCCTAACCCCAGCGCCACTCCTCCAGCTCTGCCCGGTGGGCTGGAGGTCCAGTTCCCTGTATTTGCAGGCGGGAGGACAGGCAGAGACGGAGGCCACTGTGCCTCTGGGTCAGTTGAAGGGACTGCTCCCTAAACATTCTCCAGCAGCCAGACCTGAAGACACCCTGGCCTGGGATGTCGACGATGCTGGTCTTTTCTTAGGTATCACAGTAGCCCATTGCCTTCCCTGCTGTCCACAAACTCCATGGTTTTAAAGAGATCTCATCCAGTAGAGCTGGGGAGGTTTAAAGTGGGAGAGGCTCCACAACTGGGATTGGGGTGAGCTGTGTGTGAGAGGGAGAATGGGTATTGACCCCACCCTCATGCAAGGTCCACCCATCTACCTGTCCGTCCGTCCATGTGTCCATCCACCCATCCATCCATCTGTCTGTCCATCCATCCACCCATCCCTCCATCTCTCCATCAATCCATCCATCCGTCCATCTGTCCATCCATCCATCCACACAAACCTTCACCCATCTGTCCATTCACCCATCCACTCCCCCATCCACTCATCCATCCCAGAAGTACTTTCTCAGCACCTGCTCCATTTCAGGCCCCACGTCCAGTATGGGGAACACCAATGTGAACCCGCTGTATCCTCCTGGTTCTTTGCCCTCACAGAGGACAATACACCTTGGTCAACTGACCTTACAAACCGTATTTACAAACTAGCTTACGGCCCCTCTCCTTCCATCCCCTTGGCTTGCACCAAGTGTACTGATGAAATCTGCCCCAGAGCAGAGGACAGCCCTGGGGCTGACCCTGAGAGGCTTCCAAATGCTGGTGGGTCAGCGTGCAGCCTGGGCAGGGAACAATCTCGGGACAGAGAACACAGTCACTGCCCTCGACTCAGACAGAAGAACGGCCCCACTGGGGATGGGATTGTGTGACAGGAGGGCGTGGGGGGGGGGGG
Source organism: Monodon monoceros (assembly GCF_005190385.1). NCBI lineage: Eukaryota > Metazoa > Chordata > Mammalia > Artiodactyla > Monodontidae > Monodon > Monodon monoceros. Next base: position 104,617,627 of record NW_021703784.1, read on the forward strand.
GGGGGGAGGCATCTGCAAAGTCCCACGTGGAGCAGAGCACGGCACATGACTACCACTCTTCACCACCATCACAGACTGAACTGTATCCCCAGGTTCGTGTGTTGATGCCCTAACCCCCACTATGACTGTATTTGGAAATACGGTTTTCAGGGAGCCGAGTAGAGTTAAATGAGGTCCTAAGTGTGGACCCTCATCCAATAGAACTGGTGTCCTTACAAGAAGAGGGAGAGACACCAGGAATGTGCGAGCACAAATAAAGGCCACATTAGGACACGGGGAGAAGACAGCCATCTACACGCCGAGGAGAGAGGCCCCAGGAGCCCTGCCCACACCTGGATCGCAGATTCCAGCCTCCAGAACTCTGGGAGATAAATATCTGTTGTTTTAAGCCCCCGGTCTGCGGTATTTTGTCACGGCAGCCCTTTCCTGCCCACTGCCATCCACACAGGTGACCCAGGGTGGGAGCTAGGAGTGTCCCCGACCCCCGTGAGAATCTCGGTGACACCTGCCCCCCTCCCCCCAGAACACTGGCCCGTAGTGACCACCACTGTGCAAGGTGACTGGGGACAGAGCTGCAGGCACCACATCCTGTAGCATCAGGAGGGGCCGTGGGGAAGCAGGGCAGGGCTGGTACCAGCATCAGCAGGTTGCCATGGTAACCAGGGGCAGGCCATCGCTGCAGCGGGGAGGGGAGAGGGCCTGGGTCCCAGAGTGACGTCAAGGACTGAATCCTCTCGACGGAAGCAGACAGACCTGGCAGATATCTATTTTGGGGGCGAGCCCGAGCGTGGAGACCGGTATTTAAAACACAGAGCAGCTGCCTGGAGACAACAGCACACACACCAAGGCGGCGAGGCTCCAAGTGTATTTTAATAAAATGGCGTAAAAGAAAGAAGGGGGGAGGCTGTATGCTTCTGCCACGGTTGTTTAACAAAAACACAGTCATTAGCAGCCAGGACGATGAATTCCCATATTGATTTTATGTTCCGCTAGGGAGCAGTGAACTCCTTCAGAAGCCGGCTCTTGTCTCTTATTAATATTTTAAATTCCAGTTGTGCTAATAGAGGCGTTTGCCTGTATTTTTAAATGTTCTAAAGATAACAAAAACATTCCATTTTGGAACCGACCGTGCCCACTATGGTATCTCGCAGATGGTTCACACGCACCGTGACTAATGGGACGCCCGTTTCATAGCGGCGACCGCGCTGGCTGCTGCCCTGTGGCTCCAACCAGAGCTGCCCGGAGGTGCGGTGACACCTCCCACCCCTACCTTGTCTCCCAGGGTGAAGGCGGGTCACAGCAGTGGCCTCCGCCCCTGGTCAAAGAGGCCAGACTCTGGCCTCCCAGCTGAAGGGGAGGCTGCAGTCCTGGCCCGCAGAAGCTTCTTTGCTGGTCAAGCACCAGACTGGCCTTGGCATTGCCCTCCTCCCGCAGCCCTGCCCAGGCCCGGCAAGTCACACGAGCACACCCATCCCCCAGCGGCAGAGAATGGTTCTACATATGACCCAAGCCAACCTAATCAGGGCCAGTCCTGGGACATCTGCAGAGGAGGCAGGGGAGACCCAATTTCCCTCTCTCCCAACCCCTCTCTCTCTCTGCTGGACCTGGATCTAGCCCAGGGTTCCCAGGGGCCAGCCTGAGAGGTGAGCCGGCCAGAGAATAAAGCCTCCAGGTGTGCAGGATACCTCTGCCCAGCCCAGCCCAGCCCAGCCCCTGGCGTAGCCCTTGAGCCCCTGGGCTGGACCCAGGCTGCGGGCCTGATGGGCTGGAAGGGAGGACCTCAGGGCATGCTGCCGCCGGACAGACTCCTGGGAGGACCTGGGCCAGGGCTGCTGGGCCCCATGTCCACTCACCATCCCGCCCCCAAACTTGAGGCGGCCTGAAGATGGCAACTGAGAGTTTTGGGGTGAACCCTGCGGTGGGGTAAAGGGAGGTCTCTGGTGGGCCTTGGGGTGTCCAGCCGGGGAGGCTCCAGAAGGCAGCCCAGAGCAGCCCCCCTGGCTTAGGGGTTGCGGGAGACCCTGGGCTTCACTCAACACCTTCCGGGGGTGGGTCACACGGGGCACTCTGTGTTGAAGGTGAAGGCCCGCCGTGGCCTCGGGCATCGCTCCCATCAGGTCACGGCACCTGAAACCAAAGGTGAGCCGGATTCCTGTCCGCTGGGTGCGAGGAAACAAACGCTCAAACAGCCGTCTGAGCTTCAGGGACCGTTTGGATTCTGGGTGGGGCTCAAAGAGCAGGGATCTCGCTATCAGCAGAGGGGCCCCCGATGGGCTGGGCATCCCACCGTGCTGTGGAGAAGGACCTGAACCATGGCCCCAGCTCCCTCCTAAGGGTGAGCGAGACTGTGCAGGTGTTTGCAGTAGTGGGGCAGGGGGGCGGGCCAGGACAACTTTCATGTAGACACAGAACTGGTATGAAGACCTGAGCACCTCACCAATGCCAACGGCGACTAGATGGAATTGCTATTTCCTATCAGCTTTTCGCTCCTCCCCACAGCTCTGGTGGAGGAGGGTGGCCTCATGGAACTCAAGAGCCGGCCAGTCCTCTCTGTGGTCACCTTGGTAGTGGTCACCTATGGAATGCAGGGGGGAGGGGCTGTTAGACCAAGACCCACAGGGTTGGGTGGAGGTGGGACAAGTGAGCATGATAAGGACCCACTCCTGCTGTCCAGGGTACCACATGCCCTCAGAGAGCATCGAGGCGGCTGGTACTGCACCACTGTCATCGGGGCACCAACTCTGTAGATACCCATGGTAAATGTGCGATGGGTGTGCGGGGAGGGGCGTGTACATAATTAACTGTCCATTTCCTCCAAATTTCCACCCTCCACGCACACACAGTAACATCGTCACCTGTGGCACCTTGCTGTCAATTCTCTGGGCTGATGCACGCAAAGAGATGAGTTTTTATAAATCGGGACTCACCTCCGTCTCTCCTGCACAGAAACAAAAAATCCTACAACTACACTCCTTCCCCCTGACCCTGTGCACACATCACCTTCACGTCCTTCCCAGGTGAAGAAACCTATGCAGAGCCGTTGAGTCACCCGTGCCAGCTGGGAGGCAGCGGAACTGAGAAGGAGCCTGGGCCGGCCCTGAGTCCCCATCACTCCGGGAGGACACGTGCCAGGAGTAATCAGTGGTGGTGGGACTCCAGGAACCCACGCCGGGCACTCCGTAGGGAGGCTGCCCGGATGTGGGGCTAGGACAGAGCACAGAGCATTAGAAGTTCTCTTGTGTGTAAATCACGGGCTTACTTCCTGCCCTACTTATTCCACAGGCCGGATGAGGCTTTCCACGGAGGAATGCCTGTTGGAAACACACATGGTCCTAAGAAATCAGAACCAAGGTTAAATGAGCAAGTGCATCACTTGCTAAATAAATAACCACCACGCTCTTCATGGAACCGAGTGCAGCTTATTATCAACGAATCAGCCAACGATCAGGTGCCACCGTTTCGGTCTGCTCTTGGCTACCCTTGGCCCCTGATCTCGGTCATCACGCGGCGAGAGATCAGGTGGTCCCACTCATAAGCGTAAAGTGCCCCGAGCAGGTTTCTCCATCCTGCTGGTCCTTCCTGGAATCATTCACCTGTCACGCAGTGCACGTGAGTGAGATCTGTCAGCTAAATGTTCACTTCACCGTCTGTAAAAGTGGTCCTCCACGAAAGACAAAGCGTCTCAGGGCTCAAACCAGCCAACTCTGTACGGAAGGAGCTTGCTGCATGGAAACATTTAAAAAATATTTTCTGCCATCTTCTGGATTCTATGTATATTCAACACAGTTTTCAACATTAAAAAAACAGGCGCTATAAAAAGTGCTAATTGTGAAAGCAAAGAATGGAGAAATTGGACTTCATTTAAAAAATTTAAAAACCTTGTTAAAAGACACAGCAATGAAAAGGCTAAGTCACAGGCTGGGAGAAGTATGTGCAACATATATCTAACCAAGTACTGGTAAGTAGACTCTGTAAAGGACTCCTACAAGCCAATGATGGAAAGCTAAACAGCCCAATTAAAAATGGACAAAAGATTTGAACCGATACTTCTCAAGAGAAGCTATACGTGAGGTAAGAAAGCACACGGAAAGGTGTTTAATAACAGTAGTCATCGGAAAAGTGCAAATTATACCCGCAGTAAGAGATTCTCCACCCCCATTAAGAATGGCTGAAATTAAACAGACTGGCGTTACCAAATGTCACTGAGAAGTGGAGCCACTGGAATGCGCACACACTGGGGGTGGGAGTACAAGAAGGCACAGCGGTTTGGACAACTGTTTGGTAGTTCCTTATAAAATTAAACACACTCCTACCTTGTGACCCGGTAGTTCCGCACCTCGGTGTTTCTCCAAGAGAAAGGAAAACACGTCTGGAGAAAGACTCGCACAAAAATGTTCATAGCAGCTTAAGTGACGAGCCCAGACTGTGAAGCAATCGAAACATCTATCCCCAGGAGCATGAATAAACATACTGGGGTATAAATATACAGCCGAACACTCTCCTTCGGCAGCAAAAATTTACAGCCCGGCAGTAGCATTCAGCTGCGTGGAAGACACCGGGCTCAGGAGCACGTGCCGTAGGTTCCAGCTCTGCAATTCAACAGCACAGGCTAAACCGGTCTCTGCTGACAAACTGAAACTGAGCAGGACCCTGCGGGGACTTCCTGGAGACAGAACCCCCCCACGCCCCCCCTCATGTAGCTTTGCCTCTTGTTTGTAGAAAAGCTTCTGCTTCCCAGGCCCTCCCCGAGTTCCAAAGAGCAAATGTAATCAGAGACGTGCAACACCAAAGGGAAACAGTCGAGCAAGACAAAATAATAATAGTTTAGCCGTGAAACAAAGTCAAAGACCTTTAGTTCCTCCTCAGGGGCTATAGATGATATCCTGAGTCGTGTCCCTGAGTTGTTTAGCAGATACTAAAGTGCCCACCAGGTGGAGGAAGTTAATTGCAAGCTGACCACCAGCACGTAGACCCCAGACTGAACGGAACCAGAAGGTTGATGACTGAGATTCCTGAAACATCACCCTGTTACCTCACCACCAATCAATCGGCAAACTGTGCACGAGCCGGTCACATACCCCATGACTCGCTCCGACTATCTTTCAAAACCCTTCCCTGAGAGCCTTCAGGGCGTTCGGGGCTTTTGAACATAAGCTGCCCATTCTCCTTGCCGGCCTCACATCGGCCACGTGCAATGAACACTGGCCTCTTCCTTCACCACAACCTGGTATTAGTAGATTGGCTTGGCTGCACGTCGGGTGAATGAACCCAACTTCGGTTCGGTAACAAAATCAGAACCGTGGTTGCCTCCTGTTGGGAGGTGGGTGACTGGAAAGTGGCCTGAGAGACCTTTCTGGGGTGATGGACAGGTTTCAGCTCTTAACTGCAGTTGGAGACACAGGAGGAGACGTTTGTCAAAATGCACTGAACTCTTCTATAACCTGTGCATTTTTTACCGCACGTAAACCATACCTTTATAAAAGACGATGTTAAGTCATGATCTCAGAAAGCCCAAGGCAAACGGAACCCAATAGGAACCACCTGGACTCTCCCCCATCCTAAAATCCAGCTCGAATCCCATCTCCTTTGCACTGTTCTCTCCCTCCACCCCACTCCACCCCGGGTCACAGCGGTGCCTCCCTCCTCTGGCCAATAATCCACACCATAAGCAGGGTTACCGTGTTCTTATTTACCACCCTTAGTAGACAGAGGATGGTCCCCCTGCAAAGATGCCCATGTTCGAATCCCCCGTGCCTGTGAGTACATGACCTTACAAGGCAAGAGGGAATTAAGCTTTCTAATTAGTTTAGCCTGACCTGGGTCCTCCAGGTGGGGCCAATCTGACCACATGAGACCTAAAAACTGGAGGGAGAGGAGGCAAAAGGGAGAGTCAGAGAGACACGGCATGAGACCCGGCCCACGACTGCAGGCTTTGAGGACAGAGGAGGGGCCCCCAGCCAAGGGATGCTGTGACCTCCAGAACCTGGAAAAGGCAAAGGAATGAACTGTTCCCCAGAGGTTCCGGAAAGGAACACAGCCCAACTGGCACCATGATGAGACTGCCCAAGGGTGCAGCAAAGCCATCGGCCACAAAGCGAACGTGGCCACTTCTGACACATGCACCATGGGTCTGGGATTCTACCAGAAGCCAGCAGGGCACGCGTAGACCAGGCTCTTAGGAGAACCTAGTGCTCTGTGTGTCTCCACCTCTCCTATTTGTTTCTCAGTACCGTTTTATATAAGTGGTTTCCTCCTACCATTTCAAACAATCCAATCTTTTGGCAATCGCTTTCAGGACAAGCGTCAGCAGGGGCTGTGTCTGGGAGTTCTGCGAGGGGCCGCAGTGATGTGCCTCAGACCTGCTTCGAGCACAGGCCTGTTTCGAGCAGTTTTCACTGAGACAGCAAACCTCGAGTCCTCAGGGAGGGCACAGCAGGGGCCGGCGAGGAAACGCCAAGCTGCCTGTTGATGATGTCGGCGTGAGAGATCGATAAAGCAGTTTCAAGCATTTACACTCCCCCCAAAGCCCTTTTCCGACGGCTAGAACGCACGCTCCATGTTTCCTGGCACAATGCATAGAGCAGCGTTTTAACGCAAAGCTTCCAGGCTGCCCTGCAACCGATTTCTGGTTTGGACAAAGCCCAGTGGGATGGCGTCCACCGCTCGGAGGATCAGAGAAGCCCTCGGCCCGAAACTCAGCCTTTCTCGGTAACCACACACCTGCCCGTACCTACCGCGCGCTCTATGTCAGCAACGACGCCGACCCCAGGCCGGACAGAGGTGGACGGACGAGGGTGGGGTCTGCCTTACCTGCCTGGCTCTCCTTGGGCTTGCACTGGACCTCCTCCACACACTCGGCTGGGAACCATCCGATGTGGCCGCGGGCGCTGCCTTCCCAGAAGCCCCCTTCGCCGATGCTCAGAACTAGAGACAGATGGGGAAAGGGGGAGGGGTTAGTGGGCGGGGCTTGGAGGGCGTGGGGTGTGGATGCAGGGAGGAGGGGCCGGCGGCTCTGGTCCATTTGCTGGCTGACCATGCCTCCCTTCAGCCGTAGACCAGGGGCCTGGCAAAGTGTCCCTCGGAGGGGGCACTGCAGAGCCTCTGAGCCCCCAGGTCCCCTCTGCCCGTTAGGCCTGGGGGAGAGGATGTAAGCGCCGGGCGTCCTGGCGTCCTCGTATCTCACACCACTCGGCATATGTGGCCACTGTGTCCCGTCTCTCGGGTCCCAGCTGAGACGGGAGAGTGGGACCTCCGAGACCCCACCATCAGTTATTTCAGGTGTCAAAGTCGGGGGACAGGCCACCCTGATGAAGAGACGCAACCATGAGGTCGTGTCGGCCCCTCTGGAGCTTGGGGAGGAGAGGCCAAGAGTCCAGGCCCACAGGACCTTTGAAATTCGCTTGAGAACAGAGAATTCACAGCAGGAGACAGGCAAGCAGCCTGCTTGGCAGCTACAAGATACTACCTGGACTTGAAGTGCAAGGGCAGCCTGGTCGACGCCCCATGGGCAGTCCCGGGCTTCTGGCTGGCTTATCAGTGAAGAACCTGAGGATTATGTTGGCGCCGCAAGCAGCAGGGGGCCACTGCACAGTGAAAATGCAAAGTCAAGGGTCATGGGACAGACACAGCTGCCCTGCCTGCAGGGCTGAGGGCGCTGGGATTCCCCCTTCCTTGGCTCAGTGCTGGGCGCACAGAGGGCCTCACAGACGCCCACTGGGGGGATGAAGCGTATTCCTTTTTAAACTGGACCGATGCCGAGCGTGGGTGAGCAATGCAAACCCACAGACACGAGGTCCCACGTGCTGCCCAGGCACTGCTTGGACAAATATTTTGGTTGTAAGGGTCAGGCTGGCAGGGGTGAGGCAGGGGAGGGTCTCTGTCTCTTAGGCCTGTGATGCTGGGCTGGGGGCACACCTCCACCCCAAAGCCCTGGCTCCCTCAGAGTGTATCTGTGCGGTGGGAGGCTAGTATAATCTCTGCACATCTTAACCTTCTGTAAATTACTCAGGACCCCCAGGCACCAGAACTGCGGAGAAGAGATCATGGCCACAGAAATGTCTCCTTCCATCCCTCATCTTAATCTCAAAGGCCAGGTAAGGACACCTGGACCCGTGAGTTTTGAAGGTGAACAGCACAGAGGACCTCAGCTTTAGAAGTCTTTGCCTAATAATTTGAAAAGATGGCCTAAAGGGAACAGACAGGCAACCTCCCTGAGGACCATTAAGATGATAATCGCTTGAACCATTTTCTCCAAAAATCAGTGCTGGCCCCTTACGCTCAGCGCAGCCCAGCTGACGGGGATGTACACCACGGCAGCCCAACGGAACCCAGATGTGAGAGGGTTGTCTCGGAGCGCTGCCCTGGATGGCGAGCGGAGGACAGGGACCTGCCCGGGCGCTGTCCAGCTACTGGAGCGGCCTGGCTGGCCGCCACGGGTCCACGTAGAAACTCGTGGTGGGGACCGTGCATCTGCCTCTCGTCTCTCCAGGCAATGTCAGGGCCACACACTTGGGCACAGCCAAGTGACGCTGGCACCAAGCCGACTGCAGGGGTGAGCGACTCAGAGAGACAAAGGGGGCTGGGCTTGCAGTCCAGACAAACTAGACCGGAATCCCCGTCCCCAGGTAGGCAGCTGTGGGAGCCTTGCCCCAAGTTACCATGTAACTTAGACAGGAGTCTTTTACAGGCTGGATCCTGTCCCTAATATTCCTCTGTTGGAGTCCTGACCCCCAGCAGCTGAGACTGTGACTGTGCTTGGAGATGGGGTCCTTAAAGGTTACAATGGAGTCCAAATTCCATCCGGGCGGTGCCCAGTCCTTCAGCAGCCCAGAGACCATGTAAGGATAGGCTGCCCAGTCTCACAGCACAGTCAGGACACCGAGGCAGCCATGGAGCTCCTCCTCGCCACGACCTGAACTGAGCCCCTGTGTGGGCTGCATGGTGTCCTCTCCAAACCCCTATGTGGCAGTCCTAACCCCCAGAAGCTCAGAATGTGGCTGTGTTTGAAGATGGGGGTCTTTAAAGAGGTGATTAAGGTAAAATGAGGTCACTAGGGTGGGCCCTAATCCCATAGGACTGGGGTCCTTATAAGAAGAGGAGAAAAGCACAGACACACACAGAGGGACGACCCCGTGAGGACACAGGGAGGAGACGGCCGTCTACACGCTGAGGAGAGAGGCCTCAGGAGGACCAGCCCTGCCCACACCTAGATCTCGGATTCCAGCCTCCAGGACTGGAGACAGTAAATCCTGAGGTTTATGCTGCCCAGTCTGGGGAGCCTTGTTACAGTGGCCCGTGCTGACACACACAATGGGATCTGACACCTTCGGCCCACAGTTGCTATGAGGTTTACAAGGAAAAACGTGTGATGTCCCCAAGCAGGGTGCCTGGTAAACAGCAGGTGCTAAGAAGTCTCCACCTGTATCTCCTCTGTTATCATCTCTGATGTGTGGACGAGGACACGCGGCCCCCAGATATGAAGTGACCGGTAACTGGGTCACCGGGAAGGCTCCCCAGGCCCTTCCCAGCCCAGCCTGAATCCCGCCACGGGCCTGGGGGCGACAGCAAGGTGGATGGATGGACGCATGGGGGCCGAAAGCCCAGGGGTGTGGGCCCAGCAGATTTCAGAGCTGGGCTGGGCAGCGAGACCCAGTGCTCTTTGGTATTTGGTATTAAAATTCCAAATTGCAGGTCATGTGAGTGCTTATATTTATAATTTGAATGTTTATAATTTAAAAGTTAACAAAAATACTGTGTTAAACTACATAGGGACGATCAGGGACTTATGGTTATGATGCTCAAAGACCCCACTGGACCCCACCCCAGGAGGCAGCTATAAACCCTGAATATGATGCAAAAAGGTACAGGACACGGACAGAAGTAGACGGGCCTGGTGGGATGCATGCTTGCCCGGGGGGAGAGGGGAGCAGAGCTGGATAGGGAAGCCCCTTCTCCATGGCTTGTAGCCTGGACTAAGTATGGTCCCCACGGCAGGGCTGGCAGAGGAGGGGCACATGAGGAAAAACCTGCGTTCTGAGTGGCCTAAAGAACCAGAAGGATGGAGCCAGGAAACCAGGCACCCTGAAGAGAGTCGGGGTGTCCTCACAAGGGAAACAGCCAGGGAGGGGTGGCCAACTCAGGGCACCCACCTCTCTGAAAAGATGCAGAGCAGCTCCGCTCAAGTCGGGGCCTGAGCTGTCACCCAGGCAACCCTCCAAAAAGAAAGAAAGAATGAACTGAAGCCATAATCTCCACAACTTAACACCCTGATGTCCAAAACGCAACAGAAGATTACCGGACACGCAAAGACCCAAGAGGATGGCGCCCGTCCTCCAGAGGAGAGAAAACCACGTGAGCCTGACCCCAAAATGACCCTCGTGGTGGGACTACAGACGGGGATTTTAGAGGGACGATGACACCCGTCTACGATGTTGTAAAACAGCAATGCACATCCAAAGAGTGAAAATGTCAACAGAGCAATAGGAAGTCTTGGCAAATAGAGAGAAACTATAAGAAAATACACGTGGAAACGCCTAGAATTTAAACGTGTCATTTCTGAAATTAAAAAATTCACAAGACGGACTTAGCAGTGAAGGGGGCATTTCAAAGGAAAGAGCAAGTGAACCTGAAAATAGACCAAAAGAAACGACCTAAGGTTAAAAAAAAAATGATGGGAATAAAACAAACAGAGCCCCTGGGACATGCTGGTGCCACCAGATGGTCAAGTTTCCATGCAGCTGGACTACCAAGAAGGAGTTGCAAGAGAAAACGGGTCTCCAGCTGTCCTCGGGAACTTGTAAAACCCAGGGGGTGTTGGCTAGATTACTGCATGGTACGGAGGAAGGAGCAGGTCATCACCAGCTCAGGGCCAGACGGATTTGAACCTGACCGGCTGACCCCTATGGGGCATACTGTGTTGCCCCTGCCATGCATCTTCCGAAAGCTGCCCTGCAGCGACAGGGCCAGGCATGGTGTGCCCTTTCCTGCTCCACCTGGTGAGCTCAGCTGCCCCCATGTGGCCTGCAGCCCACACCTGTCACTTCTCTACCCTCCTCGTGTGGCCTCCAGTGCCACAGGGCTCCTCTACAGCCACTGCCAACCTCCTGAACGTGCCTCCACTAAGCCCATCTTCCCTAAGGGCCTCATACACCTCATCTTCCTGCTCAGAAACCGTCGCTGGCTCCCATCGCTGGTACTGCCCCTGGTCTAACTCCTGGCATGCATGGCGGCCCTCAAGGCTTTTCACCCACATTTCCCAGGATTCTGCTTTGGGCATCCTTCCCTATAACCCGGCAGATCTCCTTCCTTGGAATGTCACAGGCCCCCAGGCTGAACCATCCACCTGGATGCCCCTCCCTGAGCCCCGAGACGCGTCTGAGTCCGACCTGTGCTTGGCCGCATCCCAGCACCACCTCCCACCTCCTCCTGAGGCCCTGGGAGGTTTTCCAGATGCAAAAGAGCTGCCCGTCGCCGCCCTCGCCTGCCCCTCCCCTGCTTTTCTCTGCAGTGGACTCCCGTCCCAGACAGTCACGTGCTACCCTTCCCAATGGACATTAGAGTCACCGCGGCCATGAGCATCACTGTGGTCCCCGTTCTGCCCTCCCAGGGCTCTGTATTTTCCACGGGGGCCCCGCAGAAGCAATGCCCTGGACGCCGACACCCCAACGGGGATAAACTGAGGCTGAGGGGCCCCAGCCTGACCCCGCCCTGGAAGCAGAATGGACACTGACCTTTGACCCTGTCGCCACGGTGAAGGGGGATCTCACCATCGACCTGGGGCTGGTATGGCTTGACGACAATGAAGAGCCTCCCGGGCACCGCGCTGTACAGCTTCCGCTTGGGCCCCGGGTACTCGAAGGCCGAGAGCGCATCCTTGCTGGCGCCTGGCAGGAAAGCCGGACTGCAGGTGAGAGGGGGACAGAGACAGAGAGGGAGGGTCACGGCCTGAGAGACAGAGCAGAGTACATTCCAGACCCTTGGCCCATCTGTTCATAACAAACGCTGAGCCCCGAGCAGTCACATCGGAGCTCCTGATTCTAGACGTGCCCGGAGATGTGAAAAGGCCCCGGGGGGCAGCATTAGTGCTTAAAAGACTCAGGTAATTCTGGCAGTTCTACTTCTGGGCAGGTACCCCAAGAAGTGAAAGCATGGCCTCAAACAGGTATTCGCACACCCACGTGCATAGCAGCATTATTCTCAAAAGATGGCAACGACCCAAGTCTCCACTGATGGATGGACGGATACCCCAAATGTGGTCCATCCACACAATGGTATATTATTCAGCCTTAAAGAGGGAGGAAATTCTGGCACAGGTGACAACATGAATGAAATTTGAGGACGTTATGCTAAATAAAGGAAAAGACAGTCACAGAGGGACAGATAATGAGTGATTCCACTCAGGGCAGGTACCTGGTGTACTGAAATTCATAAGCAGGATGGTGGGGGCCAGGGACTGGCGGAGGGGGAGGGGGAGTTTGCCTTTAATGGGGACAGAGCGTCAGTTTAGGGAGATGGGGAAGATGGAGATGGATGGTGGGGATGGTCGCGCGACAACACGAATGTACTTAATGCCACTGAACTGCACACGTAGAAATGGGTAAGATGGTAAATTTTATGTGCATGTTTCAATTTAAGAAAAACTCCAGTGGAGGCAGCAATCAAGGGAGGCCCTGGGTCTCTGCCATGTTATCAGAGTCTCACTGTGAGCGCCAACCACACCATGTGAGGAAACACCCAGAACCTACTGGCGAAAGCCTTCATTATCGCGGTGCAGGCAGCCCACGCCCAGCTGCCCTGGTGACATTTCACAAGTGGGACTTTAATTCTTTCCTGTTTTATGTGACTATATCACAAAGAGCGTGCGTTTCTAGGCCAACTTCCCTGCCTGACAGTGAGCGTGGACATCTAACTTAACGGGGCCCAACGGTGAGATATAAGAGAGACAGAGAGACACAGAGAGAGACAGAGAGAGAGAGAGATGCACATGTTCCCAGAGAAACGTGCAAAGTGGTTTTCCGTGACGACATCCCCATGTCATTGTGACGGATGATGGGTGACCCGGGTGACTCCTTCTGGAGAGCAGAGAGCACGTTCTTTTTTTTTTTTTTTTTTTTTTTTTTGCAGTACGCGGGCCTCTCACTGCTGTGGCCTCTCCCGTTGCGGAGCACAGCCTCCGGACACGCAGGCTCAGCGGCCATGGCTCACGGGCCCAGCCGCTCGGCGGCATGTGGGACCTTCCTGGACCGGAGCACGAACCCGTGTCCCCTGCATCGGCAGGTGGACTCTCAACCACTGTGCCACCAGGGAAGCCTGAGAGCATGTTCTTATCACTCATAATCTGGAGGAGTCATACTGAGCTCTCCTCCCATGGTGGGGTCTTTAGAAAAAACCCAGGCACGTGGATGAACCTGGGCAGGGATTCAGGGGCGATGCTCCAGAGCCTCCTGGTCAGAAAGAAAAGCATTCACGGCCGGCTGGTGTCTCCCAAGAGGACAACCCGCCACGGGGAAGAGGAATATTAATAATACTTGGGGAAGGTTCCCGAGTCAGGGAGCCACATCTGAGTCTCGGGAGGGGGGCCACTCATGTCACAAATTCATGGCCGTGAAGGGTAGGGTCCCCAACTATGGTTCTCCTTTCAAACTACAGATGCCGTGGCCTGGGATCCCACACAGGGAGCTTGAGATTCCTGCAAGGAAGAAGTTCTCACCTTTAGGTGTGAAACAGGCTTGCAGGGAATATTCTAGAATATGCTGTGACCGTTCACTTTCGGGATTTAACGCGAACCCCCCATGTTCCTTTTGTGTCGTGCTTTACCCACGTCGGCACCCCTGATAGATACGTATGGTCTGCTTTACGCTTGTAAGAATCCACGGAAGCGTGACTGTGCTGTATTTTGCCATGCTTTTTACTTTTTCACTCATGGTGATGAGCTGGCCACAGGAACCCATGTCTACACACGGGAGATGCTCAGTTTACACCCTAATTTATGCTAGTCAGGTGAGAAGGATCGACCGTCAGAGCGGCCTGCCCGACCCCAAAGCCCAGAGCTCTCCCTAAACCACACGGAGCAGAGGGCGGGCATGTGACCTTTCCCAGGTGCTCGCCTGGGCTCAGAGACACAGAGAGTGGACAAGCTCTCCTGTCCCCAGGGATGCCCCCTCTCCGGCCTCCTCGACCCCAGCCTTCCCTGACCAAGTTGAAGCCACAGACGGAGGTCAGAGCATCCTGGGAAACAGGTGCCCCTGTCAACTCTGGTACCACCAGGCAGCCCCGCCCGGCGGCCTTCCTGCCCCTCCCCACTTCCTTCTCCCCACCCAGCCAGCTACAGATCGGCATGCACAGATGGGAAAATCCACCCTGAGCGCCAGAAGCTCCCTCTGGATGGATATCACTGATCCCCAAATACCCCGGGAGCCCAGAACTGCGACGCTTGCACGAGCCAGGTTGTGTGACCGCCTCTGGTCCAGAGGTGACAGCTGGCAAGGCAGCTGACGCACAGAGAGGAAGGACTATCTGGGCCACCTGCCTGTGGTGGAAAAGACCTGGGAAAAGTAGAGCAGCCCCCAGAGCTCCCGCCTGCGAGGACGTCCCGCCCACCTTCTGCATCAGGAAGAAGATCCAACCATTCAATGTGCCTCAACTCAGCCTCACTCGGAGCTCGGGGTGGGGTGGGGGAGACGGCGCCTTTGCCACAAGGGGCTGGACATCATCAGGGGTCTCCTCTCCGGCTCCCAGGCCAGGGGACAGTGAGCCCTGGTAACCAAGGGCACTCGGTCCCTTGGCAATAGGGAAGTGTCCCTCGGGGCCACTCCACCTGGACTCAAGGGTTCAGAAGAGGCTTAGGGTCAGCAGAGGGCAGGCGCTCCAGGGGGGCACCCCACACCGGGCTCAGAAGGCCTCCTCTCCCCAGACCTCCACAAACAGTGCTTGGATCTCCCCCGATGCACCTGCCATATCTGCACTGAGCGATGGCCGGGTGGGGCCCACCACACGGGGCTGCTAGGAGGATCAGTGAGGGAAAACAGACGAAGCTCCCCCTCTCTGCCCCCCGCCGGCTCTGTCACTGAAGCTTTGATGGCAGCTATCACCTCTGCATCTGACCATCACCCAGGCTGGCCTGGGAGCCATGCAACACAGGGCTATATCTACACCATCTCCATGCCCCCATCCCCGGTTGTGGGTGCAGTAGTGGGTGCTCAGAAGTGCCTGATGCGTTAAACCCCAGTAAGAGACTGCAGGTTGTCCTACCAAGGAGGTCACAAACGGGCCACACGGACACCCCTGGACGGGAGGTGTGGCTGCAGCAGATACCAGGGGCGATGAGCGGAAGGGCAGGTAGGCCCATGAGTTGGTCCCCAAGCACCAGAAGGCGAGATGACTCTGAGGGCAGCAGGGTTAAGGCAGGTGGGCTTCTCCCGCAGGGGAGGGGGCGGGTCAAAGTCCAGAGAAAAGATAAGGATGGGCCATGCTGATGATGGCTGGGGCAGGGCAGAGGGTAGCAGCTCAGCGGGGCTGCCAGGCCTGCCTCCCAGCTGCTGGTCAGCTACAGGAGCTGCTGCTGTGCCCAGAGCCTGGGGACCACATGAGGCACCCAAGGAACCCCACTGTGTGTAATCAACGACGATCAGCAAGGAGACTGCGTCCAACCTGAAAACTTGATCCTCAGGAGAAACCCATCCAGCTGCCCATCTCTCCACCTACCCACCCACCCAGCCATCCATCGACTCACCTGTCCATCCATACACCCATGCATCCATCCTCCATCCATCCATCATCCATCCAACCATCCATCCATCCAATCATCCATCAACTCACCTATCCATCCATACACCCATGCATCCATCCTGCATCTGACCATCCATCCATCTATCCACCCATCCACTCACTTATCCATCCATCCATCCATCCATCCTCCATCCATCCATCATCCACCCACCCACCCATCCAACCAATCATCCATCGACTCACCTGTCCATCCATACACCCATCCATCCATCCTGCATCCGACCATCCATCCATCCATCCATCTTACCACTTATACAAACATTATGCATTCACTCATTCATCCAAATTTCAGAAGAACCCTGCCGGAAGCCCAGCTGATCACTTAGCACCAGATTCTGGATAAGTCAGTTAACCACTGGAAGCCTCGGTTTCCCCGTGTGGTAAGAGGGGATGATCTGGAGAGACCTGAGGGTGAGCCAGCAGGAGCCACTCTGCACAGGTGCGTGAACACTCAACACGTCTGCTTCACTCTCCACTTAAACTGGAAAGTGGGTGACAAGATGCGCGTGTCAGCCAGCTGGTTTCAGCGGGTGCCAGAGCGTGTCACGGGGCAGAGAAGTCAAAGCGAACACAGCTCCAGTCTGGGAGTCCTGTTCCTTGAGCCACTCTGCAGACAGTCAGCTCCCGAACTCATCTGTCCAAGCCCGGAAAGGCTTTGTCTAAGAACAGGAAGAAATTGGTCCTTGAAGACCAGAGTGCATCTACGGTCCTAGGTACCAGCAGTGATGTGTGGTCCACACAAACGCTGAAGCATCTTCTCAATCCAGGTTAATTTGAGCCTTGCAAAGTGCCATTTCACGAGTGGAAAAATGGAGGCTCCGTAAATAGTGACCTAGGCGCAGAGATACAGAGCTGACCTCCCATCCTGGCTCCCTGATCCCAGCTCAGGGTTCCCTGCAGGCTCCCTGCTCTGTGCGGTGACGAACCAGGTGACCATGACCTCCCTTTGCCCCGTTTTATGAAATGCACCCTCTGCTGGGCCCTGCTCGCCCGTGGCAGCCCTCGACGGCAGCAGGGGCCACGGCCCCCCAATGGCTCCAGGTTGGCAGTGCCGTCCCCTCTTGGAGGCCAGGCTGGGCCCGTCCTGCCTGCACAGTGAGGATGGGTCTGAAGTTTCCCCCACCCCAAACGGTCCACACTCTCCTTGTGTTCCGTCCAAGAACAGCCAGGAGCGATTCCAGCGGCGTTGTTTTGGTATGAGGGCTACATCACTGACTTGTCAATATCAGAAAACTGGTCGGCCGTGGGGTGACCTGGGCATTTCCCAGCTCTCCTGGATGAACAGGGACCTGCCTGCACATGGAACTTTCTCCGTTCGTTCCTTCGTCAGCCACTTACACATCCATCCACTCCTTCACCGGGCAAGTATTTAGTGGATCTGCAGACACCCATGGACTTGAGACAGACTTGAGCCTCATGGGGGAGAAGTACAAGTTGACAAGATGCTTCTCTGTGTGTCTGATGGGTCAGCACAGAGGCTGGGGTGACGGGGAGAGGGCGTGGGCTGCGCGAAAGGCTCTGCTGGGACGTTTGGGGAAACGTGATGCCACAGAGACCAGGGGCATGATTGGAGGGGCACTGGGTCACCCTAGCTGCGCTGGAGACGGGGAGTCCTGTGTGCAGAGTGGTGGCAGAATCACAGATATGAAGAAGCAGAATCTCCCGGAGCTGGGGACCTGCTAGAAATCGGGGTGTCATCCAGGTTCCAGGCTCACGTGGGTGGAAGGAGGCTGCTGGAGGGTTACCTGCCGGCGGCTCTGGGAGGGGGTGGCGTTTCCAACACAGAGAACCCAAGCCCTGACCCCGCTGACAGCTGTGTCTTAAGCATGGAAGCTCAGACTCCACGTCACCCCCTGTACCATCAGCGTTGTTTCCTCCTCTGCCTTCGGGCCGGGAAGAAATGCCAGAGCTCTCAGCCCGCACACCTCCCCCTGCACCATGGCCCCCTCCCGGGCTTCTGGGTTGCGTTTCCGGCTTTCGTGGCTCTGGTGCCAGCACCCCACACGCCCCACAGCCTCCCCGCCAGGTCCTGAGGAGGTGCTTCGGGGATGGGCAATCATTAGACGTCCCGTCCTGCTGGGGTGGCCAGTGTGCAGCGGGGGCTTTTGTGGACTCCAGAGAAGTGGGACCCCCCGTGATCTCAGAAGTGTGCCCGCCTCGGAGCACCCACACTGTCCAGCTGCCCCGACACACTCCAGGACGGCCCCAGGCCACCGGCGTTGGGATTCTGCCTGTTTGCAAACAAAAGGCTCCAGGCGGCAGGGCGTGGGCACCTAGAGCCCCCGAGGGATGGGGAAGAGTCTGGAAGGTGCGTCCTTCCCTGTACCTTCCCACGCTCTGCTCCGGTCACACAGGACCCCTTGCCTCTCCCCGATGCCTGGCTGGCCCGCTTCTCCACCTCCGGAGCCCCCCTCTTCCCCCCCAGGGAGGTCTGAGCCCTGACTTGTGTGAGCTCTGCCTCTGGGGGAGGCAGCCTGTTAGGGGCTCCCTGTCATCGACTACATCAACCCCGGGGCTGACACGCTTCCCGCCCTCATTTCTCGGGTGTCCGCCTCTGCACGGCGAGCGCCCATCACAGGCCGGTTGTTCACAGGTTTATGCCACCAGCTGAGAGAGCAAACACTGAATGTCCCCGGTGCGGAAGGACAGAAAGTGACAGGCAAACGCAGCCCGTGTGGTGCCCGGACCCGATTCCTCAGCAGGCCGGATGCACCTGCTGCCCCGGGGCGCCCCCTTCACCTGGCCCCGCCTACCCGCCAGGTGGCCAGCTCCTCACGGACCCCCTACTCCTGAAGTCTGGGTGACATGCCGTTAGCACCCGGGCTCGGGCAGCGGGCAGGGTGGCGGGGGACAGCCCGACTCCACCCCTGCGCTGTCTGCTGACGCCCTCCCGCCTTCTGGGTCAGGACGGGCACGTGGGGGGGAGCAGCACAGCAGCTCTCACCGAGGAAACCAGGTCCCTGTGCCGCTGGGGAGCACAGCTCTGGCATCCTGGTCCCTGTGTCCCCAAGAGGCGGGACGGGCGTGCGCAGAGGTGGACAGGCGCGAGCCAGGGGGGGTCCCACAGCGCCCTGTCACCCCCCGAGTCTGCCCAGATGGGGGCATATCCCCCTGAAGGGATGTGCAGGGCGGGGTGGATTCCCACTGACCCAGACCCTTCGGGGACCCCCGCTCCGCCCATAGAGCCGAGTTCAGGGAAACGAAAGCAACGTGGTTGAGAGACAGACTTTGGGAGCCCTTCCCGCTCAGCCCCTGCCCATGGGGGAGGTGGGCGCGCAGGACACAGCCAGCCAGCCTCCCTGCCTGAACGCAGCAGGCTTTTCTCTCTGCCGAGCCCAACGCACCCTGGAACCGCTCCTTTGATGGGAGGGTGGCCGGCACGCCCCCTGGTGCCGGTGAGGCCAGGGCAGCCCTCAGGACTAGCTGGCGAGCTTTGCGGGAATACGTCAAGAGCTGTTCCCAACCTGGTGAGAACAGGGCAGCTGGGAGGGATCCTAGGAGGACTCGCACTCCTCTCCACACTCCGGTGGTGGGTGATGGGGCCACCCAGCGAAACCCCTTCTCAGGCCGGTTCTTAGCAACGTGGACCAGCCATGCCAGTGGGCGCCACTAGAGGGCGACGCAGGCAGGCGCATGCAGAGCCTCCAGGTGAGGCAGGGCACCGGGACGGGCTGCAGGCAGACGGGTTCCCGTCCATTCTGAACCCTCTTCCTTCTTCTAATTTGCACTCAGGTTGGCTGGCTATCGAGGGCTGGCTCCACGTGGGAAGCTGCCCTGGCCCACAGCGCAGAGCCCAGGCCCGGGAGGAGGCCGCTCGGCCAGGGCTGGCAGAAGCCCAGGGATGGGTGTGTGGGGCTTGGGCAGCTGGGGGGGCCTCGGCCCCATCTCGTCAAGCCTACACCTGAGGGTTTGGCCCGAGGCCGGTTCTGGCCACGTGGAGGTGCCCATCACACTCCCGGCTGAGGCTTCTGGGGCCTCAGGTGGGCGTTTACGGGCTCTGCCCGAGGGAGGGGCGCTGAGTGGTCAGAATTCCCCGTGGGCAGTGAGAGAGGAAGGAGGGGGTGAGGTGGGGTGGGCAGCCAGAGGGAACCCCTGCCAGACGCTCAGGATGCTGGGACTCCCTCAGGCTGGCCTGACGCCCTCCACTTCCCCTGCCCCTTACTTTGCCCAAGCCGCAGCCCTCACCAGGATGACCTCCTCTGCAGCGGTCAGAGGGTCGGTCAAGACGCCTTTTACAATGAGGAAACCAAGGCAGCCAACATGTCTGTGGAACTTACACGTGTCTCAGCACGTGGCGGGTGCTCCCTTCAGCAGCATCCTCGGCCCAAACCCAGTAGGTCCCCTTTTACATATGAGAAAACGGAGGCACAGAATGGTTGAGTGACTTGCCCCAAGTCACACAGCAGGTAGGAGGCAGAGCTGGATGCAACTGGCGGGTTGGCAGCTACCCACTGAGACAGGATCCGCGGACAGAGGGGTCCGCGTGGGGCTGGGGCTCTCCCCTCCATGACCGGGGAGTATCCCAACCCACCTCTGGGTTCTGTGATAACCAGAAAGTGCTCTGGGGGCACCTGGGCAACCCCGAGGCTGGGAGCCGTGGCCTCCCTGCAAGGGTCCCCGTCTGTCCCAGGCAAGGGCTGGGCTCTGAGCTGTGAAGACAGAGATGGGATGGAGGGTTCAGCTGCCTCCTTGGGCCCCCATAAGGCCCAGGGGCTGTGCTGTGGTACCCTGAGCGCAGGTACCCCATCACTGGGGCTGCGTGTACGGCCGTGCCCACACCTGAGCACAGGTGTGAAAGCAGAGAGCCTGCATGTGGCTCAAATGCCATTATCCTGGCAACTGCGGGGAACCAGGGTGCCTGGCAGGTCCCTTTTATGAGACGGGAGTCTCGGGGGCAGGACCCCAGCAACTCAAGGGGCTCCTGTCAGCGCATAGCTGCTGAGTGAGCAGATCCTGAGCACACAGGCACACACACACGCATGCATGGACACACGTGCACACATGGACATGCAAGTGCACACAGGCACACAAGTCCACGCACACACACACACACAAATGCACACATGGACACAAAGACACACGGACACACAAGTGTGCACACACACACACACCCCCCACAGGACATCAGGGACGATCAGATGGGGTCCCTGCAACACGCCAGCTGCCGTCCTCTCTGCACAGCAATATTTCGCTTGCAGCTTTTGCAAGTCCCTGGCCACCCTGCCTTTGGTATCTTATTAGATTTTGTACTGGAGGAGGGGGCACACTCTCTTCAAAATTATAGTCATAATTCCAGCTAACGGCGTGAAGTGGAATTTGAGGCCTCGGGGGAACCCTTTAATTTAGCTTTATGGCGCTCGGCAGCACCTGGGACTTCTCCCTTGGGGTGACTCAGAGCGAGAATCTAGACCAGAGAAAGGATGGGCTCTCGGGTGTGAGAATGAGACTCCAGGGGGGAATCGCGGATGGGCTCCAGCGCCGATGTGGGCCTCCGGGCGCTGGCACCTAGAAGGGGCCAGGAGACCAGGGTTGCCACGGGCCCGCTCTCCCCACGCCCTCGCGGCTGCAGCCCGGACGCCTGGCCTGCTTTCCCCGGCCACAGCAATCGGCCCTCTCCCAGGACCACGCGAACCACTGAGCCCTCCATCCGGGCTGAGCCCGGCCGCCTCCTTGACATCCCCGACCGGAGCTGGGGGGCGTGGCGTCAGGAGTGACTACGGCTGGACAGACTCACCGCAGGCAGGTGTGGTGAGCCCAGATGAACGGGGCACGGTGGGATGGGGAACCGGGTCACGAGGCAGAAGGCCGGACCAAAGGGGGCATTCAACCCTCACCAGAAACACCACGCCGGGCGGGACACACCAGTGTGCCGGCTCTCCCTGGGCCACCGTGGGTGAGGACAGAGTTCAAGGAGGACAGCTCTCATGACCTGCCCCAGCTACATGACCTGGCCTCAGTGCTCTCATCTGGGAAATGGGAGGCTGCAGGGTCCTCTGTGGGGAACGAGCCAGGTGGGCTGAGGCGCACGGAGCAGTCCGTGGGTCCACATGAGATTGCAGAGGTGGTGACGGGGTCAGAAAGGTCACTGCTTCGGTTGCTTCAACAAGCACTGAGGCCCCAGTGACGAGCCCATCCCCAGGGAGTCTCATCCTGGCCTGACAAACTCTGAAGGCCACGTGAGGAGGTGGACAGTGTGCCCGGGAGCTGGAGCTCTGGGTGGGAATGCAGCCCCCCTGACTGCTGGGGACACAGGGCAGTCAGAGGAGTGCCCACGGCCCGAGTGAGACGCCCGAGGGGGGTCCACGCTCTGGCCTATGCTGGCCTTGTCTCCTCTTCTGGAAAGGGGACGGAATGGGGTTCCCACCCCCTGGGCTGCTTCAGAGTCTGCCGGGACGCTCCCCCTGCCCCTGCCTCGTGGGCAGACACAAGAGGACCAGCCGGGGCTGCTACTGAGTCTGGTTGGGGGGCGGTTGTCAGGCTCCAGCACTA
Organism: Monodon monoceros; assembly: GCF_005190385.1. Classification (NCBI taxonomy): domain Eukaryota; kingdom Metazoa; phylum Chordata; class Mammalia; order Artiodactyla; family Monodontidae; genus Monodon; species Monodon monoceros. The sequence goes on from NW_021703784.1 coordinate 104,639,902, forward strand.
GGACGTGGCCCCCTCGGAGCTTCACCTGTGCCAGGGTTTCTGGTGGCTACGAATGTGAGGGCTCATTCTGGCTAAGGTGTGTTGACGGTAAACATGGCGCCTGGAGAAACAACCTAAATATCTATCGACAGATGAATGGATAAAGAAGACGTGGTGTATAGACAATGGAATATTACTCAGCCATAAAAAAGAATGAAATAATGCCATTTGCAGCAACATGGATGGACCTAGAGATGATCGTACTAAGTGAAGTCAGTCAGAGAGAGAAAGACGGGTACTGTATGTTATCATTTATACATGGGATCTAAAATATGGCACAAATGGACCTATCTGTGAAACAGAAACAGACTCACGGTTGACTCGTGAGTTGAGAGGGGGAGGGGGGTGGGGGAGGGAAGGATTGGGAGCTTGGGATCAGCAGATGCAAACTAGTGTACAGAGGATGGATGAACAAGGCCCTCCTGTATAGCACAGGGAACTCTATCTAATCCCCTGGGATAAACCATAACGATAAACGAGCATACAAGGGCATCCAAAGGAGTGTACAAAGAGAATACATATATGTATAACTGAGTCACTTTGTGGTACAGCAGAAATTAATACAACATTGTAAATCAACTGTACTTCAATAAAACAAACAAAGGAACAAAGAAAAAAGTATCCCCTGGAGGAGCCCTCAGCCCAGGGCAGGCTGGTGCCCTTAGCTCCCTGTCTGTCCACACTTCACTTCTGAGACCCAGAAGCCAATGCACAGGGAAAGGAGACGGACTCCAAACACCTGCAGCTGCCCAAGCCAGCCTGGCTGCTCTCAGGTGATGGTCTGAGCCAGGGCAATTGGCAGAAGTTTGGTTTTCAAGTGTTCTTAACATCCGGGTTGGAATAAAACAGGTGCTCTGCTCAACCTCTGGCCCCGCCTGAGTTCTAGAATCCAGGGGCTCCGAGCAAGGAGGTCTCCCTCTCCCTGGTCCCCACGGGAGCCCACCCACCCGGCCGCTCCTTACCCGACGTGCCAGGGCTGCCAGGGCCTCTTGCCATCCTCGCCGGTGCCGCCCAGCCTGTTGAGCGAGGGGGATCGGCTGCGGGGCCCGGAGGTGTAGCTCCCAAGGGTCTTCACGGCCCCGTCGGGCCTGCTGGGCATCTGCTGCGGCAGCTGGGGCGAGAGGCTGCGGTGGGGGCCGGCCGAGCGGATGGCCCAGTCAGGCGCGCTGGCATTGAGGTTGTTGTCGCTGTTGGAACGCAGCAGGACCCGGGGGGCGGCCAGTGTGCTGGGGGGCCGTCGCCTTCGGTTGGAGTACGCCGGGGCCTCTCGGAAGGGCACTGCGTCGGAGAGAACGCGAGAGGCGGGTGAGGGCACATACGGCACCGTCATCGAGGCCCCCAGCCACCAAGGACACGGACACCATGAGTTCTGCACCGATCCCCCCATGGGACCCCGCCATGTGCAGAACTCACCCCGACACAGGAGCAGAGACAGGTGGAGACCAAGAGAGTCTTCCTTCCACGGAGGCTCAAGCCAGCACTTGAGATGGAAGGGACACAGGGTTCGACTTCCATCCGGGCGGCGCCCAGGCCCTCAGCAGCCCAGAGACCGTGTAAGGACGGGCCGCCCCGTCGCACATGACAGTCAGGACACTGAGGCAGCCATGGAGTTCCTCCTCGCCACGACCTGAACTGAGCCCCTGTGTGCACTGGATGGTGTCCTCCCCCAAACCCCTGTGTTGAAGTCCTAACCCCTGGGACCTCAGAATGTGCCTGTATTTGGAGATGGGGGTCTTTCAAGAGGTGAGGAAGGTAAAATGAGGTCACTGGGGTGGGGCCCTAACCCCACAGGACTGGTGTTCTTATAAGAAGAGGAGGTCAGGACACAGACACACACAGAGGGACGACCCCGTGAGGACACAGGGAGGAGACGGCCGTCTACACGCCAGGGAGAGAGGCCTCAGGAGGACCAGCCCTGCCCACACCTGGATCTGGGATTCCAGCCTCCAGGACTGGAGACAGGGATTGGCTGTGGTGGAGCAGCCCAGATGCCCACAGCCCCCAGCTCTACTGGTGGGAATCAGTCTGTCCCGACCCCCACTGGGCTCCTTTCTCTACCCATCAAACCAGGACCCGGCAGCGTGAGACAGGAGGGGGTTGACAAGCCTCACCAAGCTTCTTACGAAGTTCTAGACCAGAGGCAAGGCCCTCACTCTGTGAGATCAGTACACCCAGGGACTTGGAATGAGGATACTGCCCGCGGGTCCCGTGAGGGCCGGAATCCACACGGCCTGTGCCCTGGGCCAGAGACAGAAAGTGTCCTTTCCAAGAAGAGGCGTCTAAAGAAATGTAAGCCTCTGGGTTGCAGGGGAAGCGACACGCCAATTCCAGCAGCAAAGGACACGGACCCGCTTCGAGCTGGCTGCCCCAGGCCGAGGCCCAATACACGAGGCTGTGCACACTTTGGCCAGAAGCCTGGGCGGCCAGTCCGCAAACCAGCCCGCAGGGCCACGGGCAACACACAGCCTCCGGGGGGCTTATCTGGACCTGGGGAAGCCAGCACCTCAGAGAACGGCGTCAGCAGTTCAGGACGGGGTCCTGCATGACCCACCACCCCAGCTGCCCAAGGTCAGAGGTGGTGAAGTTCGTCATGGAAACCAAGTATAGCAACCCCCTGCTGCCAGCCCACCCCCACGCTGGAGGGCAGGGCTCACGGGGACAGAGGTGGCGCGGGCAGGGCTCACGGGGGACAGAGTTGGCATGGGCAGGGCTCACGGGGACAGAGGTGGCGCGGGCAGGGCTCACGGGGGACAGAGGCGGCGCTGGCAGAGCTCCATTGAGACAGCTGTGACAAAGTGCACCCCTTTGCCACCTCCCTGGGATGCAGGGCAGTCCTGGGAAAGCAGAGATGCAGCCAACCCAGGGAAGCCACACGGAAATGTCACAAGGCTTCCCGAGGACACACACTCAGAATCCACATCTGGCTCCTACAGTTGTGAGAACGTGGAAGCGACCCACGGGGGAGGTCACGCTCTTTCCAGCCGCACCCTCATGCCAGCCTGCTTCCTCTGAGGCCTGTCTGTCAGGGCAAGAGACCCTATCACTTGCGTCCTCAAAGCAAAGGAACTCTTCAAAGCCTGGCTGGGAGGGAGATGGAGTAGGAGAGGCATGCTCCGTGGACCCCTGTCTCCAGGGCCCAAGAGGCTGCCCTCTCCAGGGCTCAGCCCACCGAGGAATCAGCCCAGGCCTTACCCCCACCTCCTAATAAAATCTCAATTTTGGGAAAAGTGCCGGGTTTGTGTTTGCTGGTCACCAGGGAGAAGCTCACCCTTGTCACTCCCTCTGTCAGTGTCGGATGGAGGCCAGAAGACTTCTGGAATGACGGAGGGTGATGTGAGCCCCGCCCGGCAGAGAAGTGGGCGGGGGCGGGGGGTGGGGGTGCGGAGACCTTGCAAAGGACGGCGGTTCCAGGATCTCCGAGAGCAGCGGAGCTCTCCATTCACAGAGCCCGCTGGCTGCAGGACCACAGCACCAGGAGGGAGCCAGGCTCTCAGGCAGACGCTTGGGGTGGAGCCCCCTCGGGCTCCTGGCTCGTCCTCCTTGCCCCCCACCCAAGGACAGGCCCGGGGGACCGGGGGGAGGGGGGACCCCAGCTCAAAGGGGACACCCCGAGACCAGGAAACGCCCACACTCCATGACGCGAACTTGGGCCGAGCCTCCCAGCTCCCCTGACCCTACCTACAGTCAATTCTATTTTTCTGACCAATGTAACCGGGTGCGTACAGTACTGACGCCCTTGACAGAAAGTGATGGAACTTGGGGGCGGGGGGGAGTCCTGCCAATGGCTAAGAAAGGCTTACAAGGGAAGAAAAATCGAGGAAAGAAGAGAGCACAATGAACAAAACATCATACCCCCAACTGAAACCCTCATGCTGTGCACAGATTACAAAGACCAAAGTCCCAGAAGGCGAATCTGGGTTCATCATGTAAGCAAACGAGCACAGACAAAGTCTGTTCTTTCTAAACATTCCCGAGAACCAGGCGGAAGAGGTCTTTCTGAGAGAGGTGACAATTCACGTGGGGCAGCTGCCCTTGGAAGATTAAGGGACGAAAGAGCTGGGACTTTTGCAAATACATTTTGCCTGAGGATCCATCGAGTTACTCGGATGGAATCGCCTAGGTGACATCAGGGTGAACATTCTAATGAAAACTATCTCGCTTAGACACCAAGATTCACATTAAGTCCGTTTCCTGTGCGGTATAATTGGAAATTTCTTCCATGTTTATCTTATGGCTTGGGCTGAGAAATATCTTTTTAATCCCTCTAAACTCACGTCTTCATAAACCTCCTGATTTCATAAAACAAGAGCTCCCTGTCTGACAAACTAACTGGAACCAGCCGTGGAAATGTTGCGGGTATTTGTGAGAAAAGGGTTAGAAATAACTCTCTTCCTGCCTGAAAATAATTAATAGTCCACCCAACTGTTTCCTTCTTCCAGGCAATCTGCAAACTCTAAGTGGGTGGATATTTCCTTAGCTGTCTTCCATGCATTTACTTACACGTTTCTTTTCCACAATACAAGTCACACAAGGTATGAAAAAGCAGATGCACTTTTAAAGTCTACCGCGCTGCATTTCCCATCCGCTCCAACCCGGGGACGGCCAAGGACAGCCGAGCGGTGGTTTTGAAAGCGTCCACCCGGCCGGGGCGGCCAGCAGTGTCCTGACCTTCCTTACTCCTGTCCAAGTGCTCAGCATGTGCTCCAGGTAGCGGACAGACTAGAGTCAAACTTCCTATTTTCCCCAGGTCTTAGTTCCTAAACTGCCCTCTGGAAGCACCAGGGATGCACATGCCACAATTCTGCAAAGGGGCTGGAGACTTAGGAAAACAACAACAGCGACAACAAAAAAAACCCCGGCGCCTTCAAGTGGGTTAAAATTCCAGACCAACTACAACAAAGCCCTTTCGCCCACCAGAAGTAATTATTCCCTTCCATGACGGGGATGAACGACCAGCAATTTTAGGGGGAAAGGGAGGCCCCAGCTCCCCGGGAGAATCAGTAAGAAACTGCTCATTCCTGTGTGCCACGCACCCTACAGCTCGTTCCTTACCTTCCTTCTTGCTGAAGGCATTTAACAAAGACTTCATTTTCCCTCCGACTTCGGCAGTGGTCCGCTCATTATATAACCTTCTCGGATGGGAGGAAGGGGAGCAGGGCTGCCCGGCCCCTGGGCTCTGGAGCGGCTTGGACCCGGGGAGCGGTGGCGGGCCTCTGGGCACTGCCGGCTCCCAAGCACAGCTGGGCAGGCCAGACCCAGCATGCTGGTGACAAAGCCCACCCCATATTCTGCCTGTCAGCTGGGAGCCAACTGTGCGTAGACTGGGGCTGCTCTCAAAGCCCGCGGCCTCTCCCCGCGCCCGTCATGTGAGCGGTGCCACCCTGCTTTTGTGATCAGTGCATCGGTGAGCCGGAACCCCCCCCCCCCCCCCCCCCCCACCCCGCGATGACCCAAGGACCCTCCGGCTGGGGCTCCGGCCACTCCCGCTCAGAGGCGCCCGGGGCTACATAGCATGCGCTGTGCTTCCCTGATTTTCATTTTAAAGAAAAAGCCAAATGCTCTCGAATGCTGTTTGTCCGCCAGCTGATGTGGGGAGCCAGTCGAGGAGATAAAACATCCCGGTTCCAGATAAGCCGCGCGCCAGACCCGTGTTAACTGGGCGGCCGGTGCCAGCCTCCTGGAATTTCTGAACATGACCCAGATTTCCATTGGCGAGAATCACACACAAGGACCCATTGCTTCTCTGGCTCCCCCCCCCTCCCCCTTGGAGGTAATGACCCTGGAGAAAACAGGATTTCCACCCACCCTCCTTTTTTTTTTGAAACAAAAGAGAGATAAAACAAACTGCAGCCCAGCCACGGCTCGCCCTAATTCCAGGCAGCTGAGAAAAGTGAGCGTTTTCAGAGCCACGCTGCACGTTCCTTACAGAGTCCGGGAGACACAGGGAGAGGCGACAGGGAGAAAGTTCTGCCCGTGCAGGAAACACAAAGGGAGGGGCCATGGCTGGCGAGCCCCACGGCAGGTGGAACGGGGTTATTTCTACACAAGGAGAAAGGTCTTCCCGAAAACTAAACGGAGCATCTCAGGGAGCGGGCTCTGCCACCCGACGCATCTGCTGCTGGGGCTGTAATTAAGTGTGTTTTTTCTGTTGCTAAGAGAACTGCTTCTGAAATTCGAAAAAAAAAAAAAAAGAGCGAGCGAGAGAGAAAGATGGGAGGAGATGAGGAAAAGCAACGGGAGCCTGTAAGTTGAATTCCATATGGTCGACATGCTTTGTGCCAACAAAAATGGCAGCGTAAGCACTGGGAACATCTCCTCACGGGATGCCCAGGCTGGCGGGACGTCCCACCAAACGGTCTCTCCAGGGTAGCGAGAATGGAGACTGGGTGCCCTGTACCAGCCGAGCATTTGAGCCTCATCCTCCTTGCACTCCCACGACGCCCCATCGCACAGCTCGGAGCTGCCTTCAAACCCCGCCCCAGGTGACCCTCCCCCGCCACGCCAGCGCCCAGGCCATTTCTGCCCCAGGAGACATTCGGCCGCTGGTGCAGTTTATCAACAAAGACCCCAGGACCTGCCCCTCACCACTCACGTCCCTGGGGGACAGAGGTGGCGCTGGCACAGCTGGATGTCCTTGGACCTTGGTGCAAGGCTGAAAAGCTTCCAGAAGCATCTCTCTCGGATGCAGAAAGCGTCACCAACAAGGACACAGCCGCTTCCACTTGGGGAGCCTGCAGCTCTGCCACCGGGTTTACTCGCCAGGGGTCTTCAGGGTGGGGAAGTCTAGTTTATCGGGGGTGTGTTGGCCACCTGCCCCGGCTGGGACAGGATGCCACAGGGACGGTGAAACTAGGGACTTCCCCCGGAGGCCGGGGCCCTGCCATGTTGGTCCCGAGCGCTTGCCCAGCCCAGGAAACCCTCTGGGGAGTGGGCGGCTATGCGGTGCTCAACCCTCCCTCCATCTGCTAGTGATTGACGCTGTCCCATAGCGTGAGCCTCCTCCCGCACCAAGTCCCCGCGACGATCTTTGCTGTGGCGCTGCCACCTTTGCTGTCAGCAGAGAGCGCGTGTGTTCCGGGGTTGATGGGCGGCGACCTCGCCAAAGGCCAGAGGTGCCGGGCCATCGCCGGCTCCCCTGCTGTGGACCTGGGGCGGAGCCCTTGCCCCCGTGCTGGGAGCAGAACCAGAGATGCCCAAAGAGCATTTACACGTGGCCCAGGCGAGCCCCCAGCCCGCCTCCCCGTCACTGTGTTCGGAGTGACCCTCATGGGTGCGTTTGTCCACAAGTAGGAGCAGAGTTCGGAAACGAGGGGGCCCTCCCGGCTGCCCACCCGAGAGGTGAGCCTTGCTGAGACAGACCCTGTAACCAGGAAACAGGCTGGCTGGCCCCGGGGCAGAGGGGCAGGCGGGGCTCTCCGTCACCCCTCACCCCCCGCCCAGGGTCTGCGTCCCATCACGCATGTGGACCCGAGCTGTGCGGGCCCAGGGGATGCAGCAGTGGTCAAGACAGAGAAGATTCTGGCTCCTTCCCAGGCTGCATGAGTGGCGGGGTGGGGGCATAAGAGCAGACTTTGGACATAACAGAATTTGAGGAACCCCAGGAAACACCCCTTAGCCAAAGGATTCCCATTCCAGACACCTTCAGTTCTTCTAATAAGCAGATAACTCTTCCAATCACCCTTCCAGGAATCTGAGCAAACGATTCACCAAGACTAGGAGCCAGAGCTTAGGTTCACGTGCAGACCTACTGTGTGCCCGGCCCCACGGACCAGGCTCTGCTCCGCAGAAATCCTGCCGGGCTTTGGGGAGGAGGTGGTCCATTCCTGACTTCACCCTCCTCGCCACTGGCAGGCATGCTCTCCTTGAATACTTCCAGCAACAGGGAGCTCACTACCTGTGTGCTGGCTCTGCACCCATGTGCACCAGTCTCCTTTACTGTCACACAGACAACATGCCTGCACCTGCCACATACTAATTGGAAGGGAAAGCCGAGGCATTTGAAGCACAGACTTCATCCCAACAAATAAAGTAGGTTTGGAGGTGTCGGAGCCCAGCCCAAAGATGGCTAAGCTTTCCTCCCATCAACTCCTAGACCCTTTCTTCCTACACGGGGCCTTCCCGGAGCATCCCAAGTGAATATCAGAGGCTGTGCTCGTCACATTCCTGCTGACTGAGGTTTGGTTCCAAATGGATTTCATTCCAAACGAGGGGGAGAAGGGAGAAGAAGAATTCTGGGTCCAAGCAGGGCTGGGGTGAGGCGGGTAGCAGGTGGCAGGGGGTGGGGACCTGGATGCTACCTGGTGAATCTGTCCACCTGCTCACCCACCCGTCCACCTCAAAGGATAAATGAGCATCTTTTGAGTTGGGGCCTGTTTGAAAGACACAAAGGCAGGAGGAGGGATTAGATGGAGGCCCCCCAAATCAGATAGCTTACGGAAAGGAAGAAGGTCACCCCGGAACGAACCCCTAGCTGTCAGTCTTCTGGCCTGGCCCTTTAGCATCACCTCAGCCCCACCCAGCCCGAGTCCAGTGCCAGGCCCTCGGTAAGAAGCAATAAATAAATCATAAACGATGCGTGACACGGCCCCGTCCTCCCGTCTGCCCCATGCCCCCCCACCCCAACCTGCACAGCTTTGGCCTCTGCGCCCCCTGCCCCCTGCCCCCGCTCGCTCTGGCCGCCTCCCAAACCCTCTAAGCCCTTCATTTGCCAAGTCTTTTGACAACTGCCTGATAACAGGCTGAAAATAATTTCATTTTTCCTATAAAAAAGGCTCTTTGCACATCAGAACATTTCAAGACGCTCTGAAGTCCTGGCAGGGAGGATGCGCCAGGTGATATAAGCAAGCCTGGTGAGAGTCTGCGAGGATGGTGGGTCTCAGGCGTGGACAGTCAGCCCACCTCTCCTCGCCGTGCCAGCCGGCGGGGAAAGAGCCCGGTGAGGGCAAGTGGGCCAGCATCTGATTTAGGGGCCGGCTCTATGTCTTACTGCTTGGCGGCTATGGGCTGGTCAGGCACCCTGGCCCTCGGTTTCCCCATCTGTAAGGTAGGAATAACCCAACGCATTCCCAGTGTTGGCTGTGGGATAGCATTAGTCGTGTTTAGAGCACAAAAAGGGGGAGGTCAGCCTTCTGGGGTCGAGTCCCAGCCCCTTCACCTCCCAGCTCTGTGACCCGGGAAAGTCGCGATAAATCTCCGTACATTCATTTTCTCTTCTATCAGTGGGGATGTGAATGGTGTCGCCACACAGGAGGCGAGGATCAAATCAATATCTGTAACAGTGCCTGGACTTGAAGGTTGCCATGGTTAAATGTGCAACTGCTAAATAAATACATTTAACTAAAAAAAAAAAAAAATCTGTGAGTGAATACCATGTCAATCTACCCGGCACCCACCCTGCCCCTGTGCCTGTGATAAGCCCTCCGAGGTCCCTCAGAATGCATTTACATGGCCTCTTTGGGTGCCGCCTCCTCCAGGAAGTCTCCCGGATGGATCCAGTCACTGGAGAGACGCCCCCCCAACACCGCCCGCCCGACCGAGGGCCACCCTGGGGACCTTCCCGCCTCCAGGGAACATCAAGCTTCCTGAAGCCAGGTCTAGCGTCCAGCTCCCCTATCGTCCCGCAAATGGGGTGTGCTCCCACGGCTGTGGACATGAGTGAATGAATGAACCAGAAAAGAGGGAGGTGGCGAGTCCAGCTTCTACTTTGTTCTGAGTGTCCCCAGGCCCTTCTCCAGGCCCACCAAGCTGGTTGTACTGAAATCGCCTCCCTTCTCTGCCCCATCCTACCTCCATCCACCCCCATGTCCACCCAGGCCCTGCCCGATCCTTGAAGGCCCAGCTGCCCTGCTGGGCAGCAGAGAAGGACGGCCCTGCAGGGCTTTCGCCCGGTCCCCACGGGCAGGCGCGCTGGACATCGGTCAGGCCAGTGTCCTCGGTGTCCTTGCCGTGTCTGCAGAGTCCCCACCCCCCGTCCTGCCTGTCTGGGGGTGGGGGGAGCTGGGGCTCATTCTTTCAGCTTTTGCGCTGCTGCCGGGGCTCCAGGCAACCCGAGGCACGGCCAAGGCTCTGATTCAGGAGGAGCAACGCCACGGGGCCAGTGGGCGTGGGCTCAGGGCAGCGCCGGCTCCACGGAGCAGCCATGTGGGCTGGTTACCAGCCTGACCACACAGCTCGCGAGCCTGGCTCTCTGGCCCCCTTGGCACACTGAGAGCCTCCAAAATCCTTTGGGACCTTCCTTTTCTTCATCAACAGCCAGAGTGATCTCTTCAATAAGACCCTGGCTGACCAGCTGGCGGGGCTGGGGCTGGGATACGAATGTCTCCAAGGCCCTGAAATCCCAGAGGTAGTGGCTGTTTCCCTTCTCTTTCCAAGCAGCCTGGGGATTCACTCAGGCCCCGCCTCCTATTTGTGGGGGTGTGGAGAAGGGAGAGCTGGCTGGGATGGAGACAGGGGCTGGGTAAGCAGGAGAGTCCCTGAGTCTGTCTCTGCCATAATGCAAACTTGCGGAGGCGGCTGTAGCCTCTCGACAGACAGGAGGCCCATGGGGAACTGAAAAGAGGAAACGAAACTCCAGAGGGTCTCAGTGGCCCACCAGCCCCGCCCTCCACTTTATCTTACAGGAGCCAAAACCAATTGCTGAAAAGGAAACTGTGTGTGCGAGAGCCTCGCCCAGCTCACCAAGCCAGGATCAGGGAGGCAGCGGGTCCTGGGGGGCTGTGGGCTAGACCCGGATTCTTCCTGCTTACTCCCCACCTGATCCAAAGTAGCAGACCTTGCTTCCTTTCCGCGTTGCTTTAGATAACTGCAATTTTAATATTAGTAGGCAACATTTCTGCATCTCACAATAATTGTTAAATGAATCATACTTTTATAAATAACAGGAGATATAAAAAGGCGTCTCAGCAATAATGCGGGGTTATCTTTGAACAAAGATGTAGGTGTCTGCAGGATTTGTAACGTTCCCGTCAGCTGGGGCCACAGAGGGAAGTTTTGCTCCTGGAGGATCCATTGAGGCCCCTGGATAATTGGGTAAGGGGCACTGATGAGGGGGCTTCAGAACCCCCTTGGGGTGGGGGTCTCTCCCCATGGCGGTCCGGCTCCCTGCTGATGGTAGCAGGGGTCAGGGGCTCTGGCAGGGGCTACCCACCAGTCCTGACGCAGTGCTTTAGAGTCAAGACCAAGGTCAGAGCAGGGACAGGGAGAGGGGCTGTGGAGGGTTGAACTGGGGCTGACCACACAGAGGATGAGGGTCCCCAAGGTGCATTCTGGAAGGACCGTAGACTCCAAACCCTGCCTTTGCCCCTCCCACCGTGCAGCTTCAGCCTGTGCCCTGGAGTCCCGCAGAGACACTGCATGCCGGACAAACGCTCTTCCCGGGTGGGGTGGGGCAAGGGGCAGCGCTGTGCTTAATAAAGAAAGCAAGAGCCACCCTGGGTGGCCCTTCTGAGAGCCCAGCGACGGAGGACATCTGGACATCCCACAGGGGAAACTGAGGCTCAGGGCACTGAGACAAGTCACCAGTGCCCACCCTGCCCAACTGCTCAATGGAACCGCCCTCAACCCCCAAGGCCAGACGTGGACACCTCTTCCAGAAGACTTCTGGGTGCCTGGACACTGGGGACTGTACTGCAGGTGCCAGGGTTCCACAGAGTGAACCTCTGCAGCCACGGATGCCCACATGTCTCAGGACACACTGAAAAGTTAACCACACACAGAGCGATTTGTTGAAAGGCAGCCCCTGAGCTGGCTGGAGGGTAACCAGAGTGACCACGTGCTAGAGACAGAAGGTTATCTCCCCCAAATTCGTATGCTGAAGCCCTGACTCCCAGTGGGATGGTATTGGGAGGTGGGGCCTTTGGGAGGTGATTAGGTCATGAGGGTGGGGCCCCATGATGGGATTAGTGCCCTTATAAGAAGAGGCAGGGAGAGACATCTCTCTCTGCCACATGAGGACGTAGAGAGAAGGCACCATCTGCAAGGTCCAAGGCACCTTGATCTTGGACGTCCAGCCTCCAGGACTGTGAGAGATAAATGTCTGTTGTTTAATGTGCCCTGTCTGTGGTGTTTTGTTAGAGCTGCCTGAACTTCAAAGACACCACATGTGGCAGGCTATGTCACTCTCCCTTATAGGCCCCCAGGGGTCCTCATGCCATCACCTCTGCTCCCCCTGCTCCTCCACACCGCCCCTCCCCCCACAGGCCCCTGCCAGCTCCTCTCGGTGCCCTGAACACCCCTCTGGGCCTCACCTCTTCTGTGGCCCCCACATGGACTCCTTTACCCTCCCCTCGAGCTGGCTTCTCTAACCCCCATCCTTCAGCACTCACTCTCGAGGTCGCCTCATCCCAGAGGTGTTTCTTGACCATCCTTTCTAAAACGGCAACCCTCTTATTCTCTCTCTTAGCCCCTTGTTACTTTTCCTTCATTGCACTTCTCAAAAACTGAAATCACACCATTTGTGAGTTTGCTTATATGACCGTATTTTATCCATAGGGACTGCGTCTGTCTTATTCACCACTTCATCACCAGAACACAGCTCAGCCTCCCACTAGATACCTGTGCTTTTCTACCTTGATTTGATAAATGAATAAATGAAAGAATGGCACTTTCCTACCTAACATCCTGGACTTTGTCACTGAGGCTTTCACTGTGCTTGTCTCACTACATGAAATATCTGTTTCTAGAACTCTTCCCACCATGAACACCTCCACCCCACAGCTGGAACCTTCTGGAAGGCATGGGTGGGGGAGGGGCTTTACACAGGATACAACACAAGACCTGGCACCAAGAGGGAGCTTATAAATACATGTTCCAGTTACTTTAGGTCCTTGTCTGCCTATTAACTTCTGGGTTGTCTCTGGGTCTGCTTCTGTTAATTGAGGTCTCCTTTGATTACATGGCATGCTTTCCCGCTTCTTTGCTTGTCTAGTCATTTTTGATTCTATATCAGCCATTGTGTTTGATATGTTGTAGAGACTCGGTCTTGTTATCTTCCTCTGAAGAGTGTTGAGTTCCTCTGGCAGGGAGTAAAATTATCAGCAGAACACTTTGTCCTGTGAAGGCATGGCTTTTGGCTTTTGGGGGAAATCTCTGTTGGTGTGGTCCTTATGGGAGGTCCTGAGTTCTGGGGCCCTTCCTGGGCTCTGGCAGAAACAAACTCCTCTAATGAGACAGAACCCAACTCCACATTGTCTCCCCTTGGCTCGTTGAGCTTTAAGTTACTGTGTTCCATTGGGACCCCTGGACTCTCATTTTGCACATGACAGTTCAGAAGTCGGTCGAGGATTTGAGGGGAATTTATGTGCAGATTTGGGGGCTATCCACTTTCCAGCATCTCCCCCTGCCCCCCCATTTCCAGCCACTCAGGTGGCCTGACCCTGACCTCCAACCGCTGGATCCTCAACCCAGAGAAACTCACTTTCTATCAGGGAACCCCCTCATTCACGTGGGTCTCACCTGGAGGACTCCCCTTCTATCAAGGGTCCTGGCCCCTCTGGTTCCATCTGCTTTCAGTTACCTATCAATGGCTCAAAGCAGTTGTTGTTATTTTTATATATTTTGTCTCAAGTTTGTCATTGTTATCAGCAGGAGGGTTCATCCGACCTGAGCTGCTCTGACATTATTGGAAGGTAGAAGTCATGGGTTCATAAACATATATTAAGCAAACAAGCATCTCCCCAACTGCCCACCTGCATGCACACACAGTACGTGGCAGTGAGTCCCTGATCTCTGTGTCTAGAGGCAGCAGGTATGTCCGTTGGGGAGATGGTGAGTGTGTCAAAGCAGAGACAGGCCAGAGTGAGGAAGCCTGGGTGTGCCTTGACCACTGACTGTGGAAGCCAAGACATGCAGCTGTTCCTGGCACCATGAGTGCCCTTGCAGCCTGGTGGGAAGGATCACAGACACTGGGGAGGTTTGTTTCAACACAAGAACCCAGCCTTTGAAGGTTTCGGGCCCCCACCTTTTAGATCAAAGTGTTAGCGGATTGAAACCTGTACAGGTGCCGGGATGCCTGGAGAATGAAGTGCTCGTGACAGCCCTGAGTGAGCACCGCGATGGTCCCCGTGTCAGTCCCACCTGGGTTCATGACCTCGCTAGCAGGTCCTAAGGCAGGTTTGTATTCTGGGAACTAATTAAGCCTCGGTGACTGATTTCACCATCAAATGAATTCCTTCCCGGGTCGAGCTGGCAGCAGAGCTCGATCAGGTGCCACCATCAGGCAAACCCCAAGTCCAGGCAGAACCCAACCGCGAGGGGCAGGAGAGGAGAGCAGACTCTGGTGGGCCAGCCAGTGGGCCGTGGCCTCGGAAAGTCAGGCGAAGAGATGCGGACGGCGGCTGCCTCCCATGAGCAATTTGGGACGAGCAGAGGGAGGGCTCTGAGGGCTGAGGCGGTGGTCGTTTCTCCAACATTAATACCCGCATCATCACTGTAGCCCCCCACTCTGAATGCCCACCCAGCGCAGCCCAGGGCCGGGCCTGTCACACGTTCCGTTCTCTCGACAGCCAGGTGAGGTGGGTCCTTTCATGCCCATTTTACGGATGTGAAGATTGAGGCTCAAGCGGTGCCAGAACTCACTCAACCCCGTGCCCTTCAGTCTGCGGCAGCGCTGGCCTCACTTCCACCTCCACCTCCACGTCAAAGCCAGCCAGTGGTGTCCCGACCGCTGGACAGGAGGGAGTGGGGCAGACCCTGCAGGGGGAGGGCAGGGGGCTCACCTTGGGGGGCAGGGGGAGGGCAGGTGATGCTGAACGGGGAAGTCAACTGACTCACCTGTGTGTGTCCTGATCCCACCTCTGCTTGGCTGTGGGTCCCACCTCCCCTGGGCCTCAGTTTCCCCATATGTCAAATAAGGGGTCAAGCAGAATGCCCACTAAAAGTCCTTCTGGCTGGCAAACCCGAGGACCCTGCCAGCTCCGTGGAGCATCCTTCTCCAAGAGGAGAGAGGGTTCTTGGGGCTGAGTGGTGCGATTTAGGGGGAGCTGGGCAGCCACACAGGGAGGCTGGAGCCTGCAGGCCATGGGTACCCCCCAACCCCGGCAGGCTGAGGACAGAACCACAGAATCTTCAGGGCTGCTGGGCAGGGTCCCACTTGGCCACCTGGGCCCTGGGGTACCTCTGAGACTCAGGGCAGGCCTCCCCAGGTCAAAGGGACTTGATGGATTTCACTGGGGCCCCACAGACACGTTGGCTTGCTCTGCTCTCTTGCAGAAACGTAGAAAAGACGTGGGATCCAGAAACAAGACAATAGTCACCACAACAGCAAAAGTGGAAGCAGTAGACAATGACTGCTACGCGTGTCTCCTACCTGTCCCTTCTCCCCACGACCGTGCCAAGTGGCGACTCCTCCCCATTATGCACTGGAGGACCCTTGAGGCCCAGAGCACTTCAGTGAGCTGCCTGAGGTCACACAGCCTGGCCATGGTGGGGGGGGTCTGCCCTTAGCCCCATCCCTGACCCAGCTGCTGATACTGCACCCAAGCCCTGCAATTCGATGTCCCAGAAGGGCCTGGAATTTCAGCCCTGACCTGGGTGCTTGCACCAGCCCCCGAGATGTCACCAGCCCCTCTGCCTGTCCTCCCCACTCACTGGGCGAGCCAGCTCCTGCAGGATGAGGGGACTGGCGGGGGCGGGGGCGGGTTGGGGGGGGCGTCTACCTGTCTCTCCTGTGCTGTTTCCTACCTCGTCCGGGGTGTCCAGCTGACACACCCATCTACGTCAAGTCTCAGTGGCTGCCACAGCCTGGGCAGCCGTCCCTGGAGCCCACCCCACCCCATCCTTCAGTCCCAGAGGGGACCACCCCCTGCCCTTCAAGTGGTCCACCTGCAACCACAGCCCTATTTCCCGGCAGGGTGCCATCCCCGTGGGACTTGGCCACCTTCTGTGTGTCCCCCCATTCACTTGGGGCTCCTGCAGGATGGTGGGACCTTGTCTGTCTGTCTCAGGTGCCCCGCTGCCTGCCAGGGCCACCACTGCTGCCAGACGTCAGTGGGACAGTGAGGCTGTAGGTGATCCTCGTGTAGCCCTTGGGGACTCCCAAAGCACTTGTACACGTCCAACACCTCATTATGTCTGAAAAGACTTTCAAATCACTCACTCTTTTTAAATTAGAAAACAGTTTTGCCTTCCCTTGATTTGGGGCCAACACACAAGCTGGAAAGAGAAAGCCATTCTGGGGGAGGAAGCACCTTTTCCCTTTGGGGCAGCCCGGGCCGGCTCCCGGAGACACCGTGGGCGGGCCCGAGGTGGTCAAGATGTGGGCCACAGAGCCCCAGGGCCACAGTGGCTACTGCAAGGGCCCTGCCATCCGCCAGTCCTGGTTGCACCTGTGCCGAGGTTTAGCTGTGTGACCACAGACAGGCTGAATGACCTCTCTGAGCCTCTAAGTGGGGCTCTGGTGGCGTCCTTCGCACATGGCCTTTCAGAGGCCCCTTCAGTGGGAGAGAAGTGGGAGGAGGGGAGGGGTCTTCAGCCCTGCACCCCCGGGTCCTTCGGCCAGGTGTGGGCACCTCTGCATACCTTGCTGACCTGAGTCCAGGATTCTCTGCTTCATGGGACCCGGCTCCTCCTGGGAGGCAGGGGCCCACTTCATGCTCAGGGAAGAAGCCAAGCCCTGTCTCAAAGCTGAAGGAAGCTTTGCTGTAAGGCTCAGGGGGCAGCAAGCAGGGCTCCCACCGCCCAGAGGCCCAAGAGGCGGGCAAGGTCCCTCCGTGCCACACTTCCCTGAGCGCCGTCCTTCAGGCCTGGGCTGGGAACCAGGGGACTGCATACACATGTCCCTGTGCTTCCACCTTCGGTCCCTAAATTCCATCTCCTTGGATGAGTGGCTGTACCACCCTCATCTTCCTCCTGGGCTGGGAGATTGGGCCTCAGTGAATCCTTCCCCAAAGACGCCCTCAGCCTTCCCTGGGAGGAGCCATGAAGCCTTTGCACCCCCCATCACTCCCCAAGTATGTGTTGGGGGAGCACCCCGAGCTGTTCAGTGCCCTCTCTACGCCCAGCCCGGCCGGCTTTCCTCCACGTCTCTGGACAGAAAGAACCTCCAGCACCATCATCCCGACTAACCCGTCCTCCACGGCATCAGCTCAGCTCATGCATACTCTGCTTAAAAAAAAAAATCCAGCAAATGCCCCATTTTCCTAATGGGGTCAGCAGAGCACTCCCTTGTGCAGAACTCTAGCTGTTCAGAGTCACCACCAGGCTGTTCTGTTTCTGCCTGAAATGGTCATGCAATTCCGCTCCCTAAACTCTGAATCTAGCCCACGATAAAGAGCCGCATCTTCCAGAAGAATATTGGTTTTTTTTGTTTTAACATCTTTACTGGAGTATAATTGCTTTACAATGGTGTGTTAGTTTCTGCTGTATCACAAAGTCATTCAGCTGAGACAAATATTGTTTCAAATGCCATGCACACTTTCCAGTGTGGCACAGACTTGCCCACTTCCTAGGATTCAGACACACCCGGAACAGCTGTGGAGGTGGACTGGGTTCTGCATTCTGCCCTTTAAAGTACTACCTAGTGTCCCAGCAGTATGGGTCATCCCGCTCCAATCACAGAATATCTGGTGAGTCAACATGACAAATTCCTTAGAGTCAGGCTGAGATGGTTTTTGGCTTCTCGCTTTTATAAACAACGCTGCCGAGAACATCTTCACGTGCGTAGCCCCCCCCTTCCTCTTTCAAGTCACTTCCTCTGACTCTATTCCCAGGAGCGAGTGGAATTGCCAGGCCGAAAGGTCTGAATGTTTCTATGGCTCTGGATACACTTCTGGGAAATTGCTTTCCCCAAAGAGTTATACCAGTTTTTACAAATGGGCAATTGGAACCAAATTTTCTCTTAGAAGGAAAAAAAAAAAATCATTTCTGGAGTGAGAAACAGAAAATGTGTCTCAACCAGGCAACGGTACATTGAGCAAAGCAAGAATATTAGAGTGCTAATAAGAGAACTCGTACCTGGAGTGGCTTATTAGAGGGGATATGATCCCACTCTGAGGGGCGCACCACCGCCAGAGGGTCTCTCCTTCCAGCGGAGGAGTGGGCTGTGCTAACCCCAGTCCCCCCAGGTCACCAGGCAAGTCCATGAAGCTTCTCCTGTTTGGCTTCATGAGCTTTTCCAGGGGTCTGCTTGTCAGCACAGACCGAGCTGATGGCACTGGCCTTACTGGATCGGGCACCCAGGGCAGGAGGCTGTCATGGCCCCAAGGGCACAGGCGGAGCGATGGGAGATGCAGGTTACGACGCCCCCGTGTCATTCACACAGACTGTTCCCAGGAGTCCGAGGCAGGATTTGGAGGAAGCTGACGAAACTGAGATCCCATTCTAAACAGGATGTATGTGATGAAGGAGAGAGAGATGCCCAGTGAGATTAAGAATCAAACAGGTGGCCCCGAGTGAATGAATACACATTTCCCATAATTACAGAGAGATGGAAAACAAGGGACCAGAACAAAGGAGCGAAAGACAGTGCGTTTCCAACTAGTTTGCAGCACGGTCTGAAAATAGATGCAGTTCGAGGTGGCGCTGGACTGATCTCGCCAGCGCTTGACCCCGCACTTCCTGCAATCGGACTGCAAGCAATGCTCAGTGGGCAGGAAAGCGCACAGATGGTCCCCGTCTCCCCCCAGGAAAAAGGTGGCCTAGGGCAGCGGCCAGGAGCCCAGGATACCGTCTGGGTGCACAGCAACCCTGAGACTGGAACTGGGTTGCGTGGCTTTTGCAAAGTGGAGAGGCAGGGAGGGGGACTGGAGGGTCTGGGACGTGCCTTTGGGAGGACGGCAGCCCTGTGCAAAGTCAGGGACAGAAAGTGGGGGAGGGACCTATCTATCTGGGCAGAAAAGGACGGCGCTACCCTTCGGTGGGCTTCCTGGGGGAGATATCTGAGCCCTCAGCGTCTCAGGCTGCTCATCTGTGAATTAACAATAACAACAATGGTGATGATGATGCCGGCTCACGCTGACCCGCTGCCGGCACGGTCCCAGCCCTGCTTTAGCACGGCGCGCGCCTAATGTCAGCACCAAAGCCACAAGGAGTAATACTATCCCACTGATACCAAGGAGGCCACTTCAGCTCAGAGAGGGTCAGTAACCCGCCCAAGGTCACAGAGGTGGGATGCAAGCCGAGGCCTGGAGTCTGCTCTCATTTAAACCCACACACCCTCCGGTGCCTGGAGGACCTACCCGCGGTGGGTGCCGTGGGCACTGAATGGGTTGATCCAAACGTGGAGCCTTTGGTGCATTTCCTGGTGCAGAAGGTGTGCCCCGGGCACACGACGGGATGTGGGAATTTGTCTGGGTTTGCAAAAGAGCACTGCGCCAGGGGGCCGGGCCTCCTCCTCTGCTCTGAGAGGTGTGACCTCAGCAGGGCCAGCGGGGCCCTGGAACAAGACGGCTGAGCCCTTGGCTTCATGGGTGAGGGGTGCAGGCTGACACAGGAGGGGGCCTCCACCCCACACAGGGTCTATGCGGGCTTCGGGGAGACTGAGACACCGGCCTCTGCTTTAGGTCTCATGAGCCGTCCCGTGGAGTCAGGGCTCCTCTGGCAGCTGGGATGGGATGTCCTCCCCTCTGCCAACACCACTCTGATGACGGGGTCCCCCAACGCAGCCTTGTCCCTCAGGGCAGCGCCTCTGCTCTGTGTTCTTAAGCAAGAAAGCAATGCCAGGAAGCAGAGCCGTCCACCCCAGAATCTGCTGTCGGTGTTAAAAATGCGGGGCGTGTCTGGCTTCCAGATCACGTGCCGAGGAGGGGCCTGCCCCTCACCCCACCCGACACAGGCATCTTGAATTAACTTCAGAGTCCTCTAGAAAGGGCCGGGCAACAACACCCTGCCCGAGCGTGTCTCTGCCCGTGGCCGCCGCCGCACCTGGTCTCGCTCTACCAAGTGCTCAGTCCCCACACTCGGCCCCCCATTAATTCAGCCCAGGGCTCGGGTTCACAGATGCAGCGTCTGAGCCATCTGAACGCGCCCGGGGTCTTCGGATAAATGAACTGACTCGGGGACTTCCCTTCCCTGGCAGTCCAGGGATGAAGACATCGCCTTCCAACGCAGGGGGTGAGGGTTCGAGCCCTGGTCGGGGAGCTAAGATCCCACATGCCTTGCGGCCAAAACACCGAAATATAAACAGAGGCAATATTGTAACAAATTCAATAAAGACTTTAAAAATGGTCCACATCAAAAAAATCTTAAAAAAAATAAAATGAACCGGCTCAGCTCTGCTACCCCCTGAACCCTTGTAATCTGGCCTCAGAGTGGGTCACCTGGGAAGGTGTGGACCAAAGGTGAGGGCAGGGCTCAGGGGGCCCCGGGGTGGGGCGCCGGGCGGGGGGGAACCGGCCAGCGTGGGGCACGGCTTCCTTGCGGCTCTAGCAGGCCTGGCAGGGCCCGGGTGCAGGAGGCTGTGCATCCACTTTCAGTTGCTGGAAAGAGCGTGTAGCCCGTGGCTCTTCATTTTACAGCCCACGAAGCAGAAGGAGGGGCCTCTCCCAGGACAGCGTTTCTTTCTCCCCGAGTCTCTTAGCTACGGCAGTATTATTACGACTTCCTAAAAAAGAAGCCGGCACCCTGGATTTCTACATGAAATCTGATTTTAAACGCCACGACTAGTGACTGTTTTATAGAAATGTGTCTTAAGGTCTGGGTAAAAGGAGCTGCGGTGAGCCGCCGGGAATTTGGGGGCTGGGGGGCTTGAATGACGGCTGCTCCCTCTCTGAGCACCCCCGCAGGGGGAAGCAGGCACCCCCAGCCCACCCCCGAGCACCCCACCAGGCCCAGCGCAGTCACACGGCGGCCTTGGTGTTGACTCAGTGCGGCTTTCCCAAAGTGAGTTCCACAGGACCCTGGGGACCCTGGAGGCAGATGGTGCAAAACAGGTTCCACAGTCGAGTCTGGGAAACACCAGGTCAAACAATGTCAGTACCCACCAGGGCCTTTAACGTTCTAAAGTGCGTCCCGAGGGTCCAGGAAGGGTACAAAGCAGGCAGTGTTTCCAACGGGATTCCGCCCCAGACCCGTGTGTTCTTGCAGAACAGCCGGGAACTCACTAGAACTCAGGACTCTGCACGTGTGATCAGGGCACAGGCGGCAGGCCACCAAGACACAAGCTTCCCACGGTGCACCCGGGGTGCGATCGCTCTTACGTTCAGAATCAGAGCCCCCGCCTCACCCCACGGGGCGAGCCTGACCCCAGCCCCTTTGGAGACCACCAAGCATCAAACGAGTACGTGACTCTAAGGACCAACGCCACAGCGACACTCAGGCCTTGTGGCCCGGTGGCTCTGCTCGGGGGTTTATATCCCAGGAGGCCTGAGCCGCGAGCAGGGGCGGCTAGGGCGCCCAGGTCACGGTCAGTGATGCGAACAGGCGGGGCCGAGCGCTTGGGACCGGGAGCAGGCTGGGCACGCCCCCTGGGACGGCAGACGGGGTCGGCGAGGACCGTGAGGCCGTCCCCTCCGTCGGGGCTGGTGGCCGAGGCAGGCCTGGCTGAGGAATGAGGGGCTGGGGCAGAACCGCACGTCCACCCGAGGCAGCCCCGGGCAGGCGACCTCACCTCTGGGCCTCGGTTTCCTCCTCCTCCAAATGGGAGACGCAAGTGCTTGAGTGAGGATGAAACGGGCTGACACACACGTTAGCTACTCCTGGCCCTTTTCTCCCTTTGAGAGTTCTTCTTGCGGCATTTATGCAGTCGGAAGGCAACCGACGCAACAAATAGGCAACAGGCGGGGGCATCGCGTCAAATCCACTGACAGCCGCCATTTATCCAGTCTTCGGGCTCATGATCGGGGTAAATATTTCATTACCTTATCTCCTTTTTCGAAAAATTATTATTATTATTTTTGCGGTACGCGGGCCTCTCACCGCTGTGGCCCCTCCCACTGCGGAGCACAGGCTCCGGACGCGCAGACTCAGCGGCCACGGCTCACGGGCCCAGCCGCTCCGCGGCATGTGGGATCTTCCCGGACCAGGGCACGAACCCGTGTCCCCTGCATCGGCAGGCGGACTCTCAACCACTGCGCCACCAGGGAAGCCCCTATTTTGCCTTCACTTTTTTTTTTTTTTGCCGTACACGGGCCTCTCACCGCTGTGGCCTCTCCCGTTGCGGAGCACAGGCTCCGGACGCGCAGGCTCAGCGGCCACGGCTCACGGGCCCAGCCGCTCCGCGGCACGTGGAATCTTCCCGGACCGGGGCACGAACCCGTGTCCCCTGCATCGGCAGGCGGACTCTCAACCACTGCGCCACCAGGGAAGCCCGAAAAATTATTTTTCATGATGGTCAAATACACACAACCTAAAATTGACTATTGCTGGGAGTCCCCTGGTGGCCTAATGGTTAGGGTCTGGTGCTTTCACTGCTGTGGCCCAGGTTCAACCCCTGGTGGGGGAACTGAGATCCCACAAGCTGAGCGGCATGGCCAAAAAAAATTTTTTTTTTCTACCATTTCTAAGTGTACAGGCCAGTGGCATTAAGTACGTTAACACTGTTGTGTGGCCGTCCCCTCCATCCATCTCGAGAACTTCTCCATCTTCCCAATCGGACACTCTGTCCTCATTCAGCACTAACCCCCCACCCGCTCCCCAGCCCTGGTCCCACCATCTGCTTTCTGTCTCTCTGGGTTGAGGACTCTAGGTCCTCCTACGGGTGGAATCGGGCAGGATTTGTCCTTCTGTGACTGGCCTGCCTCACTCAGCATGTCCTCCGGTTTCGTTCATGTTGTAGCAGGGGTCAGACTTTCCTCCCCGATTCCCTTGAATCTTCACCACAGTGTCAGGAGGTCGATACTCAGACGGCCAGAGGGGCTCAGAGAGGTCAAGCGACATGCCCAAGGTCACACAGCTCCACCTGGGACTTGGCCCTGGACATGTCTGCTCCAAGCCCCACCCTGGCACTGGCCAGCCTCACGCCCACGAGGAGCAGAGGTTTTCACTGAGGTTTCCCTGGATGAGAAGCCTGCATTCACCGGGGGTAGGCGCGGGTGGTCTACCCCATTCCCTCCTACTCCCCCAGGCGGTGCCCAGAGCTGCTGAAGAAGCCTCAGGCACCCACGGAAACCGTCTCTGGTGAGGAATGTGTGTCCTGGCTACTCCTGGTGGTTGTGCAGGACCCCGGCTCCGAGTGCCCCCGGCCTGGGATGTAACTGTGCCTGCAGCTCAGGCGGGTTAACGTGGATCACAGCTGAGGGCTCAGGGCGCCGCCCAGAGGGACCCCGGCAGCCCGTCGAGATTGTGGGGAGGTGGAGGGGGAGGACCCGCGGGGCCGGGTCTGGACAGGGGTCCCCAAGCCCAAGCGTATCCTCCTGTAACGTGGGCACGCTGCCGCTGTGTGCCCCGTCTCAGAGCAAGGTAACGAGAATGGGACTATCTGTGCCCTGAAGATGCACAAGTGTGGCTCTGGCCCTCCAAGAGGCTCTGGGAGGGAGGGCGGGACCCAGCCCGCAAGGGACTGTCAGCCCCCGAGCGGAATTACCGGACCCTCCCGATCACGCCCAGGTCTCCAAATTGTCCATTCCGCCAAGCCCTTCCTCTCCAACCCTTAGATCCAAACCCCAGAGCCTCACGGAGAAAGGACAGACCTTCCTCTGGAAAAGATTGCTTCAATAAAGGCAAAAGAAAGGTCTGGCGTGGCTCGGGCTCCTGCCTGTCCCCCCTTTCTGTCCTTCTATCTTCTTCTGTAACAGAACCTGGCCCTTCAGCTGGTCACCTGGTCACCCAGAAAGAAGATGGCATTTCCCTTCTAAGAGGGAGCCGTGTGGTGAGGTCCTAGCCAACAAGATGCAAATGAAAGCAATGTTGCCATTTAGAAGAAGTATCCTTACAGGGTGGGGACATGCCTGCCTCCTACTCCTTTTTCCTTCTGGCTGATTAGAATGATGATGTGATGGCTAGAGCTGAAGCAGCCACCTTGGACTATGAGGGAAATTGGGAATGAAGTCCACATAGGGCGGAGCAATGAGATAGAAGGACCTGGGCCTCAGACACCATGGAACGCTGTCCCAGGGCCGGAACACCTAACTGAAATTTTATTGGAAAGACAAACTTTTGAAAAATTTGGAATTAACTGGTTACTCACAGCCAGATCTCACCATGACTATTAGAGGCTGGCAATGCTGATTTTCTAATACCCGAGAGTGGAAGAGCAGAGTCATTAAGAGCTTTGGGGCCAGTTGGACCGGAGGGTGAGGCTCAGCTCCCCTGATAATACTGAGTGGGCGCAAGGGTCAGATCCCCCATGGCCCCCACAGTCTGGTGGAGAGACGGACTCCTGAACAGATAATTACAATACAGTGTGATCAATTAATAAAAACCACTGACCCAGGGAGCTCTACCAGGCATCACGTGACAGTTCCTGCACCCCGAAAGTAATCAAACACAGTTCCTGTTAAAAGCAAGACCCTAGAGGCCACTCTGCACGCTGGGGAGCAGGAATCTGCAGGGTCCGCTGACCCGGGGGGAG
>NW_021703784.1:104664392-104766102 GCF_005190385.1 Monodon monoceros
GCACGCTGGGGAGCAGGAATCTGCAGGGTCCGCTGACCCGGGGGGAGACCTGGGGGGCGGTCTGCAGAGGAGACAGGGCCTCCGATCCAGACACGAAACACTGCTCTGTGTCGGAGCGTGTGGCCGGCTATCATTTAGAAGGTGCCCCCTGGGAACGCAGGGCGGGGAAGGCTAAGGGCGTGGCTCTGTGCGATGCAGGGCGGGGGCGGGAGGACAGTGGAAGGCAGGAAGGACTGAGGCTGTCCCCCTTGAGGATGGCAGCGGGGTAGGACCTCGCTCCGTGAAGCCCAGGTGTCAGGGGGGTGCGGGGTGGCGTGTTTTCCTTGAGACCCACACCCAGGGCAAGTGTGTGGATAGGAAGGGTCCAGCATGGGGTCCAGGGAGGTGGTGGCTGCCTTGGCGAGGCCAAGAGCCAGCTGGTCTCCACACCCTTGTCCACAAGATGAAGCTGATGTCCCCTGACCCGGCGAAGCGGGAGGCTGTGGGAGCCGTGACTCAGGCACACTCGGGGGCGGGGGACGTGTCCCGGGGGCCACGGCTGCAGTACCTCTGGCCCCTGGAGTTGGGTGTGCGTGGACACAGGGGGCCTTGGTAGGTCCGACAGGCCCTGGAGAGCCCGTGGGATGCAGCCAGACTGTTTCAGGGAGTGGACTGCCGAACCCCAGCTGGGCGGGGCTGGACCAAGGGTCCCAGAGCCTCCCACAGCCCTGGTGCCCAGAGCTTTGAGGGCCCCGGAACCTTCCACCACCCCAGGGAACATTCCCCGCCTAAGGGGATGAATGTGAAGCAACGCTGGAGCCTGGGGAGCAGCTGGTGGCGTCTCTCTGCTTTCTTAATGGGCCAGCGGGGTCCCACGCTGCTCCCTCTTGGCGGGCACGACACAGGCAGATGTATCATCCAAACAGCACCTGTCAACTTGGAGTTTGCCTCGTGTGGGATGATTTCTGGGCGTCTTCGTCGGCTCCCAGTTAAAGGAGGAGGTAAGACTAAAACATGGGTGTGATCTCTGAATCCGTGTCCTGGCGCAGCCTCAGCTTGCCGCGAAGTGGGAGGCTCCGAAGAGCTGGAGTGGATTCTCCCACGTTCTGGAGGCCAAAATCAAGGTGTCAGCAGGGCCACACTCCCTATGGGGGCTCTGGGGGAGGAGGCTTCCTGCCTCCTCCAGCTTCTGGGGGCTCCAGCGTCTCTCGGATTGTGGCCGCATCCCTCCAGCCTCTGCCCCACCTTCTGTGTGTGCCTATCTGCATGTCTCTTTGTCTGAAGCCCCCTCTCTTCTCTTAGAAAGACGCCAGCCAATGGATTTAGGGCCCATCTTAATTCAGTACGACCTAATTTTAACTGAACTAATTAAATGTGCAAAGACCTTACTGCCAAATAAGGTTACATTCGGAGGTTTTGGGTGGATGTGAGTTTTGGAGGGGACACTATTCAACCCGTTGTGATCTCCCAGGAATACGACGTATCAGTGTAGACAGTGATTATCTCAGAGGGATGGGGATTTGAGTGATTTTCACATGAAGGTATGTTTGTGTAATTTCTGTGAAGATCAAATATTAACTCTCTAAATAAATTAATACATTCTTGAAAAAAGCCAAATTATTTCAAGTCCCCAAGGCCCTTCGTTAACCATCACGTGAAGGAAAGCTACCTCCACCCCGCTATAATGTTGGCATAAATCCTGGTGAATCCACCCCACGAGAAGGTGACCAGCTGATGGTTCAGGAAAGCGTGGTGCCTTACAGTCGTGGCCGCCACCGCTACCCAGGCGAGCCCCCCGCAAACATAAAGTAAGGAGCTCGAGGGAGAGGATAAGCAAACGGGCTGAGCGGGCTGCAGAGCCAGCTCTCTGGGGACCCCAACCCGGCCTTGAATCTCCTGCCTCCAGGGGGCCCTCTGGAGCCGGGGAGGGGCTAGGCGCAGACCCCAAGGACAAACCTCAATCTCCCTGTTCAGGGATGAGCTGGGAAAGGCCCTTCTGGAAACGGAGCTGCAGGAGCTGCGAATGGAAAACGGACGGACTCACGCTCGGAAAGGCTCAGCCCCGGGCCGGCAAGCACAGCTGTACAATCCCGTTCTGCTCCCCCCTGGGAGCAGGTGACGTGGCAGCAAAGCCCGCGGGCCCTGACCAACCCGTCCTGAGAGGTGACGGGACTGGTCTCCCTGCTGCATCGGCGGCCCATTTCAGGAGGGGACAGTGGCACCGGCCACACTCAATTACGTTTCTGCAGAAGTTCAGAAGCGTGTTTCACCCACGGCCATCGGAAATCTGGCCCTGGATGTTCCAATTAACATCTGTGGAGCGAGGTGGCCTGGGGCCTGGTCCTGCTGTCCCAGAAATCTGGACGCTTCTGGTGACCTGTTATAAAGAAAGGATGGACGGCCCTCTGGCCAGACGCCAATAGGTGCCCCTGTGGCCCTGGCTGTATGCACAGCAGGCTCACCTGCTTGTCACCGACTTCATTACGAGGGATAATTAAAAACCGCTTTGCCCTGTTCTCTCCTCCTCCCTAATCCAATTTGGTCACGTGAGGAAAAGAGCTTGGAGGAAACAAACAAGGTACCCTGAGCCCAGGGGACCCACGATTCAGTGGCTGAGAAGTCAGCCGGCTTCTGGAGAAGTCTGGAAAACTGATGGCTCAGCCCACCTGAGTCACAGACGACTGCGGGGCCCTCCGCACTGTGCCCCACCCCCTGCACCCCCTGGCTCAGGTCCCGTCCTCCCAACAATTCCAACAAGCTATGGACAGTGCCCTTCAGTCAGCCTCTTCTTTCTTGGTCCAGCTGAAGCCAGACAGAGCCCCCCAGAATGCAGCTGCAGCCAGGGCCCTGTTTTGGGAATCGTCCACAGCTGCCACTACCCGGAGGGACTCCTAGCCCCGCCCACCTGCCTACGACGGGTGCCTGGACAAGGGGAAAGCATCACCCAGCACCACCACCCTGTGCAAGCAAGCCCACCCCCCAAGCTGGGAGGGACCCCCAGAACCATGTGGATAATGACAGCGATGGAGACAGTAACAGATGCTGAGCCCAGTGATGGGTCAGGCACGTTTCTAGCAACTTCGCGTGTACTGACCCCCATGGGAACCTGGGAGGGTGTGAATCCCAATCCCTGTACCCAACCTGTACCCACCATCCCGTGAGGTAGTCCCAGGTACTCGGTACCTATCGGAGCAGAATTCTGCCCCCCCCCGCCGCCCTCCTCTACGTATAGAAGCTCAGTGGGCCCTGCATCTGGAACCCCTACGAGAACCAGGACGGGACCCGGCAGTAGACGTAACGCCTGACCCTTGGACGGCCCTCAGAACATGCAGCCCAGTGGGACCGAGCGCCCTGATCCCGCTAGCTCCTCTTTCTGTCCCCCTGAAGGGTCCACATAGTGCCACACAGGTGTCACACCGACTGATGGGCAGAGATCTCGGGAATCGTGTTTGTGGATCACGTCAAAGGCTGGCTGCGAAGGTGAGAGCTGAGCGGTGTGCAGAGGACACGCAGGGTGTCTGGGACTTGTGACGGGGCTCCCCAGCTGTGGACAGTGGTAAGAACACAGGAATGAAGGAATTCCAAGGTTCAAATCCTGGCCTCTAAACTCACAGCAGGCAGTGGGTGAAGATAAACTGGCTGTCCTTGAAGGCAGGAGAGCCACCTTCTGTGTGGAGAGCACAGCCTCAGCACTGAGCAGATGTGGGATGAATGAATGGATGGGTGGATGGATGGGTGTATGAGAAGAAAACAGGGAAGAATGAAGGAATGAAAGTAGAAAGGAAGGGGAGATGGATGGATGAGTGGACGACAGGAAAAAGGGAAGAAGGGAAAGCAGGAAGGATAGGTAAGTGGGTGGATGGATGGATGGATGGATGTGTGGACAGGTGGGTGGATGGATGGAGGGACAGATGGATAGATGAGGAATAAATGAATGGATGGTTGATGGATGGATGATGGACGAATGGGTAGATGGATAGGTGGGTGGGACGATGGACGGATGGGTGGATTGGTGGGAGGATAGCTGGGTCTTTGAAAAGATGGAAGGATGAATGGTATATGGGTGTGTGGACTGAATGGATGGTTGGAAGACTTGAATGGCTGGGTGGGTGAATGGATGGATGGATAAATGGATGGATGGGCGGGCAGAGGGATGAATGGGTGGGTGGATGGTTACTTTAAAAATTACAGTATTACTTATGTCTCCGCTAACATCTTTAAGAGGGGCTGTTGATAGGTGGCCTGAGGCCAAGTCAAAACGGTTTTATTTTAATAGGTCACTGATATATACAAGTTGAGCTATTTCGTATACAAAGCCTGTGCTTCGGGACACACTTGTACAACTAGAGGACTTGGTGGCACCCGCCCACGTTCCTGCATGGCGCCCACCAGCCAAAGCCAAGCACCAGCTACCCCCAAAAGGGGTGAGCTCTCCAGGTGCTCGAGGCCCCTCCGCAATTTGTAGGATTAGGAAGACAGGGAAAGATTCTTTACTTCCGTGTCTCTCTCAAAAGAGGGACAAAGAAACACAGACCAGCTGTGTGTGTAAAGAAACACTGCCCTCTGCTTGGCCGGCTTTACCCAGTCCCCCGCCTCTGCACGGTGTGCCTTCGACCCTACGGCCAGGCACCTGATTCCTGCTTTCTTGAATCACAGTTACAGGGGGCTTATAAAATCCCACCCAGTAAGCTATTGGCAGAGCTGGGATTCAAACCCACCCACGTCTGTCTCTGTGCCCAGAGCCCTTGGCATCGCTCTGCCTGCTCTCCTCAACATCGCTTTGGACCCCTGGTCATCTACCACTTCGGTAGCCGGTGACTCACGGGCCCGGCAGCCCACCCCACTGCCCCCAGCACTCCGGTCCTTGCCGGGGCCCAGCACGGGCTGCCCAGGGTGGCACGGGGCACGATGGGGAGATCTGAGCCCAGGAGGTCTGGGACGCCCCAGGAGGAATCGTGAGGGCCCATGGGGCCCAGCAGCCTCAGCACAGGGCACGATAGAAGACTGGCATCGTCGTGATTTCCCGAAGAGACGCCAGGACGTCATTTCACAGGGGGCGTCGAGGTCCTGTGAATTCTGCTGAAGGTTGGAGAGTGGTGGCAACAGCAGGTAAGGGTGATGGGGCGCGTCCATGGGTGACCAGCGGCCAGCGTTCACAGGGAGCCCTGGACCGGTGCCTGGCGGGGTTGGCTGCAGCCCCCGCCGGCCCCATCTCGGAATCTCTGCTTGGCAGCTCAGACTCTCAGGGCCCGTGGCAAGCTGCAAGATGCCAGGAGGGGGGGGGAATTATTCAAATCGTGGCACACCCGTGACCTGTGCTTCTCAGCTTTCATCCCAGCCCAAGTGTGCTGGGAGCTAAAATTAGGGTGTGGCTTGTACCCAGCCCGCGCTCTGTCAAGAAAGAGCAGAGTGCTGCCCAGAAGCCACCCCGGAGCATCTGCTCCCCGTCTCCTGCTCCGAATGCGTTCTAAATGGAGCCATCAAAATTCACTGCCGTGATCATAGAAAATAACAGCAGCGCTGGCCACGAAATGTGCAAAGCGCAGCGTGGTCAGGCTGCTTCTTCACTTAATCCTTAACGCGCCACGTCAGTAGGCAGAGGCAGCGAGGACTTGTGTCTAAAATGACACGCGTGCTTGTGCACATTGCCAAGCCTGTCGCTTCCTCCAGCCTTTGCCGTCCACCAAGGCGCTAAGCCAGAAACCCAGGCATCACCCTCCACATCCCTCCCCTGGCAGCAAGGCAGACACACAACCTGTCCCCACTCTCCATCTCCAAGCCCACTGCTCCATCTCCCTGGACATGGCAGCCTCCTTACACATCACCCTGCTTCCCTCACCTCCCTAAAGGCAACTGTCCACACAGCAGTCCATGGATTCTTCCTAAAAATACACATCAGGGAGACTCCTTCACCAAAACCCCTAAAAGATTTTCCATCACGTTTAGAACAAAATCCAGACCACGGATTTGGGACCATGAGGCCCCGGGGACCCCGCTCCTGTCTTGCACCTCTCCTCCAGGACTCTGGACCCCCTGCCCTCTCACATGCCCACACCTGGCGTCCCCAGGTACTCAGGAGAGCCCAAGCAGGCTTTTTTCCACCACAAGGAGGTGGCAGAAGCTGTTTTCAGGAATGTGTATCTGCACACATCTCTGCACAGCTGACGCCTCCCACCCTACAGCTTCCCGACCAAACGGCACCCTCAGCAAAGCCTTCCTTGAGAATTCGTCTTGAAGCGGGGACAGCCATCTGTCCCTGTGACTTCAGGTGTCCTCTCCCCCATGGCATCACTGGCGCCTAGCACAGGATCAAAAAAGCATAGTACATACTCTCTGGGTGGACGGATGAAAGGATGGATAGGATGGGTGAGTGGATGGATGGATGGACAGGAGGATGGATGGGTAGATGGATAGCAGCATAAGTAGATGAATAGGTATCACCACCCCTTAAACTGAGTCAAGCGAAAATAGATTCGAAATCCTGTACTCTAGTTTTAGAAAGATATACAAGGTATTGACACTGAGACAAGATTGTGGCTGTTGAGTTCTGTTCTATGACAATGAATGAGCATCTACTCTGTGGAGGTGGGGGGGATGCTTTGCCAGGTTCTTTAGCTGCTATATCTTTTCGTATCTCACTCCATTCCTTTCCCTCACCATAACTTTGGGTAGAAGCTGTGTTCTAGCCCAACTGAACCAGTTTAAATCATCAACAGTATCTCTTTCCTTCCCTTCCTCCATCCATCCGTCCATCCATCCATCCATCCTCCCATCTATCCATCCAGCTACTCATCCATCCATCCACCTAACTACCCACCCACCCACCCATCCTTTCCTTCATTCATCCAACAAATAGTGAAGGAGCACGTATTGTGTGCCAGGCACCGTGTTAAGCACTTGGGATAAAGTCATGAACGAAACCTCCTTCAAGGAGCGTATATTCTAGTGAGGGGAGGTGAAAGCCAATAAAGGAAGAGGGCACGCGAACCGTAACATAAATTCCCTTCGTTCTAACTTCTCGTTTCTCCGGGATCCCAAGTGCAGCTCGACGAGGCTCTCCCCCAGGACCCAGGGAGATGACACAGCCGGCGGCCCTCAACCTGCCAGCTACACAGAGGGCAGTGCTGGCCCCGCTTGCTCAGGGGAGAGGTTGATGTGCCGAGTCCACGAGCCCTGCAAGTCCAAAATGGCAACCCCGCCAGGCATCTCAGTGAGGCCTGGTGAATACATCCTGCCTCTCACCTGTGCGTTTCAACCCTGCACTTGGAATGTCACGTTTCACAGCGAGTCCTGTTACAAAGCCTTTGTTTCCACTTGGAAAGAAATAGGTCCCAAAGCTACTAATGGTTTTACTCCTCCAAATGTCCTTTTAAAATGCGTTGTGAGGACTAATGCTTTAAAAGTACCACACAACAAGGTCCAGGAGGGCTCTGACGCCACAAAAGTGTATGAAGATGGAAATGCACGTTTTCCTGCGTCAGCGGCGCTGAAACAGGCTCTGAATGAGGTAGAATAATTGGGCCTCCTGACTGCAAAAAGATCCCCAGCCCGACCAGCACCTGAACGCATATCAGAGCATACGATTTCAATCAAAATTCTCATCAAGTCTTATCTGGTGGAAAAGAGGTTTTAGAATTGGTGTTAAAAAAACCCATGCAAATAGCCCTCCCAGGCGTAACTGCCCTGAATTGGCCTCTTTGATGCCAGTTAACTGTCTACTGCTCAGAACCAGGGGTCCTGGTCTTAGAATTTCCAGCTGAGCGCAAACCCAGGACCCCACAGGCATCGCTGCAGGGGCCGTGCCCTGTGAGGGGCTGGCAGGTGCAGAGCCAAGGCCAAAAGGGCCTGCAAGCGGCAGCCGCATGTCCGTTTATCCACCAAGAAACTCGGCTGAGGGCTGACTGAGTGGCAGGCATGGGGTCAGGGCAGGGAACAAGCCAGACACGGGCCCGTCCGTAGAATCAGATAATAAACAAGCCCAGGAACAAATGAGTGATCTAAGCTGGAGGAGAGCCATGCGATCAACAGGCAGCCGCGATCACGGAGAACGGGGCAGCACCCAAATTAGATAAAGTGGCCTTAGGAGCAGAAGGTGCAGCTGAAACTCAGAGAGCAGTGGGCGGAATGGCCCCAAGATGAGTGGAAGCTGGGAAGAGGCTGGTCACACAGGGCCTCCCAGGCCTAAAGGAGATTAGAGTTGATGCTAAACCCACGGCGAGGGCAATGAAGTGTTTCAATGGGGTTGGGGTAGTGGGTGGGGGTGATATGGTCAGAATTATGTTCTATTTTGAAGATCCCTTTTCCAGCTGCTGGGGTGGAGACTGGGTTGTTACTTTATTTGGAAATAGGGCCTTTACAGGGGTAATCAAGTTGAAAGGAGGTCATAAGGGGGGGCCCTAGTCCAATGTAACTAGTGTCCTCATAAGAAGAGATCTGGGCACAGAGAGAGAGAGAGAGAGAGAGAGAGAGAGAGAGAGGCAGACAGACAGACACACACACACACACAGGTAGGACCCCATGTGAATGTGAAGACAGCCGTCTACAAGCCAAGGAGAGGGGTCCGGAACAGATCCTCCCTCTAGCCCTCAGAAGGAAGCGGTGCTGCCTTCACCTTGACCTTGGACTTCCAGCCTCCAGAATGTGGAAGACCATCAGTTTCCTTTGTGTTTTTGTTTTGTTTTGTTTTGTTTTTGCGGTACGCGGGCCTCTCACTGTTGTGGCCTCTCCCGTTGCGGAGCACAGGCTCCGGACGCGCAGGCCCAGCGGCCATGGCTCATGGGCCCAGCCGCTCCGTGGCATGTGGGATCTTCCCGGAGCGGGGCACGAACCTGTGTCCCCTGCATCGGCAGGTGGACTCTCAACCACTGCACCACCAGGGAAGCCCAGTTTCTGATGTTTTAAGCCCCTGTCTGTTGACTTTGTTTCGACTGTCCTAACAAACTAATGCAAGGAGCCACAGGGAAGAGGCACTGGCAATCTCGTCCTGGGCCCTCGTTACCGACCCCCAGACACCCTGCTGAGGACCAGATCAGGCCCAGGCGTCCACTTCCATCCACTTCTCATGGCAGAGAAGGAAAAGGGAAGAGGTTTTTCCAAGGGCCAGCCTCTGGAAGATAAAACCCCGCTCTGTTGCTGTGGCAGATGGGGAAACTGAGGCCTGATGAGAAGTGACCTGGGCAAGATCCCAACCCAGTGACCTGGGGGTTCTCAAGGTAAAGCCAGCTGGTTGTGGAGAGGCTCTCTATTCCTGCAATGGACTGAATGGGTCACCCACATTTCTTACATTGGAACCCTAATCCCAATGTGGTGACATTTGGAGGAGGGGACTTCGGAGGTGATGAGGTCATGAGGATGGAGCCCCCGTGGTGGGATTAGCGCCCTTATAAGAAGAAGCCAGACTGCTAGCTTGCTCTCCTTCCAACATGTGAGGACACAGCAGGTAGCAGGCCGTCTGCATGGCGGGAAGAGGGTGGTGACCGGAACCGACCGTGCTGGCCCCGGTCTCGGGTTTCCTGCCTCCACAGCTGTGAGAAATAAATGTCTGCTGTTTAGAAGTCACTGAGTCTGTGGGGCTTTGTCACAGCAGCCCCAGCTGACTCAGACAATCCTCCTTTGAGACCCCAGGAGTGGGTTTGAGGGGCCCTGGAGATGCTGGGGAGGCCAGAGGAGTCAGACCTACAGCCTCACTGAGGGCAACCGGAGAGATTCAACTTCTAATCCTGGGTCTGGCTCACGGGCACTTGAGGAAGCCAGTACACAGGAAAGAAAAGATGGTGCAGAGTTCAGCAAAGTCTAAACTGAGCCTGACTGAGAATCTGGAGCATGTGAGCCTAGAATGTCCCTGTTCTGAAGGGACACAGAAAGAACACAGTGGACTGGGTGAGGAATCCACCTATGAGTAAGTGGGCTTAGGTGTGCTGTCCTGCCAGAGAGAGCATGGAAGTTGTCACCAGGACACCTGCCTTAGGGAGCTTCCATGGGCCGCCCAGACTTGATGAGATGCAGCAGCCTCGTTACCCAACAACCCCCAGTCGCCAGGCAAAGATGGGGCCTTGAGTGGAATCCACATCTTTTCCCAAAGTCTGCTATTCCTATCCCCGAAGCTGCTTTCCCTGCCCCCACGCCCTTTGTAAAAACTGAGAAACTGCCTCAGGGTCCTCTTCTGTAAACTTTTCACTGTTTAGTTTGACAAAAGGAATGTTATTTGTTTAAATAATTTAAATAAAATTTAACTTAAAAATAAATGATGGCAGTGACATCAGTGCAATAAATAAATATATGTTAATACCTTCATTTAAATTAATTTTTTATTTTATTATGGGAAAAAAACAATAAAAGAACAAAAAAGCGACTTAGAAAGAAAAGGAAATTCCATACTTAGTCATGGCAAAGCAGAGAGACCTGCCTAAAAGTTGCTGAACTACGACCATTACGCCCTTCTTTCCTTTGGCTTTCCAGCTCTGCTACGTTTTATCCCGGGGTGGGGAGGGGGGCAGGAGGTTATTATATCGTCCAGACTTATTATGTTATTGAAATATGCGGGCGGCTCCTCCTACATGCCCAGCTTGCCCAGTCCCTGGGCGGGGCCTCCCTGGATGCCTGCTCCCTGGGGGACTCACTTCTCCCTGACCGCTTCCCCTACAGCATCCATGGGACGGGACACTTGGGGGGTCGGGGGAGCAAGGCAGACTCAAAAGGCAGGAGCTGAGGAGAACCAGGCATCTTCAAGACCACCCTCGAGCCCTGTGGAGACTACCTGGCATCGCCTTCAATGAAGCGGCTGAGAAGTGGTGTTTTCCTTACAGCCTGAACCTGACCACTGTCTCACCAAAGGAGTGAACCTGTCCTTCCTCTCTCCCTCCCTCCCTCCTTCCTTCCTCCCTTCCTCCCTTCCTTCCGTAGAAACTGAGCACCACCTTGGGCCAGGGGCTGCCTGGCCCCAAAGATCCAGGAGCAACGATGGTGCCTGAGTTTCTGCTCCCCGCCCCCACCATGACTTCAGTCACCAGATAAAATGTCTGGGGGCATCGGTCAGGGGGCCCCTCCCCGGTGATCCCAGCCCCCGAGGCTCTGGTACCACCGTCCTCCTCTCCCTGCAGTTACTATGGGGGGGCGTGGGTGGCCCTCCACCATCCTTCAGGCTCCTGAGCTGTCAGCACGTTGGTGACGAGATCCCTGCCCTGTCTGAAGGCCCCGCAGTGCCCCGTGTTCTGGAGTGGACTCCAAGGCACACATCACAAGGGAGGCGTCCAGGTCTACACCCTCTCGGCAAAACACGGGCTTCAACCCCAGACGGCATAGCAGGGCCGCTCCCTGCCAATGGGAAAGCAGGAAGCATAATAAAACTCGGGGACACGATCCCATGCTTCCTTTTGGCACCAAATGGGGGGGGGGATGGTTTAGGAGGAACCGAGACACAGCAGAAGAGAAGACAGGAGGCTTCTGTGAGAAGTGGGTGATTAGCATTCTGGAGCCAAGGTGGAATGCAAACCAAGGGACAGATGAGACCCAGGAACATTCAGGACTAACATTTGGCTACACAGAGAGTCCTAAGTGCTTCTCTGTGTTGATTTTCCAGAAAGTCAAAATCACAATTTGCTGTGGACCTCAGTAATTCATGCACCCA
The DNA here is from genome assembly GCF_005190385.1 of Monodon monoceros. Taxonomy (NCBI): domain Eukaryota; kingdom Metazoa; phylum Chordata; class Mammalia; order Artiodactyla; family Monodontidae; genus Monodon; species Monodon monoceros. The sequence continues at coordinate 104,675,998 of NW_021703784.1, forward strand.
AGGATGCGTTTGAGGATCTGAGGGCAGCAACCTCCAAGGAGGGAGGGTAGAACCAAAAGTCGAATCTCAGCAAGAATGACTTTTCTTATCAGTTCATGAAAGGAGCTGGGAACAAACCAACCTAGAGCAGACATTAGTCATCACTAAAGGTCCCTTTGGGTGTGAGTTTTCCTGTGTCTACCCTGTCACCAGTGCAACCCAACAGCTCCTGCAGAAAGGGCAGCGTCCAGAACGAAGCCCCCCAAGTAATTCCCATTGGGATGGGTAGTTCTGGCCAGGAGAGCCCAGGGCAAGTGTGAGGCCCTAAACCTTCCTTGCCCGCTAACGGCCGCCTAACTTCATCATGTCCTGGTGAATGACCCTCTGATTTCTCCCTCAGTGGGACCACCAGCCCCAGCTGGGCGGCAGGTACGGCTTTTCCTCTTGCCCAGGGACTCGCTCACAGGGTGAGGCCGTGTTCCATCTTATGAAAAACACAGGCTGTCTTGCTGGTGAGCAGACAAGCCCACACAACCGGGACTCGTGCTCCAAAGGCAGGTCTGTCGGGCTCTCGAGGGAACTAGTGTCAGAAACATTTTCACAGGGGTTCCTGGAGACAGCCGCCCTCCCGTGGCATGGCTGGGCACAGCCCGGCCGTTAGGCAGGTCCCACCGGTCCTGAGGACGTGGTCCTGTGGGAGCAGAGCCCCGGGGACATCTCTAGGTAAGAGATGAGGGCCCAGGAGCGAACCCACTGGTGTTTCTCCCCCCTCACCGTGGCTCACTCCAAAAGATGCAGGAGCCAGTGGCTGGCAATTCAGGGAAGCAGATGCCAACTGAGTAACACCTGTGTGGGCCCCAGAGCGTGACTGGGAGCCCGGGGGGACTGGAACCAGACCAGGGGTGCTTGAGAGGGGAGTGGGAGGTCCCTGGGGAAGGGACTCCCCACTCAGATTCTCCCAAACCGTAGAATAGACACGTCCGTCCTAAGTTGGGGGCTGGGAAGTGTTCGAGTGGTACCCATGCAGGAACAGATGCAGGCAGGGAGAGAAGGCGGGGGCGGGTCCCATGAAAGGACTCCCACCCATCCGAGTCCTTGGAAGAATCCGGAACAGGTGCAGGGGCCAGGGAGGAGCCCCTGCAAGGGACCCAACTCCACACGAGCGACAGAGGCCACAGGCAGGTCTGGAGGCCCGGGCCAGGGCCAGGGTTCCAGCACCAGAGGGACAGGAGGGCAGCCTCGCACGTCCGAACAGGACGTGCAGCCAGACAGCTCTTCCTGGTCTTCGGGTCACAGAGACCTCCCCAGGCCACCGGCCCGGGACGAAGGGGTGAGCTCGGCCACTTTGCCTTTGGAGGACGGAGCCTATAGGTTTGTACTCATCACGCACCAAAGTCAGAGCCAGCCCGAGGCCTGCCTCTCACCCCAGTAAAAGCCTCCCTGTAACATTTACCCCGCAGCACAGTCATTATGCTGTGACGATAGCTACAGCCTGGGCATTTTTGTCTATGTCTCTGTAACGTTTCCCAGGAAGGGTTTTGAGCGCTCAGCACCAATGCCCCAGGGACATGGCTGGTGGGTTTCCACGGCGGCCCCCAAGGCACCTGCGATGATGGTCCCCCCTCCCGCCCCCAGCCGGATTCCACGTTCCCATGGCATGTCTGCCACCACTTCCTTCCATCACTGCCTGGCGCCTCCCATGAAGCTGATCAGTGCCAACGCTGGGGGAGCAGTTGGGTGGAATCACCGGGCGACCCGACCCCTGCGCTGACTATGCAAATCCAGCAGCCTGCAGGTATTTGATGGCTTAATTAGAAACACAAATAGCAAAAGCAGTGATAGGAAGTTTTCCCGTCTCAGTTTTGTTTTCTTACTTTCAACAGTGTGGTCAAGAGCCTGCAGGTGAGTTACGTGCTCAACCTAGAAAAGGGTCCCACCTGCCCAGGGTCGGGGTGACACAGAGACATGGGCCACGGACCCAGAGCCGTGTGTGTGACCTGTTCTCGGACAAACCTGGCTTCCCACCCTGCACCCTCCAGGGTCAGTCAGGCCAAGCCGTACCAGCTCCAAGGACTTGGGCTCTCCCTCTGAGAACTGGGGCTTGTACTGTAGTAACGAGTCCCTCTCCATCACCACCGCTTCAAGGCAGGCACGGCCCTGACAAGCACTCCTCACCAGAACCACCCGAGGACGCTGACTGGCATTTTCCCCTGAGACACAGAGGACGTGACTACGGCACAGACAGGTTAAGTTACTAGCCCCCTAAAGTCACACAGCCCCTAAGTGGCAGAGTCAAGACGCAGACCGAGAACGGGCTCCAGAGTCCATGCTCGTAGCCGGCATGTCGAGTTGCGCCGTGTCCACACCTGGTGGTGGGGATGCAATCGGTGAGCACCTCCCAAGGACAAGGGCCACCTGACAGGAGCTGCCTGTGCCAGGCCTAGGTCACCAGCGCAGGACGGGGGCCCTTCTCATCCTTAGCGGGTCCCTTTTGCTCAGCTACCCGATTCCCACCCAGAGCGCCACTGTCCTGGAACCAAGGGGCGGGGTTCCCAAAGGCAGAGGCCGTGTGCAGGTGGCCACCGCGTGCTATCAGCTGAACCGTGTCCCTCCGAAATCCATCTGTTGAAGCTCTAATCCCCGGTACCTACAACTGTGACTGTATTTGGAGGCAAGGTCTATATTTCTTTTGCTTTTTAACATCTTTGTTGGAGTGTAATTGCTGTAGAGTGCTGTGCTAGTTTCTGCTGTATAACAAAGTGAATCAGCTACATGCATACGTATGTCCCCATATCCCCCTTCCCTCTTGCGCCTCCCTCCCTCCCACCCTCCCTATCCCACCCCTCTAGGTGGTCACAAAGCACCGAGCTGATCTCCCTGTGCTGTGCGGATGCTTCCCACCAGGACGCAGGGTCTTTAATGAGGGTAAATTATGAGGTCACTAGGGTGGGCCTTACGCCTACATGGCTGGTGTCCTTATAGGAAGAAGAGACCAGGACACAGACACACACAGAGGGCCGAGCCCGTGAGGACATGGGGAGCAGACGGCCGTCTACACGCCAAGGAGAGAGGTCTCAGGAGGGATCAGCCCTGCCCACACCTGGATCTCGGATTCCAGCCTCCAGGACTGGAGACAAAAAATGCTGCTGTTTGAGCTGTGGGGTGGCAGCCCGAACTGACCGATACACTGCAGAACCCCACGACCTCGGCCAGTCCTCCAGACCGGCATGAATAATGGGGGCCGTGCCCACAGGCAGGGGATGCAGGGCATGCACCACCTTGCTGTTATGCAACGAGTCGGGACCGACAGCTCCATGTGTCGCACTTGGGGTGGGGTGGAGAGGGGAACTGATGCTTCCAGACCGGGCTTGCACTGTGAGGGGCGAAGCTCCGTGCAGACCTGCCCGCCACCCAGCCTGTCTCTCCCACCTCACTGCCTGCTGTCCCTGCTCCCAGCCAGGCTCCAGGGCACAGAGCTCCCGAGGGCGCCGGGGCGTGCTGCCTGCCCTGTGTCTGGGGCTTGATGCATGGCCGTGAGCAGAGGTATTCGTTGGGGCAGGCGGCTGTGCAACTCAGGCACGTCACGCTCTGAGTCGTGGTCTCCAGACGTGGGGTGAACAGGGCAGCGGGTCGCCGAGTGACGGGAGCTCTGCGTAGAGCGCTCGCCATGGCCCTGCTGCTAGGTCACCGCTGGGGACGTGCGGGGCCCTTCACCTCCAGCAATTTGTAGCCCATTCCTCTGCCTGAGACACCCTAGGCCCCCTCGTCCGGGAAACCCCTACACGCGGTGCACAGTGACTCCTGCACTGGGGTTGACAGTGTCGTTTTCCCCCTTTCCAAATTCGTGTCCACCCAGAACCTGTGAAGGGGACCTTATTTGGAAATAGGGTCTTGGCAGATATAATGAGTTAAGATGAGGTTGTACTGGAGAAGGGTGGGTCCTCATCCCATGACTGGTGTCCTTATAAGAAGAGGATGCCCAGGGTAACATGGAAGGGGTTTTAAGTGGAACAACAGAATCTGAGTGGTGGAAGCTCGCTCGGCCTGCAGTGCTCGGTAGCGAAGGGGGACAAAACCAGGGCAAAGACCACCATGACCTGTTGCCGTGGTCCAGGTGACATAAAAGCAAAAGCCCAAACCAGTGGGGAGGGAGGGGGCAGATTGAGGAAATACTTAGAGGGAAAACACATGGGAGCCCGATGGGCTGGACAGGGCAGCCAGGAAGAATCTAGGACGGTCAGGGGTGACGGCTTCTCGTGCCCTGAGACGGGGACACACAGGAGGAAGGGCTGTTGGCCAGGAAGATGCTGTATCCGTGTTTTAGGGCTGCCGCGACAAAGCCCCACGGACTGGGGACTTAAACAACAGATTTATTGTCCCAGCCCTGGAGGGTGGAAGTCTGAGATGGAGGTGTCGGCAGGTGGGTTCCCTCGGGGGCTGCGAGGGAGAATCTCTTCCGTCTTCCCTGCCGTTGCTGGAGATTTCGTGGCCATCTTTGGGGATCCTTGGCTTGGAGAAGCATCACCCCCACCTAGGCCTGCATCTTCACAGGCCGTTCTCCCTGTGTGCAAGTCTGTCCCCAAATGTCCCCTTTTTATAAGGACCTACTGGATTAGCGTCCACCCTAATGGCCTAACTTGATTACCTCTGTAAAGAGCCTATTTTCAAATAAGGCCACATTCTGAGGTATGGGGCGTTAGGACTCTTAACGTATGGATTTGGCGGGACACAATTCAGCCCATAACAGATGGCAGCCTGGGGTGCAGCGAGGGGTCTGGGCTACCTGGGTGAGTGGATCCCACACGCAGGAGGTGGGTCTGAGGGTCTGGGCAGAGGTCAGGGGAGAGCTCTGCCAGCCACCAGCACAGAGGGTTAGGGTGCGGGGGGGCGGGGGAGAGAGAGGGCAGAACGTGGACACAGCCTGTGCCTGGGCAGCCTATCCGCACCGAGCCCACGTCTGACTCTCACGGGGGCCGTGAGCCCCTGGCCCCAGACCCTGACGATCCCCTAACCCATCTGCCGAACCGGCCAGGCAGGAAAAGAGGAAACAGAGATTTGGAGAAATAAAAACAACTGTGTCTCTGACTGAAAGAGAAGAAACCCTAAACACAGCAGAGGGAGATACGCCCAGCCCTCCCGGGCCCCTGCGGGGTTTTATGGGAAACCGTAGACACATGCGGCAGGAGGGGGCTGGGGATGGGCAGGGAAAGAGGCAAAGTCCTTCTCTGACCTTGATGGAGAGATTCTCTGAAAGCCTCTGTGATTTCCAAATAAGATGCCCTTTAATTTTTAAAGCAAAGATGCACCCCATCCTCAGAGGCAACATCATCTTGAAAGGATCCTTTGAAATCCTTAGGAGGTAGACCCAGGGTTATTTTAAGGTTAAGAACTCTTGTTCATTCAACAAATACAGATCCAGGCCACCGTCTCTGAAAAGCGTGGGGTGGGGCTGTTGCCCGGCTGCGTCATGATAATACAGCCCACGTGCTGTCCATCACGGGCACCACTGGTGGGTCTGGACAGAGTCCCATAATCAATCACGTGCGGATTCCTGCAGGGGATGATGGACCATCACACAAAGTAGGGTAAATAAAGGGTATAAATAGCCTCAAATCAGTTCAGGTCAAGTTTGACTGCCAATGAGTTATGAACAAGCTTTCGCTTCTGAGATCTTCTTTTCGGATAAAGGGTGTGGATCCTGCATCGTCTGACGGCCTGTGGGGTGAAGAGTGGGGTGTGGGAGTGGAGACGCCCTGCCCTATAGGTACCCGCTCCCAGCCCTGAAGTTTGCAGAGAAGGGTTAACAGCAGAAAAGGAAGGAAAAACACGTGTGTGAAGAGGAAACACAAGCAGGAGAGGCTGTGAGCTGGGGGCTCCGGGCGGGAGGAAGCAGAAAAGGATAAATCTCCTTCCAGAAAGGGCCCGGCAGGAACGGCGAGGGCCACGCAGGCGCCCTCCACAGACCACGGTCTTGGTGCACAGGGGCCACGGGAAAGGCGTGACCAGTCCCTGACCAGTCTCTGGACCATGTTCATATCCATTCTCTGGCGTGTGTCCTCTAAGCCACGGACACCGACGGTTCCCTTCTCACCCCCTCCCCCTCCCCCGTTGGGCCAATTCAAACTGATTTGTAAGAATTCTCATCTGTCAGTCTTAAGTGTCATGGGCTCCTTTGCTGGTGCTGAAATCTGGGCTCACGCTTGGGCAGGGCAAAGAGCTGGGGATCTCTTGGCTTGCCACGAGGAAGGGAGCCGGTGACACCCCAAGGAACCCGCTTCCTCGGGGCAGGCTGAGCACAGCCCTAGTGTTCATCCCCTCTACACAGTCCTTCATTCTACTCGTTATTCTCCACTCAGCCCAAACATCTAAGAGACCGGAGATGGTCACAGGCGCTGACGGAAAGGGGAGGAGTGCAGACAGCCCCCAAGTCCGTCTGGCACCTCTGCTTGCTGGATGGTGGCCCCCAAGGGAGGTGAAACCTGCAGTTTGGACCCATGCCATTCACAGGATAACGCTGTGCTTCCCCAAACAAAGAACCATTGCCATGACAACTGTGGCATCCCAGAATTCAGGGACTATTCTGAGACACTGAGCCGTGAGCTGTACCTTTAAACGAATTTGATACGATTGGCTTTGACCGTGGTAACATTCTCTGGCAAGACGCGTTAGCAGCAGAAGGAGGGAAGGCTTCCAACGGCCTGACACTCAAAAAGCCCCCACGAGCGACATCTGCTCGGGAGACAAGAGGACGCAGTGGCCCGAGACATGTAATGAGCGAAATAAGGAAATGGAAATGGCAGGTCTCAGGCCGGGAGTGGGCAGGATCCCTGACCCTTCAGCCAATGGCTCGGGGCAGGTGGGAGGCGCTGCCGACAGAACCACCTGGAAGACGTCCCTTCTTCAGCGTCACTGCAAAGACCCCGATGGAGGGCAAGGGCCCACGGCAGCCACCATCACCCTTCGCTCTCACCGTTTTCCCAACTTTTTGCCAGTTCCCATAAAACTTTGCTGTTGTGACGCCGAGAAGACAAAATTGGGTTTGTTCCCAGCACCAGTGACCTGTGGTCAGCACGATGGACAAACCGTCCTCACCGACACTGGACTGTCGGTGAGAGAAACACATGTGGCCAGAAAGATGGCAGGGTCTGGGCGGGGGTAGGGGATGCAGGGCTTCAATACAAAGCATGCTTTTGACGGAATGAAGAGAATATACGTCCAAATATGTCACCCGACGTTAACTGGATGCCCACTCTGTCCCAGGCCCTACAGGCAATGGACACCCAGGACCTCGTTGCCAACCACAGGTGTCCCTAGCTCTGAGTGATGGTGGTGAATTCTACTGAAACAATGCAGCCGAGCAAGCATTTAGAGGCAGGACGTCCTCTCTTGGGGCCACAGGCATGCCCCACCCCCACCCCCAGTGCTCTGACTGCCTCTTAGCCTGGTCCATCTGAGCACTGACAAGTGCCCTTAGCCCCCAGCTCTGGAGAATTCCAGGACTCAGAGCCCTTCACACCAGCTTTGGTGCTGTCTGGGAGCTGTCCACCTGGCAGAGCGGATCTAAGCGTGGCCCCAGCGAGAACTGAGCAAAGATTATCGCCTGCCCCCCACCCCCACACCAAACCCTTGGTCACACAATTTTGTCATCATTCTTCCTCATCAATATTTTAGTATCTGTTCTGGGCACCAAAAAAGACATCGATAAATTCGTAACAAAAGGAGCAAAACAGTGTTCTGAAATCTTTTTCCCCTTCTCCATGTCGAATTTGGCTTCCACTAGCTGGAAAACTCTACAAGAAAGCAGGGCATGTGATGGACAAGACGCAGAGTCGGAGACCTGGGCTTGAACCCCGACCTCACCCCACTGATGGGCATGTGATCCTGGGGAAATCATCGAGCTGTGTCTGAGCCAGATTTCTGTAGGAACCGCCTACTGTGCTCGCCAGCACCTGCCACCTTCTCTGGTCCTTTCTCTGGTGTAGCATCCTTCCCCGCCCCGCGGGCTGCAGGATGACCACAGAACCTAGAACCGGCCATCGGCCAACGACGAATGATGGCACCGCGATTTAAGGGAAGGGCTGCTTCCCTGCCCTCAGCCCAGCTCCGGCTGCATCCTGCCCCTCCAGGCCGTGGTATTTGTCCAGACTTCCCTTCCCAGCTCTCCCGCGGAGGACACACCCGTGGACCTCCCAAAGGTCTTGGCCAATGGCCCCAGGGATGAGTGTAAATTGATGTCTGTTTTGTGCCTGGACCCGGATGACTGAGAACTTGACACTCATCACCCCACGAGCCAAGACAGGTTGATTTTCTCTTCTTTGGCCTCCCTTCTGACCACCTGATGCTCCCTTAGCATCAATGTGTCCCTTCTAGCTTGGCTAAAATCGGCACCTCTTCTGTGCCCATGTGGACAATTCTTTTTTCTTGAAAGCCACCTTAAGCGTCTTTCCACTCCCTCTCATTAAACCCAGAATAGAAACCTTTTTCTGCATTCAGTCGAATTCTACCCCACACAGTCTTCTAAGCCCTCAGCCTGCATATGAGATCAAACACTTGCAAAGCCACGAAGAACTTGAACAAAAGACACTTAGTTCTCTCTATTTGAATCTGGGCTCAGCCCTAATCATAAAAGAGCCCCCAGTGCAGCCGTGGGACAGAGTGGAGACAGCGCTCACGCCTGCAGTCACTGCTGAGACCGGGAGAGATGCTGGGGCTCCTCCAAGGTCCCACAGATGAGTCCAGGTTGAACCCATGTCCTCCTGACACTTGGCCTAATGCTTCCTTCTGGTCCCACTACCCAGCCGCCTTTGCACCTTCATGACAAGGTAGCTTCCTGTGCCTATTTCCTGACATAGTTGAGATGTGCACACTCCAGGTGGTTCTACGCCCCAAAGTCCAGAAATCCCGGGGTGTGTGCGTTTCCGTAAAGGCCACGTGGGGCTTTGCCAGGCTTGCTGAGAACGGATGGGTCCTTAAAAGCAGGACACCAGGGGAGGGACACCCTCTCCTGGCATCAGGACACCAGCCTGATGGGGACCTTGTCTGGGGTCCTGTAGTCACTCCGAGGCTTGGTGAGTCAGGGACCCTACAATGGAAGGTCGTACGTGAAGGGTCAGAGCAGAGCCCAGGTGGGACCCAGCACTCTCACTGCGGTGGTAACGGACGGGGAGTGGCCCAGAGCCTGCTCTCAGGAGCACCCCATCCAGCCCAGAGGACCGTGCACCCCGATTTCTGTGAAATAAGCTTCTACTCTGAATGCAGAAGGGAATCCTGCAAATGGGGGAAAGCGTGGCGGGGTAGGGCCCCTGCTGGGAGAACCACGGGGAAGGCGGGGGTGACCCACAGAGGCGGCAAAGGTGCCCTGGGAAAGGGGGTGGGTGGACAGAGGGCCGCAGGCGGATGGGCCAGCAGCCCTCTGAGCCGCGTGGAAGCGGCTAGAAGTGAAGGCCGCACAGGTGGGTGGCATCGAGGACTTTCCACCTGGAGGTGGACGGGTCTTCCTAGCGCAGCCCTGGGGGAGCCGAGGGCCATCTGCTCTGGCTGGTCCTTCGACCCCACAGGGAGTGCCCCGGGCTGGGGTGAAAAGATGCAGCTCCTGGTGCCACTGCCCAAGCGGAGCAGCCTCACGACAGCCCTGCCTCTCTGAATCACAGGTTCCCGTCCCCAGAACGTGGGGCCCCGGGTCAGGGTCCCACTGCTTCCTGATGACGGGCATCCTGCTGGGAAGGAGGCTTCTTGTCCCCGCCCCCCAACTCAGGCCAGGCACGGGACCTCCTGGGGGCGGCCTGGGTTTCTGGAGGTATCTGTAAGGTTCCTCTGGACTCCTTCACGTTCTGAGTCTGAGTTTCCCTGGGGTCACCAACTGTCACCCCCTCAAAAGACAGTTACTTCCGAAAACACCCTGACCTTCTACAGCTCTCACCATGAAGGCTGTGGGGGGAGGGCGTGTGCAAACCTTAAGAGAGGGGTGAATCTCCAAGGAGCCTGGCCTGTTCTCTTTTCAGGAGGTCCCACTAGACCTCCCCAGACGTGGGAATTAAGGGTGGGCAGTGAGCTCCAGAACCCTGATCTCCTTCGGCTGTACTGGATCCTTCGTCTGTGACACAGGTGCACTTAACTCACTAAAGCAGAGTTTGGAAACCATCCCCTAGAGGCACATACTGAGGACCAGAGTCAGGGCACAGGTGAGCCAGCGTGGGGGAGAAGGCGGGGGGTGTGGTCGAGGGGAAGGCAGAGGAAGGGATCCTGAGGGATGAGCCGGTAGAGAGGTGCTGGGTTCCTCGTCCTACAGGCCACTCGTTAAGGCACATCTCGGAGCAGCAGGGAAACTGGTTTTCCTGGATGAAATGGCTCAGATAAAGACCCCAGGCCAAGGGTTGGAATTGGCCAAGGGCTGCTCTCCTTGGAAGGTCCCGTCACCGCTGTGCCGGCTCTGGGACAGGAGCCTGCACCAGCTCCCGTTGACCTGGTGTCAATGGGAGACAGACCAGGGCTGGGGCAACTGGGCTGGTGGGTGCAGAGGGGGCATGGGCTCGGCAGGCAGAACCCAGAAGGTGCTGGTAAAATCAGCCAAGAGCTCTGGGGGTGGGGGAAGGACGGGTGCCCTCGGGGCCCTCCTGGAAGGTGGCGGCTTGTCCGCGGGGAAGTGCTCCTCTGTGCGCAGCCTTGGGGAGCTGCCTGCCGACGCCCCAGGAGGCAGGACTGCCGGTGAGCGGGGGTGGGGGGTGGGGGAGGGTCCAGGATGCACAAAGGGTCAAGGACAGCATCATGGCAGCTAAGGGTGGCTCGGTCCAAACCCCAGCTCCCCGTGACCTCGACGTGGAACGCATTTCTGAGTCTGGGAGCCTCACTCTCTTCATCTGTAAAATGGGGACAGCGACAGTGCCACCTTGCTGGCAGGATCGAACAAAAGCAGTGAGTGCGATCCAGGCATGAAAGGGCACTGAAACAGCATTAACTATTTCTGCTGTTCAGATCAAGACAGCCTGGTGCCTCCTCCTCCAGGGAGCCATCCTGACTCTACAGCCCATTGGGATTCGCTGCCCCTAATGCTGGCTTCAGCCCCTCCCCACTCCCTCCCACAGACATAGACATTCTCCATCTGCAGGGACTCGACCACCAGAAGTCCAGCCCTTCAGCTGGGACACGATGTCCACCAGGAGGACAGTCACGGTGGGAGAAGAATGGCGTGGGGCGGGGAAAAGCCAGAGCCCGGCCGAGGGGACCCAGGGGCCGGGAGAGGGGAGGGGAGGCCCAGCAGAGCTGCAGGAAGCAGGGTGAGTGGCAAAGCCAGGGACCCTAGGGCACCCACTCACTCGTTCCCGCTCTTGGACCCACTTCCACTGGGTCTGAGCACAGCCTCAGAGAAAGGAAAGGATGGGCCTGGGCTGAGACGCGTGTCCCAGGACACGGGATCAGAGGCTGGGTCTTGGAAGCAGGCCAGAGGATCAGATGCAGTGGGTGCTCGAGGTTGGAGAGGAGCCCCCCTGGAGAGGGAATGCAGAGGTGCAGCGGCCTGCAGTCCAGGGTTGCCTCCCCCCTGTGCCCGGGACCACCCCGTCAGTACCGCAGCTACGGTTCCCACACGGGCCGTTGTCCACCCTGCTGCAGGGGCCTTGGGGGGGTTCCCGTAGTTGGCCGGGGGGGGGTACTTGTCACAGGGGGTGGGCAGGGGTCAGACTCCCTAAATGTCCAGCAGTCGTGAGACAGTCCATGAGTTGTGAGTGACCCTCCAGACGTTCGTAGAGACGCAAAGCCTGTTTATCTGAGCATAAGCTCCCGCCCACCCCGACTCAACAGACACACCGCCTTCTGCACGGATATTCACTGAGCTCTCCGGAAATGCAGCCACTACCTAAGTGAAAGAGCGTTCGTGGCGTTTGGTCCGGAACTTTGCCAAGCACAGCTCACGATTTCAGGAAACCGTGGCACCGGTGGCTGGCGGGGCCCTCCTGGTGTCACGGCTGCCCGAGGCGCTCAGGGATGTGAGGTTGAGTGTGCTCGGAGGGGAGCAGCATCCCGCCCTGGCCTGCGCCCTCCTGCGTGGGACACCCTCTCGTGGACGCGCAGGCCACCTCCCCGCCCATCCCTCTCTGCCTTCCGTTTCTTACAGGACAGTTAGGATGTTACGCCGATTTTTAAAAATTCCATGTGTGTGTTAGGTTATGTTATCTATGAATCTCACTCTCGGACAATGAAGGTGGTGCTACGCGCTAATGGTTATAAAAGGCGCTGGGGCCTGAGGTGCCTGGGAGCCACGGCACGGGCAGGTGCTCACCTTGAAGGGAATTGTGCAGAGAATGTGTGGTTGAGGCCGGGGGGAGATAGGGGGGGTCTCTGGGGCTCCCGCTTGTCCGCAGGGGATGGAGTCGGGGAGGGGTCTTCCTCAGGGGCCCAAACTGCGCAGGAGCGGGCAACAAATAGCCGAGAAAGGCTCAGGGTTGGGGACCAGTTCAACCCAGAGGAGTAGATGTGTGCGGGCAGGTGGGCGGATCCTCTGAGCATATCTGGTGGGACACGTGCTCCAGCAGCCACGTACATCCTCTGCACGGGGGGCATCACAGCCGGGGACTTCTTGGAGGACGCGTCCCCAGCCTGGGCCTCCGTCAGGCAGCGTTCCAAGGCTGCATGCGTGTGAAGGGGCCAGGGAGAGCCCCAGGGGCAGAACACGACAAAGCAGGGGAAACACACAGGGCGCAGGGTGTCAAGGCCTCACGGCCGCTGCTGCACCCTCTCGGGACCGAGACAACGAGTGTCTCCGGGAATCCAGTGAGCAGAGCGTCTGGGACAGACCAAGGCCACCGGGGATCCCCAGCGGACACTCAACGGCCATCAGGGCTGGGGGTCGGCCATCCCGACAGAACACAAGAGCAGCCCTCGTGCGGGGTCACAAACGGGCATCACCTTAGCTTGCGCCCCGGAGCATCAGCTATGTTCCAGGATTTGGGGATAAGCTCGGAGACAGCTATGCCTGGGGGAGGGGAGGGGAGCTACAGCAGCGAGCACATGAGCACACACCGAGAGCAGGACGATGGAGACCCCGGGCGGCACACAGAAGAGGGGGGCTGGCGGCACCGGAAGCGGCAAGGAGGGAGCCACGCACACCCGGCTGGACGAGGCATCGGGCACGGGTGGCCCGCACACACCGCACGGCTCCCTCAGCCCCGAGAGGGCGGTGACACGGGAGCAGAATCGGCTGTGACGGGGCGACAGCGGGCTGCTCGCATCTGCTCAGGCTGTGTCTGCTGGGGCTTTATCACGCCTCCCTCCCTCAGCAACTTGCTTTGAAAATATTCTCTGGGCATCTAGGCAACAGCTGTGATGGCTGCATCCTTCTAGGGAACAAACTAGCCCAGCTTTCCCTGGGAAGGCTCGTTCTGTAAGCTCACAAGGGGAAGGCTCGGCAGTGCTGACCCCAAACGAGCCAGTCTGATGAAATGAAGCAGTTTAGAACTCTGGGTTCTCCCCAGGACCCGCCGGCTCTGCGTGCAAACAAAGGATGCCGTGCATACTTAATATAATTGCTACGTTTCACGGTAAGTAGCATATTTGACAGTCCAAATGCCAGGAGATCTGAATGCTGCTTTCAAGTCGGATCTATTTTATTTCACAGCAGGTGAATAGCTACCAAGCAGGTATTATTTTTTTTTAAAGCATCGTAGCTCCATATCAGCACAGATTTTACATTCTCACACGTAAACACGCACACACCGCACCGCCCCCGCCCCAGAATAATGCATTAAGAAATCTGTTTGAAAACACCTCCCTCTCTTCACCATCTATACATATCTGAAACGTAATGACATAGCCACTCCGTCTCGAAACCTAGCAACGGTATCCAAGCGATCCTTGGGCAGCTCATCAGACACCCAAACTCACACATCAGCTCAATGGACTTCATTTAAAAAAAGCAAAGCCTCTCGCTTCTCTCCCCGTAGCTGCGGAAGGACAAGATATAGGAAAACAAACCTTGTTCCGCTGAAGAAGAACAACCCATGTCATTTAATCCATGACAGTGCATCTCCCCACAGAGCCAGGCAAAACCAAAAATAACAAAGGTGGTAAAAAATAGGTTATCCCAGTCCAAAGCTTATCAGCTTGCAACATGCTTAATCTTTGCATGACTATTTCGGATTCGAGCTCCCCAGCTCCCCAGCAGCCTTGCTTTGGGGGACCTCCATCCTACAGAAGCCATCGCAAATGCTCGATGGCAAAAGCTTTTTAGACCCGCTGGGCTCATGGACTCAGCCACAGCTCAGCAGTGGATGAAAACAAGCAGGTTTAACTTTGGTATTCACGCTCGCTCTTAGACCATCACTTTCTCTGAGTAGGAAATGAAATTAACAAATGGAGGTCACATTTAATTTTTTTAAAGAGGAAGGGAGTTTAAAAAGAAAAAAAAAATGAACCACAGCTCCGGTGGGCAGCAACATACATGCTGGCCGGACTGTGAACAGAAACGCTTCACGACAAGATGCAATCTCTCTTTTAAAGGGATAGGGTTCTATCTACACAGCGAGCTGGATCCACTTCCGGATTCTACAGACCTCGGAGGGCCCATGAATCACCTCCTGTGTTTCAACACGGTTAGCGTCTTCCCCTAGAGCCACAGCGGAGCCTCCTAAGTGCCCTGATTTCTCAGCGGGGCACTTTTGTGTCTGGAAAACGAAGGCTGGCTCCGTGGCTTGAGGCGGGGGATATTCCAGCCGTTAAAGGGACTTTTTCAGAAAGGCATCCCATCGATTAGGCTGCATGTAGAAAGTCAGGAAAATGTGTAGCATTTCAATTTGCTCACTTTGAACACCAAAATCAACCCCAAGCCTAACTTGGAATCTGGGGGATCCTTCCACCATGTCTATCTTCAAAAATGCAACCCAACACGATCTAGGCAAAGGTGAGTCTTACCTTCATTTCCTCTGAGTTCAGGATCCTGACATGTGAGGCTGTGCTCTCCAAAATGGTGTCCCAGCCCCCATTTAGCCCCACTAAATGCCTGATAAACACAACCCTGCTAGCAAGCATCACGGGCACCTCCTGACAGAGGCGAGAGCCAGCAGCCTCAGATACAGGACGTGAGTCCCCATTCTTCTGGATCGCTGCTACGCTGTGGTACAGCTTATGAAGTCAAATTTTACTGAAGATCATAAGGTAGAAATACGCCCCCCCATCCCTCTCCAGCACCCCGACCGTGATTCCTGAGGTTGCAAAAGAGGCAAACGGCCTATGAAGTCCCCCAGCAATCATACCAGATGCCTACCACTCAAGAGTCCGGGGGCAGACGAAAGATAGCCCTGACCAAGACAGACTCTGACAGCACCCTCCCAGGTCACAGGGGTCAGGGAAGCCAAGCCACAGAAGCTGGAGCGGAAGAGCCATGTGGCCAGGGAGCCTCGCACATGACCAACTGGAGACCCCCAATCTCATATGGCCCCAGAAAGACCTGCTGTGTGGGCGGAGAGCACTGCCCCCAACACGACCCAGTGCCCCGTGCCCCCGCCTCTGACGATGCTTGGGGGGCAGAGAACATTACACCCTGGCAAACACACCCAATCCAGGAATCGATTTGCCCACAAAGGGCTCGGCTCCTTGACACCCAACTCCAGGTGCCGGGAAATCAGGATTTTATGTCCAGAAGGGCGGGCGGGGAGGTGCTGAATGTGGAGTGGAAACACTGACGGGGGAGGGGGTCACTCATTCAACGGACATTTACTGAGGCCCCACCGTGCGCCAGGCACTGTAACAGCCCAGGGCGACAGTCATACAGCAATGTGAGTGCCCTCCGCGGGGTTGATGGCAGACCCCAAAAGACGTGTCCGAGTCCGAATCCCTGGATCCTATCATCGGGACCTTATTTGGAAGTAGGGTCTTTGTAGATGTCATTGATTTCAGGATCTCAAGAAGAGATGGTCCTGGATTTCGGGTGGGCCCTAAATACAGAGGCTGATGGCCTTACTGGAGGAAGCAGAGGAGATCTGAGACACGGCAGAGAGGAAGGTGGTGTGAAGAAGCAGGGATGCTTCTCCTTGGCCCCAGGAATGCCAAGGACTGCCAGCTACCATTAGAAGCTGGGAGACACGTGAGGGAGGAGCCTCCCCGGAGCACCCAGAGGGAAGCAGCCCTGCCGACACCTTGACTCTGGACTTCCGGCCTCCAGAACCGTGAAAGAACACATTTCGGCTGTTCGAAGCCACCCAGTTGACGGCATTTTGTTATGGCAGCCCCATCCTCGTGTTCTGTGTAAAGCCCACCAGACATGGGGGCAGGGCAAGCAGGCCTGGAAGGTCCCGGGAAGCAGATCAGAACTGCTGGAGGATGGAAAATGGCGACGGCAGGGGCCACCCCGGACCTCCTGGGTCAGGTTCTCGGGGGGGAGGGGCTGCCCTGAGCACCTGCTTTCTACACGAGCTCCCCAGGGGCACCCACACCTGGCACGTGCTGCTGGACACTGGGGAGCCTCGGAGGGTTTCTGTCGGCGCGTCAGGAACAGTCAGGAACAGGAAAGAATTCCCCATCTAGGGGATCGACTGCCAGAAACACAGAAGGCTCGCTGGGGTGGGGGATGAAGACGCAGCCGAGGTGCCTGGGGACCGGGACACGGGGGAAGTGGAGTGGACGCAACAATCACAGTGGCCGAGCGCATGGGGAGCTGCTTTTCCGAGCAGACGTGCGCCGTTCTCCCTGGGACAGCGGTTGATGGGCAGTTCCCGGTTTGGAAGGTTCGGGGTCTGCGGTCCTTTCAACGAACTCCTGAACCCTGGGGGCAGGGAGGCAAGGAGGACATCGCCCTCTGTGTCATCAGCTCCTAAAGGGCCAAGGCCTGGGACAAATGAATGTTTCCGAAGCCCCAGATGAGCAGGGGGCCCGAGCGGAGAGAATGCGCCAAGAAGATGCTCCTGGAAAGATGGCGGCAGAGAGGAAAGAGCTGGCCCCTCAGGAGCCTGCTAGTTCAGCTCCTCCCAGGCCTTCCAGGGCTGTTCAAGCACGGCACAGCGGGGAGAAGGGCTGCCTCCGCCTTTCCCGGGAGGCGCGAATTCTTCTCGAGACCGGAACGAACTGAGGGGCAGTGGTGTCGGAGTTCCGGACCAATGGCTTCTGAGGTTTTCCTGTCAGAACTCTTCCCTTTGGTCGCCCCACGGAGGTGGCTCTATCCCCCAAGCTTGTCCTCAGGCCTCCTGTCCTCTGTCCCTCCTCCAGAGAGCAGCTTGCAGGCCGTGTCCTTCCTCGGTAAGGCCTCCCGGGGACCCTGACCCCGCAGGGGAGGAGCAGTCCCAGCGCCCTTGAATATGTCACAGCAGGAGAGAAGCAACAGGCTAGACATTTCTCTCTTTTTTTTTTTTTTTGCGGTACGCGGGCCTCTCACTGTTGTGGCCTCTCCCGTTGCGGAGCACAGGCTCCGGACACGCAGGCTCAGCGGCCATGGCTCACGGGCCCAGTCGCTCCACGGCATGTGGGATCTTCCCGGACCGGGGCACGAACCCGTGTCCCCTGCATCGGCAGGCGGACTCTCAACCACTGCGCCACCAGGGAAGGCCGACATTTCTCTTTGAAATGTGAAAACTCCATGTGGAAGCCGAAGCCTCTTCCGGGGTCGTCCTGACGGCACAGCTCGGGGCTGCTGGCCTGCAGGGCCCGTACCTCTGTCCTAATCCAACTGATTCTCGGATGACCCCTCTGCAGCCCCCAGGCCCAGCCTCACGCTGCCCCCGAAGTGTCCTCTTCCTCCCCTGCCCCTGCCCTCCCAGCCCAGCTGGGGAGCAGAGTTCGGCGGAGAGATGCTCAACTCTGGTGGCCACAGAGCACTAAGCCTGAACCAGGAGGCCCAGAGGAGAACTTCCCGGGGGACCACCCCCCTGTCAGCGGTCTGGGACCCAAGCACCCTCTTCTTCCCTCTCCATCCCTCCACCCACGCGTCCAGCCCCGGTGCCAGCGCCAGCCTGCGTTGCTGCCTGAAGCCCTGGCGTGCAGCCCCCCTGTTCTAGGCTCACGGGGAGGCAGGGAGACTGGTGGTGAAGAGCCCAGAGCCCCCCAGAGTCATGTGAGCCTGGCTTCAAGGCCTGGCCCGGCCAATCACTCTACCACGTGGTTCTGGGAGAGTCCCGCCTGGGAGATGCCACTGGAGCCCTGCCCACAGCCACTGGCACTCAGTGCGCCGGGTACGTGGGCCACTTGCCCCTACGGGCACCTGTGTCTCCCCGAGGAGGGTCCTCCCTGGCACGGAACAGGCCTGAACTAACAGGAACTTGACCTGGTGGGTAAATGTACAAGTCACCTCGCCCCTGGGGTGAGACAAGGCCAAGGTGTGCTCCCGCGACACCCCCCCCCCCGGAGGTCCTGATGGGACTGGGCCTCAGGTGCCTGCAGTACCTGCTCGTTAAGGCACCTGAGCTGGCGTCCTGTCCCTTCCAGACTTACTCTCTGTGCTCCCACTGCTGCCGCCTGGCACCACCTCCACGGCAAACCACTTCCCTCAAATCCTTGCCTCAAGGTCTGCTTCTGGGGGAACTCAACCCAAGTGCCACGTCCCATGTCAGCTTCGTCCTTGGTCACACGGAGACAGCGACCGTGTCCTTGGAGGAGCATGGGACGCTGGGCTTGCAGGCTCAGAAAGGGTTGGCTGTTTCCCTGGACTTATTCCTTCTCCCAGAGGCAGGGCGGCTTTCTGAGATGGCAGGCACGGACCTGCACGCGGAACTTAGCCAGACTCACACGGGGGCGGGGGGGGGACAGCACCAGACCCTCCCCACGCCCACACCCAGCATCCAGCCCCGCCGGTAACGAGGGGAGATGCAAAGCTGGGGGCGGGGGGGGCACAGGGCACAGAGCAAACAACCGGGTTCAAACCTCGAGGTTTAGTTAACACGACGCTGAATCGGGATCTTAGGATGGATTTACTGTGCGTTTGAGAATGAATGCCTTGAGTGACAGCTGCGCCCACGAGGGACCCACAGCTTCCGTGCCCTTCATCACCTCTCTGTGAAATTTCAATAGAATCCACTTAAATGGCACAGTTTGCTGGTTCACAATCACTGATGCTGAGTCAGACGACCCAGAGGAAAGAAGAGGACTCTTTTTTCCTCTTCTTTGGAGATGCTGAAAGGACCCAGCAGGGAAGCAGATTTTCCGTACTATCCTTTCCCTTTGGGACACGCCAGGGAAAGCCCACGGCGCAGGTAACGAGGGGCATGGATTGACAGGAAAAGCCACCCCACATCCTCACTGAGCCCCGGGGCGTCTACAAAGGTACAGCAAGCAGACCTCAAACCTCAATCCCCACACCGTGACCCACGGAAGTCGCTCGCGCCCACCGTGACTACCCCATCTCTCGACAGGGCAAGCCCTTTACAGTTTAAAGAAATCATTGACTCGATCGGGTGAGTGGTAATTAAAATGTGTTCACCCAACAGACAGGTATTATTTCTATAATAAGAAAACCTGTTTGTAGAGAGGTGTTTGCATCCCAGATACGAAATGGAAGAGACAAGCCAGGAACCTCCCCGACCTGGGTTTTAACATGGGCACTTTTTGAGCAGGATAGGTTCACGGCTGGGGTGGGGAGGGGTGTGAATGTGTAGGGCAGGGCTTGGGGGGCAGGGGGTGGAGTCCCTAGTTTCTCTCAACTCCCTTCCAATGGCTGGGTAAGGAAACCACTTCACGCCTCCCCCTGGCGTGCAGGCCCCAGGCAAGGGAAAGTGAAAACAACGAGGGTAGGTAGCCCCAAGTTTGTCACCATCGCAGAAGCTCAGAGATCCAGGGGTCCTTGGTGCCATTAACCATCCCGCGGTCCTGCTTGGGGCCTGCACACCTGTCTTCTTGGGTACCTGCCCTGCTCAACAGAGTTCCCACTCCCTTCACAGTAACCGGTGTTTGTAGGCCTCAAGCCAACCCTGTCCGACTGTACCGCTCTCTCGTCTTAGGGTGGGTGGTGCTTGGAGTTGGAGAGCTCAGTTCATTGCCCAGAGCACTTTGCGGACGTGAACTCGCCCATCTGTATGATGTGTGTAGGAAGATGCTGATGTGGCCGTGGCAGAGGCCCGGATCGCGGAGCAATTAGGAGGTCCACCCCGGCTCGCGGGAGGACTCGCGTCAGCATCGGGCGCAGCGTCTGGGAGGCCCCGATGCTCGGCTCAGGGGACCGGATGAGGCAAGCAGGCATCCAGCCGCGCATCCTTGTGCGATTCTCAGGGGCAGGCGGGCACCCGCCAGACACTCGACACAGTAAAGACTGGACAGCCAAACACACGGTATCGCTCGTCCCCAGCCCCAAACTCAGGGTGAGCGGCACAGGCAACAAGACACAGACGCCATCTGGCTCCTTCTCCAGATGCCCTGGAGCCCCGCTGCCCACCCCCTCGATGGATGGCACCATCTTGAAATCTCACCGCTGCTGGTCCAGTGTAAGCCCGGGGCTGGAGGAGACAGGCCAGCGGGCTCTTCCAAGATGCAAGACTGGGCCCAGCCGCCGGCAGGGCGATGGGAGAGGGGAGGAGCCCCAGAGACAGTCCTCCTGGTTGGCACGAGGGGTACTAGAAAGGGGAGTGGTCATCAGCAGACATTGGGAGGGATGCAGAGGAGGGAGGGGAGGGGGTGCCCCTGGAGCTTTCCTGCTTCATTTCGTTGCCATCTCTTACTTTAAATGGAATCATGTCTGTTACAGAATCTTCCCAGAAACACATCTCCATGAGTTGCAAAGTGATCTGGTTCTCTGGATGGACAGCAATGCCCTGCGACCACTGCCGGCGTCCTCGCCTGACATCTAAGGTTTCCCTTACCCCAACCCTGCCAAGAGTTAAGAAACTGGAGCAAGAGAGGCGGAGAAGATGCTAGCACTCTGCTTTCTGTGAAGGTTTTTGCTAAAAGCAGACTCTGAACCAATCTAACGAGGTGACCAATCCCACAGAACCCCTCACGGTTCATTCGCCACCAGCCTACTCACCGATGTCGGTTTCCTTGTGGTTCTTGATGTACTCAGCCAGCTCGAAGTTACCAGCTATGATCGCCACCTGCAAGAGTGGGAATCACGTTAAAGCGCTAAGTTCACGACACTCTTCCACTTCCTGACGGCCTGACAGCAGAATGAGCCCAAACAGAACTTCCTTTTTTAAAAACAAGAGATACTCCCTTTTTTCCAGTTTACTGAGATACAGTTGATACCCCAGCACGAAGCTGAAGGTGTACAGCATAATGACTCGACTTACATTATTTTGCGAAATGACCACAATAAGTTTAGTTCAGGGCCATCACCTCATATGGCTACAAAAATTTTTTTCTTTGTGATGAGCACGTGGGGGTCTACTGTCTTAGCAACCCTCACGTGTACCACATGGCAGCATTACCTGGAACCATCGTGCTGAATGTGACATCCCCAGGCTAATTTATCTTGTAACTGGAAGTCCAACTTTGGACCACCTTCACCCACTTCCCCCACCCCCTGCCTCTGGGAACCACAGATCTGATGTTTTTTTCTATGAGTTTGGTTTAGATTCCACTCGGAGTGAGATCATAGAGTATTTGTCTTTCTCTGTCTGATTTCAGACAGCACAGTGCCCTCAAGGCCCATCCATGCTGTGGACCAATCATAACTGCTAAAACGGCAGCTACAGTACCCATCGTCCCCAGGCAGAGGCACATCTTCCCACTTTGCCCCTCTCTAGGCGTTCTTTGACAATGAGGCCATCATTCTGTGAGAATCTACGTGAGAGAGTCCTCGGCCCAGGAGGCCACAGCGGGGGCAGTTCAAGGGGCTGAGCCTGGAAACTCCCATGGACCACGTCCTGCATCCCCGCCAAGCCCAACTGGTCCCTACACCCTCCCCTGGGGGGGGGGGAATCTATTCCTCTGATTGGTCCCCATAACTGGAGGGAGGGGGAAATCTCGAAAAAGCATTCAAAGCCGTTCACTGTTTTTCACTCAAGCAGAAAAAAACTCCACCCATGCACCTGTGCACGGCAACGAAACCAGCACCTACAGGAAACGGTCCGACTTGAGCCCTACAGAGGCACTGACTAAAGTAAAGAGGCCACGTGGTCCCTGATGCACTGCGGCAGCCAGACAGGTGAAGCCAAAGTCCCCTGGAGTGGCCTGGGGCTCCTGGGGAGACCTGAACCAGAGCCCCCATGGGCAGGGCTCTCCGTGCCCCAGACGGGGAGACCTGGTGGGCCCGGGGGCGGCTGTCTCCACCCTCAAATGAGCCGGGCGTTCAGATACCAGCCTGCAGACACACACATGGACCGTCAGTCGACTTTCAGTGATGATGTGGGTGGGCCTTCCCCAGTCCTTTGGAGGCCTTCAGAGCAAAGACTGAGATTTCCTGGAGGAGAAATTCGGCCTCAATTTGTAGCACCAGCTCCTTCCTGAGTTCCCAGCCTGCCCTTCAGACTGCAGACCTGCCAGCTCCCACAGTCCTGGGAGCCAACTCCTTAAAAGAAACCTCTTAAATATATATATATCTCCATCCTGCCAGCTCTGTTTCCCTGGAGAACCCTGATTGATACAGCTTCACGTGGGGGCCAGAGGCTGCGGCGCTACAGAGACCCAGGGACCCCAGGCTCCCATCCTAGGAAGTGACATTGATTTCAACTCTTGGGCCCCACCTAATGCTAGGTGTCCTCCAAGGATGCCACCGACAGGAGCAGCCCGTATCCAAATCCAGCCCCCTCCCCGGCCTGCTAATGTCAGGGGAGCCATGGCAGCCCCTGTCCACACCAGCCGGGGGCCGTGGGGGTGGAAAGCAAAGGCCATTTCAGGGGCAGGGTTAGAACTACCTGGTGAAGGGTGCTTCACCAGCCTCCTGCACGGTGACCGCCCACCTGGGACCCAGGCTTCAGACCATGGATCCTTGAAACACGACAGGGACAGAGGTGAGGACCCCGGGCAGGAGGTCCTCACAGGCCCTGAGAAGCCGGTGACCTAGTGTGCTGGCATTTATGATGTGAACGTAAAAGGGCGGCTCTGCAGGGTTACTTGTAACATGTGACCCAATGTCATTTAGGTGACAAAGGGTCAGAATCATTCCTGGTCAGAATTCCCTGGTGGTCCAGTGGGTAGGACTCCACGCTTCCACTGCGGGGGGCCCGAGTTCAATCCCTGGTCAGGAACTAGGATCCCGCAAGCCCCGTGGCGTGGCCAAAAAAAAAGGAAAAAAAAAAAGGAAGAAAGAAAAGAATCATCCGTTGTCTTCCAGCCAGACCCTCAAAGGTAAAGCTCGCTCCCACCCGTCGGGATGGCTACTATCAAAAGACAGAAAACAACAAGAGTTGGCAAGGATGTGGAGAAACTGGAAGGCTTGTGTATTGCTGGTGGGGATGCAAAATGGTACAGCTGCTGTGGACAACAGCATTCAGGTTTCTCAAAAAAATTCCACATATGGGATTTCCCTGGGGATCCAGTGGCTAAGACTCCACACTCCCAATGCAGGGGGCCTGGGTTCGATCCCTAGTCAGGGGACTAGATCCCACCCACACGCCGCAACTAAAAGATCCTGCATACCACAGCGAAGATCCCGTGTGCTGCGACTAAGACCCGGCGCAGCCAAATAAGTAAGTAAGTAAGTAAATAAATATATTTTTTTAATTCCACATAGAACTACTATATGATCCAGCCACTCCACTTCTGGGGATTCACCCAAAGGATCTGAGAGCAGTTACTGTATAATGGTTAGTTTTATGTGTCATCTTGACTGGGCCACAGGGGGTCTAGATATTTGGCCAAAAATTATCCTGGGTGTTTGGGGGAGGGTGTTGCTGGATGAAGTTAACATCTGACTCAGTAGACTGAGTAAAGCAGATTGCCCTCCCTAGTGTGGGTGAGCCTCATCTAGTCAGCTGACGACCTGACTGGACCAAAAAGGCTGAGTAAGAGGGAACTCCTGCTGCCTGACTGTGAGCTGGGACATCTCTCTTTTCCAGCTTCAGACTCTGAGAAGCGTCAGCTTTTCTTGGGTCTTGAGTCTGCCGGCTTTTGGATTGAAACTTATACCATCAGCTCTCCTGGGCCTCCAGCTCGCCATGACCTCAGACCTCGGGCTTCTCAGCCTCTGTAATAAATCTCTTTGTGTGTGTGTGTGTGTGTGTGTGTGTGTGTGTGTGTGTGTGTGTGTATTGTGCAAGTGGGGCGCTGCTGTAACAAATAACTAAAAAGGCGCAAGCAGCTTTCGAAGTGGGTTGATCCTGGGAGAGTTTTGAGGTGCATGGTAGGAATGTAGATGTTAAAGGTTATTCCGATCAGATCTCAGATGGAAATGAGGAACTTGTTACTGGAAACTGGAGGAGAGGTGATCCTTGTTATCAAGTGGCCAAGAGCTTGGCCGACTTGTGTCCTGGGGTTTTGTGGGGGGCACACCTTGTGAGCCATGAACATGGACGTTTAGCCGAGGAGATTCCCAAGCAAGGTGCTGGAGGGCTGCTGATGGTAAAATGCAAAAAGATGGATGAATTGAAGGAGGAATTGTTTAGCAAGAAGGAACTGGAATGTGAAGATTTGGAAAGTCCTCAGCCTGTCCGTGGTGCAGGAAATGAGGAAGCAGGTTCTAAAGAGAACGCTGAGGGTGTGGCTGGACCATCACGTGATAACGAGGTTGCAGAATTATACGTGCATAGGTACTGCCAGTTTACTCGGAAGGGGGTAGAGTCGTAGGGTGAAGCGAGGGGAGGCTGTCGGACTTCTAGGGTTTAACAAGACGGCATGATAGAGCCACTCAATTGCGAACATGTGCTATTCTTCAAAAAGAGGGGGAAAAGACCCCAAAAGTGAGTCAGAGAACATCAGGGCCACTGCCTTGGTTTCAACAGGTCAGAGAGCCTTTGCCAGAAGCCTTGGGGGTAGGATCACCCTGCCGCACTGTGTGGGTGACACTGCCGCCCCGACGGGCCTAGGGGACAGAATGCCGAACCAAAGAGGAGAGTTCTACGTCTTAAGGTCTGATCGATTCACCCCGATAGGTTTGGGACTTGCTTGGGACCTGTTGCTCCTTCCTACTTCCCGATTTTTCCCTTTTGGGACGGGAATGTCTACCCTATGTTTGACCCAATGTCGTGTTTTGGAAGCACATAACTTGCTTGGTTTCACAGGTTCATAGCTGGAGAGGAACTGGCCTCAGGATGACTCGTACCTGAAGTTTCACCCACACCTGATTTAGACAATATTTACATGAGACTTGGACTTGAGAGTTTGGGGGTGGTGCTGAAACAAATGAAGACTTTGGGGGCTGTTGAGGTGGAAGAATGTATTTTACATGTGAGAAGGACATGAATTTGGGGGCCAGGATGTGGAATGCTAAGGACTGGATGTTTGTGTCTCCTCAAATTCATATTTTGAGGCTCTAACTCCCCAAGTGACAGTGTTAGGAGGTAGGGCCTTCAGGAGGGGATGAGATTAGATAAGGTTATGAGGGTGGGGCCCCCATGATGGGTTAGTGCCCTTATAAGAAGACACACCAGAGAGCTTGCTCTCTCTGCCACGTGAGAACAAAGCACGAAGGTGGCCGTCTGCAAGCCAGGAAGACAGCTCTCACCAGAACCTGACCACGCTGGCACCCTGATCTCGGACTTCCAGCCTCCAGAGCTGTGAGAAATAAAGTCCTGTTGTTTAAACCACCCAGCCCATGGTATTTTGTCAGAGCAGCCTGAGCAGATTAAGACAGCGGGGACTCAAACACATATTTGCACACCCATGTTCATAGCAGCATTAGTCAGAATAATCAGAAGGTAGAAGCAACCCAAGTGTCCACTGATGGATGAACGGGTACATAAAATGCGGTCTATACATAGAATAGAATATTATTCAGCCTTAAAAAGAAATGAAATTATGACACAGGCTACAACATGGATGAGCCTTGCAGACATTATACTAAGTGAAAGAAGCCAGAGGCAAAAAGGACAAATCCTGTGTGATTTCACTCACATGAGGTCCCTGCGGGAGTCAGACTCATGGAGACAGAAAGTAGACAGAGTTTCAGTTTTGCCAGATGTAAAGAGTTCTGGAGAGGAACGGTGGTGATGGTTGCAATGTACTTAATGCCGCTGAACTATACCGTTAAAAATGGTTAAGACAGTAAAATTTGTGTTATCTGTATTTCACCGTAATTTAAAAAAAAAAGGTAAAAGTCCACCTGTGTGGATCAGAAGGTGAGAAGGTCAAATACGAGAACACGGACCCACCCCGAACAGTCAGGCAGGTGTTAGGAGAGACACCGGGGCTTTGGAACAGCCATCCCTCCACAGGCAGGGGTTGGGGGTGGGGGGTGGGGGGGATGACCCAGCCCTAAGGAGGAGGAGGGAGGAGGGGCCTGGGACAGCGCACAGCTGAGCAGGGAGAACCTATCTAGTTAGCAGGATGGTCCCGGGCATATGGACCTATCTGTGGCTACTCGCCTCCGGGTAATCTTGTCCAGACTCCCGAGCTGCTGCTTCTGCTGGGAGCGAAGGTAAGCAGGCAGGCACCTTCAATCAGAGAGACAGAGACCGAGATGCCCCCTCTCTAAGGGAGACGCCGCTCCCCACGGCTCACCTATTCCTACAGGCTGGCCCCAGCCGAAGCCTGACGTGAAGCTGGCAGACAGGTGCCATAGAGGAGAGGGGCTCTGGCCTCAGGCTGCCTGGCTGCAAATCCCACACCTGTACTAGGTGACATCAGGCATGACGCTTAATCCACGGGCCTCGGCTTTCTCAACTTTAAAATGGGTTTAGGGGACTTCCCTGGTGGTCCAGTGGCTCCCAAGGCAGGGGACCCGGGTTCGATCCCTGGTCAGGGAACTAGATCTCACATGCATGCCGCAGCTAAGAGTTTGCATGCCATAACTAAAGATCCCACATGCCACAACGAAGATCCCGCACGTGGCAACAAAGATCCACAACTAAGACCAGGTGCAGCCAAATTAATAAACAAATATTAAAAAAAAATGGGTTTGTTGTGGGGATTCGATGAGATTACGTACGTAAAGGTTTAGAGCAAAGCCTGGCACACGGTGAGCCCTAAAAATGTCTGCTATTACTATTGTTGTTCACGTGGTTATTACTGACTACTTGTCTGTAAGCAGCGGACAGCTCGTTATAAAGGTCCCCTAAGCGCCCACGATAAACACGCCATCAGAAACATACAAGCGCACACCGCACATCTGCACTCCAATGCACACCCAGGACAGCTGCCGAAAATAACCTAAAAATGGACCCACAACCAGCAATTCCGAGCTTATGCTTCCAAAGAAAAGCTTTAAGAGCTGCAAACTGAGTTACCGCAGCACGGAAGCCACATGCGCTCTTCTGGCCAAAAGAACCGAGTCCACGGTGCCAGTGAGAACAATGCAAACTTGTATTTGTGGTAACTGGCTGACTGTTTCTCCCTTGATGATTTCAAGGCCAGGAAAGTCCTCTCCTGCAGGAAGCAGCCGCCTGCCTGTCCTGCTGCCTGCCCCATGCTTGGGCATCCCACGAAGTGTATGATGGGAGGATGGAGAGTGGGCTGGGTTTGATGGAGGCGTCTCAGTTCCATCCAGCAAGCGTCTGGCTGCTGGTTTGATGCGTAAAGAGGGCAGAAGGTTGGGGTCTGTTTTCTTTGGTTCCAGGCATACGATATCAATAATAATAATAAAATCAAGTTACGCCAAGCACTTAGGTAGACACACTGTTTGTTCTAAGGGCTTGACATGGATAGAGCCTCTTGGATCCTAACAAGTCTATGAAGTGGGCACCGTTACCTCTACTTGACATGGGACGAAACTGAGGCACAAAGAGGTTAAGTAACTTGCCCGACATCACACAGTAGTCAGTGCTGAAGCCAAAATATTAATAACTCAAGCCGTGCAGGGCCAGAATCTTGATCTAATTTTCAAGGCACAGAATGTTGTCTATAAATAATTTTGATTTTCATCACATGGCATTTTAAAAACAGTTAACCTGTAACAGAATCGCAGTTTGGACGCCTTAGTAGAGGAACAGCAGCACAAGGAAAAATATGACAGATTGCTCTCGAGGGCTTATGACAAGGCACGGTCAGGGTGCTGAGTTGGCTGAGTGACCACAGAATTCTCTGTTGTGAAAAGTGCAGGCAAATGCGCTTTCTGTAAGGATGGACGCTGCCATTCACAGGTTCTTCAGGATCCGAAAGTGAGAACTGAGCCCTTCCCGGCTCACCTGTCCTCCTCCCCCACCTCCACACCCCCTCCCTTAACTCAACTTTCCTTCTCCCGTCTTGCTCTCAACCCCGTCTCAGCAACACGTGCCAAAGCCAGGCGTCTGGGCATGGCCATAAGGAAAGGCAGGTGTCCAACTCGAGGGGAAATGTCTGGAAGCCCAGGACAGCAAGGACTACCTTTTGGACTCACAGGCTCCTCCT
Organism: Monodon monoceros; assembly: GCF_005190385.1. Classification (NCBI taxonomy): domain Eukaryota; kingdom Metazoa; phylum Chordata; class Mammalia; order Artiodactyla; family Monodontidae; genus Monodon; species Monodon monoceros. Next base: position 104,704,300 of record NW_021703784.1, read on the forward strand.
GTACCCTCCTTTCTTCAGCCATCGCCAGGCTTTATGGGTGGATGCAGGGAGGGTGCTGGCGGGGGTACCGGGAGGAGGCACTCCTGGTCGGAGCAGTGAACGTGCCCCATCGGTCCACACCGCAGGCAGGATGGATGCGGTGGAGCGGGGGAAGGGCAGAGGCTGGCTGGGGACAGACTGGTGGGTCCTGTGAAGGATTCAGAAGGGAAAGGCTAAGGGAGGGGGAAGGGGAAGCTGGGACGAAGTGAGAGAGTGGCGTGGACATGTATACACTGCCAAACGTAAAATAGCTAGTGGGAAGCAGCTGCCATAGCACAGGGAGATCGGCTCGGTGCTTTGTGACCACCTAGAGGGGTGGGATAGGGAGGGTGGGAGGGAGGGAGACGCAAGAGGGAGGAGATATGGGAACATATGTATATGTATAACTGATTCACTTTGTTATACAGCAGAAACTAACACACCATTGTAAAGCAATTATACTCCAATAAAGATGTTTAAAAAAAAAAAAAAGGCTAAGGGAGCCGGGGCTTCTGCAGAGAAGAGGGAAAGAGAAACCCGCGGATCGGAGAGGCGGCAGGGAGAAACCATAGGATGTGAGGGAAGCCACAGGAAGAGCAACTCGCCAGGGGCCGGGCAGTGGGTGGGGGAGGACCCAGATGGCAGGTGGCCAGTTCTGTGGTCCACACCGGTCACTTGCCGAGGCCTCCAGGGAAGACGCGCAGAGCCCTTCTTGTGCCCTTCTCTCTGCAGAAGCGGGGCTGCGCTTCCCCGCCTAACACAGCCGCCTCAGGGTGAGGCTTTCACGCTTGTGGGTCCCCATTATTCTTGCCCCGAGACACAGTCAGCACCTGAACATGGCTCATTTTATAAAGCCTCAGATGTTGCCTTGTTACTGACACGATGCATTTCAGGTGTTACAACGGTCTGGGCAGCATCGACGGTTACAGTTTCGAAGGATGCGGGGATGCGCCATGAAGTCATGACCCTTTGCTGATGCTGACGAGGTCCCTTCCGAGAGGCCAACGGAGTGTGGAGAACGAGGTCAGATGGAACCCGCTGCCCGATGCCCCCAGGGGCTCTGCCTTGGTGACCAGGCTGTGGGGAGTCCTGAGGGTGCAGGAATGTTGGCAAGGGCAACCCACATCTCCCCAACAGCGGCATGCGGTGGGCAGGGAAAGGTGCCCCAGACGCCTCTCCACTTGGCAGGGCAACCCCACCCCCCAGCAAAAGCCCCTCCGCAAGCTTGCTCCCTCTTCCTCCTGGACTTGAATGGCCGAGGGCAAGGGCGGGGCTTTTGATCTATTTCTGTAACTCAGAAATCGACACCTCTAATCGACTTGATTTCAATCCTTTTTTTGTTTTATTTTGTTTTGTTTTTTACAAAATTTGGTCCTTCAAGAATGTTTTCACAATCCATATATGACAACATAGCGCACAAGGAATTACGCTCGTAGAAAGATGAGGTTTGGGGACTCCACCTGGCATCACAGGAAGTACCACAGCAGAGCAGGACCCAGCGTCATGGGGAAGACAGCAGTTGGGGCTGCCTTGTTCACGAGAGGCGGGGCCCGGGGTCCAGGCTCCTTTGTGACCAGCATCTCGACACCTCAGGTCCTGGGCGTTTCTCCTCCCCCCACGTGTGTCCCAGTGGCCGCTGCCCACACCCCAGTACTCGGTGAGAGCCTGGAGGAAATGCACAGGGATGATGTCCTTCTAGAACCCCGAGCTCTGCCCCATCCTCATTCCCACGTCTAGCCTCTGTGCGAGGGGGCCCGTCACAGAGGAAGTGCCCCCAATTCCCAGTGAGCCCCTCACTTCTGGCGCTTATTTCAACCCTCTAATCTACATCTGAATGAGGCAGATTCTCCCATCCACCCAGTCTCTGCACCCCCCCATCAGGGATGCTTGTGGATTTCCTGTGGGCAGACACTGGACCAAGGTGACCGTCCCCTACAGACTCAGGGACACACTCCTCAGTGAGTAAGCGGAGGAAAGGTTCAGGCTGCAGCCATCCTGGGTGCCTGAAAATGGTCCATGTCTCGGGCCAACGGGCCATGCCGGATGCACACGGGGGCCTGGGCAGGTCAGTGCTGTGTGTGATGTAGCAGGGGGTGCCCTCTGCTCAGGGTCCCACAGGTGGTGTGAGGTGCCACCCCCTAACTGCACTGGGCACCTGCCTGTCGTCCCTCCCCAGGTCAACAAAGGAAGCTGACCCTGCATACCTGCTATGTGCCAGGCTTTGTGTCAGACGCTGGGGGCCCGGGTGAAACCCCAGTCCTACCCTCGAGGCTGTCCCGCAGCCAGATGGCTGGAATCCCACACTGTCTCCTAACATGCCGTGCCCTCCGTGGGGCTTAAGGACCACCACGGGGAAATGTAAGGAACAGAACGTGCAGCCAGGCTCACACGGCTGAGGGGGCTCCGTACAGCACCAGGAGCAAGGACAGACCCAGGGGAAGATTTGATGGAGGAAAATTAACTCGACAGGCAGGTAGGGGAGGAGAGTGCAAGGCAGTCTGGTTGGTCCTCGCTCAGACTTTCTGCTGATCTATTTCTACCCCTCCTGTATCAGGCAGCCCCCTCCAAAGAGTTTCTTGGAAGACTCCAGCACCATGTGCAGAACACCCTCTGTGGGCTCAAGTCACCCATCCATCCATCCATCTATCCATTCATCCATCCATCCATCCATTCACTCACCTGTTCGACCACCCTCCAGTCACCTACTCATCCATCCACCCATCCACTCTACCATCCATCCAATTATCCACTCATCCTGCCATCCTTATATCCACCCACACACCTATCCAACCACACATTCACCCTCCCACCCAATCACCTATTCACTCACCCACCCATGCACCCGCCCATACAACCATCCCTCCACCCAGCCAATCGCCCACCCACCCAATCATCTACTCATCCACTCACCCAGCTACCCATCCACCCATCCACACACCCAAGCACCTACCAACATACCCACCCACCCAGCCACCATAATCTGACGTCACCGTTTGCCATGCCCTATGCCACGTAGCACTTAATCTGGTCTGTTTTAAAGCTCTCCTTGGTCTGCGTAAGTTTGCATTCCATGTGAGGAAATGACCCTATCTGAGCCCAGGTATCAAGTGGACTTGCATCCTTTTCCACCTGTCACCTGGTCCAGTGCTGAGCTCCAAGTAGATGCCTTCCTGCGAGGGCTGGAGGAGGGGCGGTGCACACGGACCCTGGCACCTGAGTGTCAGTAAATCTTCCAGGGAGCTGGGCTGCCCCATTTGGACATTCCGCTCGGTCTCCTGGCTCTGGTGGTGGGCGGTCAGTGCCCTGGAGATGCTGTGGCCCCGCTGTGGTGCCCACGGTGGGCCCTGCTGCACCCCTCTGGGCTGGCGCTGGAGTTGGAATCAGGGTGAGGGAGAAGCTGCCTCTCTTCTCATCACTGGCGAAAAGCTGTCATCTCCTGGGATCCGCAGCCAGAATGCGGAGGAAACCCATCTCCTGCCCCGAATGAAGCATCCTCTTCTCCCCAAAGCCAAATGTGTCTCCCAACACAGAGCTATTTATAGGCGGCTCTGAGATCCTGACACGTCCTCGCCAAAACTGGAAAACAGCTCCACACAAAGACAACGACGGAAACCACGGGCTCGGCCCGTCCCCTTCCTTGGCTTTCCTTCCAGATGACACCATGTCTCCTACTTGAGACTCCAATGGTGAATCAGGAAGTGACTGACACCCGAAGACCCGGGAGCCTGGGAAGGCGTCTTACTTCTGAGCACCCTTCAAGCATGCGGGGAGGGGACTGGGCCCCAGGCTCAGGGGGGTCAGAGGTCACGGACTCCACCGGACAAACGCCAAGGGAGTCTCCGCCGCCTCTAGGCTGGGCTCCGGACCAGGGAGGCTGTGGGCAATTCTGTAGGTTCCAGACAAATCCCCTGTGGAGACGGGAGCCTCTGCAAACTGACGTGCTACCTGGAGGCTCAGGGACTCCACAGCAAACTCAGCGGGGCTGCCTGGAGAGAGCCCCACTCGGCAGTGGAGGCAATCGGCATCCGTACCACCGGAAGTTCCGGCTCCAGGGGCTTCCGGCACTGAGCCAGACGAAGCAGCCAGGGCTGCGAGGCTGCTGCACGGGCAGTGCCTTGCTGGGTGACCCGCCTGCCTCCCCAGGTTAAAGGGGGACGCTGAGCATTCCTGGGACACCCGTCCAGGCGAGGCCTCTCCTTTGGTGGAACCCCAAGGCTGGGGGTGAAGTGGCCTCCTTGTCCCCTGGCCCAGGAGTGAAGGGAACAGCCTGGGCGGTGGTCAGCCTTCACTTGGGCAGTGTGGTGCTGTGGTCACGGCCACAGACTCCCCGGCGTGGATCCCTCTAGCACGGACACCGCAGACAAGCTGCCTCGCCTCCTCCGTAACTGGGGATAATTTATGATGCTCGGAGGATTAAAACTGTTCACACTGATAAATGGCTCACAGCAGAGCCTGAAGTTCCACAAAGAAAACTCCAGGCCCAGGTGGCTTCTTAGATGAATTTTCCCAAACGCATAAGGAGGAACTCACACCCATCTCACCCAAACTCCTCCAGAGAATAAAGAGGGAGAACTTCCCCAACTCCATGGACGAGGCCAACATGGCCTCAGTACCAGGGCTCCGCAAGGGCAAGCGTCACCTCTCCCAAAGATGCAGGAAATCCCAAGCAAATACAAGCAGATCAAATGCAGAGGTTTGTGTATGAAGGAGAAGACGTCACCATTATGTAGACTTATTACAGGAATAAAAGAGCAATCAGTATAATTCACCACATTAACAGAAAAAAGGGAAAGTCAGTAGGATCACTTGATGGTTGCAGCAACTGTTATCAATTTTCGTAAGTACGTTACCAGAAAGCATTTGATGAAACTTAATACTGATTCGTGATAAAACTTAATAGACCGGGAATAAAAGAGGGCGTAATCTGCTAGCGCATCAATGAAACATCTCACTGCCTAAGAAGCCTCCACGAAGCAAAGCGGGTCACGGCTCCGAGGACCACCGATGTGGGCTCCCCGTGCCTTAAGTGAGGGTCCAGCTGGGCTGGTGCGTCCGATGACCTCACCGCGTGTCTTGGCATTGACCAAAGCCCACGTGTTTGCTTCCACCAGGCCTCCTGGCCTCAGCAGACACGACTCCCTTACACGGTGGCCTCAGAACAGTGTCCCACCTGGGTAAAATCTAAAGCTGCCAAGCCTCCAGAGGGCAGGCTCTGGAGCCCCACTCTGCAGCACCACTTCTGGAATATTCTACTGGTCAAAGCACACGACCGGAGTCAAGACCCGAGGGGAAATACACTCCACCTCTTTGGGGAGGGGCTGCAAGTCACCGTGGCCACGCTTCTCAATCTCCTACAATTCCACTCCGCACTGCCTGGTGACCACAGCCTGGGCACATTCACCGGTCCCCATGGGGGTGTCTTGTCTGTGCTTTTGCACCTGAAACCAGGCGGAAGCCTCAAAGTTCACACAGGCATTCAGAATTTGTCTCCAGACTCCAGAGCCTACACTCCTAAGTGCTGCACGTGGTGTGTCAGGTTAAAGTTGTTTCAGAGCAGGACACGAGCCTCTGTCATTTACCTCCCAGGGAGGCTGGGGCTCAGCCCCAGAATTCCTCCCTGCTCATAAGGAGATGCTGAACCCGCGGTTGGTGCTGAGAATTCATATTTATGGAGAAAACCTCTCTTCAGTGTTCAGAAGTTGCTGACCTGATCAACACGTGAGGTCAGACTCGATCTAGCTGGTCTACTTCTAGCTGTGGCAACACCAACCAGGGAGAAACCTCCCAGGCCCCGGGAAGGGGACCGCGACCCCCAACCCCTCTGATGCAGAAGAGACCCTCTGCACGGTATTATCCAGTCCTCAGTGGTATAAAATATTCATGACAGTCAAGGGAAAAGCAGCCATAAGAGAGGAATAAAAGTCTACCACATGCATGAAAGAATGAGAAATGATTCCTTCCCATGGACCCAAAGTATAGTCCCTCTTCCAGATGGGTTTGCCAACAAAATGCAAATTTCTCCTTTGAAATAGCAATGGCTTTGAAGGACACCATTTGCTCCCAGGAATCTTGCTAAAAAGCAAACAGTTCTTTGTTGTTTGCAAAAAAAAAAAAAAAAAAAACTGCCTTCATGAGGGCAGCTCCCGATGGGACCAACAGGTTGGAGAGGCGTGAACCCAAGGGGGACGTAGGACTTTTCTACTTGTCCCCTCAGTCCCCCTGACTCACAGGGCAGAATGAATGAAACCACTGTATGGTGAGAATCTGAGATTTCGGGGATTACAGACGTTCCTAGATTGGCTTCTACCATGCTGTAAGAAAGATGACTACAGTGGTCAAATTAATAGCAACGACAACGGCTCATGCTGACTCAACAGGCATGCTCACCCGAGCACCTAAATGCAGTGAGATTTAATTCTAACGCCTGGGAAGGGGAGCTACTGTGACTCCTGTTTCCCAGATGAGGGAACAGGCTTTAAGAGCTCCAGGAGGTTAGGTGTGTACCTTTCATACAGGTAGACCTTGTCGTCTGATCACAAAGTCTGGGGCTATAATCCGGTGCTACGTACATGGCCTCGCATGGCTCTCACCCCAGAAAATTCTCCTGCACCTGGGCTTAGGCAAGGACCCCCTTGCCTGAAAAGAGGTCCGGGAGAGATTAATAATGAGATCTGATTCAGAAGCAGAAATTCAGCACCATTTTCTGCAGGTCAGCAACCAAAGAAAGGAGTAACAGTTGAGGCCACCAGACACCCGTTAGTGGATCAGCTTAGGCCACCCTAGTAAGTCCCACAGCCTGGGAGGCTCAAACCACAGACATTCACTGTCTCCAGTCCTGGAGGCTGGAATCTGAGACCCAGGTGTGGGCAGGGCTGGTCCTCCTGAGGCCTCTCTCCTCGGCGTGTAGACGGCCATCTCCTCCCTGTGTCCTCACAGGGTCACCCCTCTGTGTCCTGGTCTTCTCTTCTTATAAGGACACCAGTCCTATGGGATTAGGGCCCCACCCTTGTGACCTCATTTCACCTTAATCACCTCTTTAAAGACCCCTCTGCAAACATAGCCACATTCTGAGGTCCTGGGGGTTAGGACTCCAACATAGGGATCTGGGGACACAATTCAGCAAATAAGACTTTGCTTGCTTAGCACAAGAGTACGGAGAATCTCTTTACCTTCCTCCCAGACACGTACATTCCCCCGGCAAAGACCCGGATTAGACATGATGGGGGCACACGATGGCTTGAGAATCCCCTCAACGTGGTCGGTTTTTAGGGTGCATACGGGGGGTGTGGGCTGGGGCTACTGTCACAATGGAAACACAGGAGCAGAAATTGCTTCCTCTGTCTTATCTTTACACAGAGCCTTTATCCCCTGCACCCTCAAGGTTTCCTTAGGAAAAATTTCAAACACACCTAAGAAGCTGAAGGAATACAGCAATGAAAATCAATACACCATATACTACAGCTAGGTTACACAATGGTTTCCACGTTGCTTGGTGTGGCATGTATACACGCACCTGTGTGCACATGCAGTTTTTGGCTAAAGCATCGTGACGCTTCTCCTTCTAAATTATTGCAGTATCTGCAGAGATGAAAGACATTCTCTTACACGTATTGTCACAAATGGAAGGTCAGCCTTCCTTTCCAAACATCCTCTCATAACCACTCCACATGTAGAGTTCTCCAAGGGCCTCTATCCCCGCAAGTTTTCAATTGCTTTCATTTAGGTCAAAGTACCTACATCGAAATGCAAAGAAGGTACGTGTACAATCTGATGAACGTACGTAACCCACGTAACCATCACTCCTGTCAAGAAAGAGAGCATTTCTGGGTGGACCTGGAGACGACCACATTGAGTGAAGTTAAGTCAGACAGAGAAAGACAAATATCGTATGGTATTACCTTTATGCGGAATCTAAAAACAATGATACCAATGAACTTATTTACAAAACAGGAACAGGCTCACAGACTTGGAAAAGAAACTTATGGTTACCAAATGGGAAAGGTGGGGAGGATAAATTAGGCGTCTGGGATTAACAGATACACACTACTATATATAAAACAGATAACCAACAAGGACCTACTGCATAGCACAGAGGACTCCACTCAATATTCTGTAATAGCCTATAAGGGTAAAGAATCTGAAAAAAAACAGATACATGTATATGTATAACTGCATCACTTTGCTGTACACCTGAAACTAACACAACATTGCAAATCAACTATAGTCCAATATAAAATAAAAAAGTTAAATTAAAAAAAGGAATAGAGCATTTCCGTCACCCCCTTCTAGTCAATCTTCTCCCTCTCCCTCGCCAACTGAGACAACAGGTGACCTCACATCGCTCATGTCCGTGTGTTGAATGCCACACGCACGAAATCATATGCTACATACTCTTTGTGCCTGGTTTCTTGTGCTTAGCATCCCGTTTACGAGCATCACTCATCCTGTTGGGTATCGTAGCTTTGGTTCTCTTGTTCATAACCTCCCTAGGGGCGCGATGGCTGGTGATGGGGTGGTGCAGCTCTAACTTTACAAGAAACTGCCTTCCTTCCAAGATGGGGCTGCTGTTCTGTGTCCCCACCAGCAACACCTGAGAGCTCTAGTTACCCCACATTCTCACCGACATTTGGTGTTGCCCATCTTTTTCATTTGGGCTATTTTCGCACTTTTAAGTTATATTTTTAAGATACATTTATCTCCCCCTCCCCTTTTTTTAAACCTCATCACTGCTACCCCTTTAAAATAAAATGAACTCATATGGTATTTGTCCTTCTCTTTCTGACTTACTTCACTCTTAGTGAGATAATCTCTAGTTGTATCCATGTTGCTGCAAATGGCATTATTTCGTTCTTTTTTACGGCTGGGGAGTAAATATGGCACAAATGAACATATCTACAAAATAGAAACAGACTTGCAGACTTAGAGAACAGACCTGTGGTTGCCAAGGGGGAGGGGGGAGGGGGGTGGGTGAGGGAAGGACTGGGAGGTCGGGATTAGCAGATGTGAACTATTATATGTAGGATGGATAAACAACAAGGTCCTACTGTAGAGCACAGGGAACCATATTCAATATCCTGTGATAAACCATCATGGAGAAGAATTTAAAAAAAGAACGTCTCTGTGTGTATAACTGAGTCACTTTGCTGTACAGCAGAGGATGGCAAAACACTGTAAATCAACTCTATTTCAGTAAAAAAATATATATAAATAGAATTAAAATAAAATGAACTTTCCATTTTCCGCAAAGTTGGAAAACATGATGATTCCGAGACTCAGACCAAGAACTGAAAATCTCAACCTCGCTGAAGCCACTGCTAACACAACGACGGCACCTGCAGCTTCCACAGGGCCAAGGAGTGTGAGGAAAGAACGGCCACTGCTCTTTCCCCAGAAACATCATTTCTCAGCCCAAAATAACAAAAGTGAGGATGGCGGTAGCAGGGATCAGTTTCTAAAGGTTGTGATAACACTTCCAAGCTGACCTTACACACACCAAGAATATTTTACTTTATTCAGTGATGTGAAGCAAGTTTGACAGATTACACCGTATAAGCTAAAATCGTGCTTGTGTGGTAATACAAGGCTGTAAATAAAAAGGGAGCTAGTTTGGTCTTCGGGAGGAATTTTACTTGCTCCCCTTCTACAAGAAACAAATAAACAATTTCACTAAAACAACTGTCACGTGGCACATGGGGGAAAGATTTCTGAGATGTGAACCAACGTTTTCCCATCAAAACCCAAAGCTCTTTGGTGGAATCTGCCCTGTGTCTTTCAGCTCTGCTCCCCAGCTGCTGTGGTCTCATTAGAGATCTTTAAGGCAAGTTCCAGGTTCAGTCCACCGTCTCCCCCACTTCTCCAGCAAAGAAATGGAAAAGGAAATAAAACACTCTTTCCTTGTCCCCGCTCTTCCCCTCGCTCCAACTCCTCCTGGTGTGTTTATAAATAAATACAGGCTGGGTCATGCCCTTTAGACAAAAAAAAGCCATCAACTTATAATTAATCCCAGTGCTACAGAAGAAACTTATTACATAAAGAGAGTTTTCCTTCTTTTCCTTCATACACCCTAAACTACAGCTCCTATTATTATAACTTTGACCACTCAGGGAACAGTATACGGTACCCAGAGGATTCTATCTGCTAAATATATGGGATGGACGTGAATTAAATTCAACACGACTAAATAACATAAAGTTGCATTTTAATACCTTTAGGAATAAAAAAAAACAGCAATGAATCACAAGACATTTACTTTATTAGGAGAAACGTGGGGGTGGTGATTTCAGTTATTTGTAAACGGCAGGTAAAGTTTGGAACAAAGCAAAACACGGAGGAATGAGCGGGGAGGGAGAAAATGGGGAGAAAGATAGAAAAGAAGAAGGGGCAGGTTCCCTAAATGAGATTTCATTTCAAACCACTAAAAGCAGAAGCCAAGGACTCAAATGCTCCCACTTTGGGGTCTGGGGTCTAAAAGAGATGATCCCGTGCTTGGAGGTTGGTGCGTTTTAAACCCCACCCCAGAACTCATGCTGAAACACAGCCCCCAACGGGTCTTTTCCCGGGAAAAGAATTGTACGCGCTCGGGTCCCCGGTTTAAGTTCTGGCTGGCCCAGCTCTCGTGCATCTGTGGCCCAATCAGAGCAGCCCTTTCATTTCCACCCTGAAAACACCGCTCGGTTTAACTACACACTCATCTAAGTGCTCAGGTGATACCCACCGTGCTTCATTAGGGAAAGAAGCTGGCATCAGGATGCTGCCGTTAGAGCAGCCACGTGAGTGCTCATTGCTTTTAAATTAACCCACTTTGTGACTGAACATATTTACACTGGGGACTTCCCTGGCAGTCCATGGTTAGGACTCTGCGCTTTCACTGCCATGGGCCCGGGTTCGATCCATGGTCAGGGAACTAAGATCCCGCAACCCGTACAGCGTGGCCAAAAAAAAAAAATGTTTCACGTGACAGCATATTTACACTGGTACAGCAGACAGAGGAAGTCCTAGCGGTGGAGGGTTTACGTCGGGAGCCCCGCCGGCCTGCCTGCCTGCTCCGGGCCTCTGTTTGGGGACCTAGAGACGTGCCCTGGCTTGCACAGGGCCACGGGAACAAGGACATCTTCCACTTCACACTGATTCTCCCTGACTCCCTGGCTCTCTCTTCTGGGCACAGCCTGCTGGTCACCAGGGGAGTGACCAGCTCCCCAAGCCAGGGCTAGAGGAAGTTCTCCCCACCTGCACATCTGGGGCCCAAGAAAACCCAGAGTGAGATGGAAAACTCTGAGCTGGCACCGAAAGGCCCCTCCAAACAACCATCTTGTAAGCAAACGTGAAATGACAAGTCTACGAAAAGGAAGAAAATTCTGTTGCTAAAAGCGTCTAGGAAGCTTTGGGGTCAGAGGGCCGTTCACTTTTTAAACAAATGTTTTTGAAGTCTAGTTGATTTACAGTGTTGTGTTCATTTCTGCCGTACAGCAGAGTGACTCAGTTATACACATATATATTCTTTTTCATATTCTTTCCCGTTATGGTTTATTACTTTTAAATGCCCTTTATCCACTGTGATCTGCGCACTGGCTTCCACCTCCTTCATCTTAGCGATGGGCTTCGGGGGGCAGCTGGGTGCTCCCCACTATTGGCTTACGCTTACAGTCGCCTCTGGAGGGTTTCTAGGTACTGCTTCTTGCATGGCAAGTCCGTCCTTGGTCTTGATACCATGGGTCAAAATATGGATGTCTTCTTTTAAAAGCAGACCTTGGTCCCTTGGAGACACTTTTGCTGCTACTGGGAACCTCATCTCAGATGTGCACGGCTGCTGTTCCCAAATCTGCTGGCACGTGTTAACAGACTGTACCCCACCCCCAAATCCCTTAGCAACGACATCCTGGTGCCTCACATTTTAATTCTTTCGGTTATGATTCATGGTGCCGTCTGTGGACACATAAGGAGAGACAATGATCCAAGAATAGCTCTGAGGCATTCGTTCAGCAGAGCTGCAGCCCACCGCTGGGGAGGCCCCGGTCCACTGAGGGTGCTGCCACGGGACACGGGACCCAGCAGGTTGGAGCAGAGGGTCTGGGGTGCTGAGCCCACCTCTGTGACATCACCGGCCCCAGCCGTCCTCAGATCCCGAGAACACCCAGAGCGTGGCCTCAGAGTCCGGGAAGGATAGGAGCCCCAGGAAGGCTCCCCGGCACGGGGCTGCCACCCTGCCTGCCAGGGCGGAGGGGGTTGGGGGCTGCGAGGAAGGAGCCCAGCTCGGGGGAAACAGGAAGGCTGTAAACCCAAGGGCACGCTGCAAAGCCTTCTGGACTATTTGACTAATTACGCTTGAGCGAGTCACAACTTTTTAAAAACTAGACTCCATCACGTTTCTTGTAGCCCCTTTTATTTCAGAACGTGCACCTGGACCGTGGACACCTAAGTGATGTGCCGCATACATTGGGCCTCACTGCATGCTCTCCACCAGGCACTTGCCCTTCCTCTCCAGAGCCGATGTGTCTGGGGAGGTCTATGTACTTTCTGCAGGAAGGGGTTAAAGAACTAATGGTGATGCCACCCTCTGTGTCAGTGGTTTGCCCAAAGCCACTGAAAGGCGAGCTGGACGCCTTCCCATAAATCCTGCAGGACAAAAGTCCCCCTCCACTGCTCACTGCTCCCCAGGCAGAGGGCAGACCGGAGCTGACATGCCCCGGCCTCCTGGAACCTTTCCTGCCGGGTGTCATCCTCACGGGTGCAGCTCTGCAGAAAGGTCAGAGGACATGGGAACAACCTAGAAGGGATGGGGTGGGAGCTGGAATAGAAGAGCCCCACCCACGTCCCCTCTGCTGACTTGTCACACGGTCACAAAGTGGCCGGAGGCATAAACATCCTTGGTGCTTCCTGAATGCAGGGCTGGCAGAGACCAGAGATGCTAAATCCTACATCGGCTGCACATACACACACACACACACCCCGCTGCCCTGTCCCTCCCCCCGCACAGCAAGCTGCAGAAGTGTTTTCCAGAATTCTAATGGCGCCTGAGTCACTGGCAGGAGAACAAGGATATAATTATCCACGTGTGTCATTCACACAGCAAGGGTCCCCCGCCCCCCACCCCCCGCCGCAGCCCACACACCGTTCCGCATCTCCCTGCTGTCCACACCGAGGTTTGAAGGAGTGGCTGTCTCTCCTCCGAGCCCACAGGTGTGCATGCCCGGGGCCAGCAGCCTGGGGAGAGGTGAGCTGGGACCAGATGGAGTCCAGGGAGAAACAGGCCCAGCAGCTGGTGCAGGGGTGCCAAACCTCCCCCTCAAGGAGCAGGGCTTCATTTCTAAATCCCCATGGTCCCTGAGGTCTGGTGCAGGGGTGTGTGTGTGTGTGCGTGGGGGGGGGGAGGTGTGAGTGTGAATGTGTGGGATGTGTGTATGTGTGTGTGTGCTTCTGTGTATGTGGGGGGTGTGTGTGTATATGTGTGTGCGTGTGTGGGTACGTGTGTGTGTATGTGTGGGATGTGTGTATGTGTGTGTGCGTGTGTGTGTGGGGAGATGTGAGTGTGAATATGTGTGTGTGTGTATGTGTGGGATGTGTGTATATGTATGTGTGTATTTGTGTGTGTGTCTGTGTATGTGTGCGTGGGGTGTGTGTATATGTGTGTGTATGTGTGGGATGTGTGTATTTGTGTGTGTGTGTGTGTATGTGTGCGTGGGGTGTGTGTGTGTGTGTGTGTCTGTGTATGTGTGTGGGGGTGTGTGTATATGTGTGTCTGTGTGTGTGTGTGTGTGTGTGTGTCTGTGTATGTGTGCATGGGGTGTGTGCAGGTGTGTGTGGCCGGGGCCTCAGTACACCAGGCCATTACTTTGGGCTGCTTTGCTTCGTTTTTATTAGTAAACAGGGGATGGGAAAGCAGTGTGACAGCGGGGAAGTGATTAGGAAGAACCACTCTGCAGCAGGGCAGGGGGAGGGAGCCAGTCCCCACGCCAGCCTCAGAGGTCCCAGCAGCCCCGCCTGCTGCAAAGGAGACGGGGGTTAAGGTCGCACCTGGTGAGCTCTGGAAGCTGTCAAGCCAGCCCACACTTTAAATTGTTTCACTGTGAGAATCAGGAAAGAAAAGCAAGTGCGGAAACACAGGCGCCCACCCACCTTCCATGACGAGGGCCAAGTCGGCAGGAGAAAGGAATCTCCAGCCTCAGGGCCCACACGCTGCTCAGTGGCGGGGAGGGAGCTTTGGGCAGAAAGGTCACTGGGGGCTCCTGACGGGGCTCCTGCGTCAGCCCTGAGGACACGAGTCAGATCTGCTCCTATAAATCGTCACAACGCTCCTCTGTCCAGGGAGGGAAGCCAACGGTACCAATTCCACTGACACAATTACATCCTAGAACCACCAGGCCACCAAGCACTCCTAGTTCATCATCCACGTCAGGTACAGCACAGGTGGCTGTGGCAGCGGAACAGTAATCGGGGGAAAAGGGCCAAAGCCTGTGTGGATGTTTTAAAACATTCCTCAAAAGCAACCGACTACTGCTTGTAACTGACAGTTTCCAAAGCTATGGAAACACAGTACAGTGGTCGCGCAGGGAGACGACCCTGCTTCTGGTTCCAGGGTGTAGTTTGCGTGCTGTGTGGCTTTGGCTATGTTAATGAACATCTCTGAGCCTCAGTTCCCTCATCTGTAAACAGGAGGAATGACAGACTCTACCTCACAGGTATCTTATCAATTAAAGTGAGACAGTGCTTGTAGATTATCAGCAGCACTGCCCAATAAGCACTCAATAAATGGTAGGTACTTAATAATTATTATTTTTAAAAGCATTCTCTGTAAACAATGGAAGAATGTGTTTAAAAAAATTATTACCTAAGGGGGAAAAAGAGAAGAGAATAGAAAGGAGGGGGGAAATGCTGGACCTCTTTGTATTTACCTTGTTTTATAGATTTAACAAGAGAATGATGCAAACATTTTATATAATTATTAAAAAATTAAAAATTTAAAAAGCAATCCTTAAAAAATAAAAACAAATAAACCTGTATGTGTATACAGCTGGCGGCATAAACAAGTAGAGAAAAATTACTCCGAGTGACCTTTAAACCCTGTAACTTGATTGCACATCCCTAATGAGAGCTACTCTGATGACAAAACCTAACTGCAAATGAAAATCCTAAGCCATTTGAGCTTGACATTGTTGGTGGAAGTGTTGGCGTGATGACCGGGAGAATCCTGTGTGTGCCTGTGGAAGAAACCAGGACAAGAATGATGTTGCTGATAAAACTTTCAGTTTTTGGCATGGCAGAAAGGAGACACAGATAGAGGTTCAAGGAGATTAGGTAAAAAACTTGTCCTGAATTTGGTTCGGCAACATCAGAAGACTCACCATGCACAGCGTCTTTAAAATAAGCCCCTCCTTGCACTTAGAATGTGGCCCCTAACACCCATTTGCAATAAAAGGAATGAGGCATCCCTGGAAAAATGGCGGATGCCATGCCCGAGACAAGAAGTTTACTAGAGGAGCGTGAAACATCTGGCCTCACCAGAAAATAGGGAAGCTATCAAAGGCTATGGGGTCGGGTCAGAAGGACTCAGGAAATAATCTGGATAAGTCTCCACTGAGCACAGACGGGTATGGTGAAGTCGCTAGAGGCAGGTGTACGCTCCTGCCAAGAAGAACAGGAGAGAATAAACAAACACAACGCAACAGACATCTCTGTAAAGCAACAGGGAGCTGCGGATGTGACAGAGACCAGAGTGCCAAGTTCTGAGAGGGGACGGCAGCAAAAAGTGAGCTGACATCTATTCCCCGAGATCATCTACACATTCCAGACTCAGTAACACGGCTAAGACCCTGCGGGCCAATCCCTACTGAGTGCAGAGAAATCAGTGGAGTTTTTAGCCGTCAAGTAAGGCTTCCAAACAGTCAAAACTGCAGACCTGACTGACCAAAGTCTGGGTGGGAAGGGAGGGGTGGGAAACTGAATGAGACATTGAGCTGCTGTCCTTTCAAGATGTTTAGCAAACTCTGAGACTGGGAGGGACAGAGGGCTAAAAATCTATTTATGAGAATTGGAGTGCAGGACCCACCAGGGAGAGGGACATGTAGGCACACCAGGCTCTCAGTTGAGGGCATCTTAGGGCTGCATTTCAGAAGAAAGGGAGAGCCAGAGGATAACAGGAGAACGAATGCTCAGAAAACTGCAACCCAGCCTTGACTCAGACCAGCCTCTGACCAGATGAAACGAAAAGCCCCAACTCTGTTGACCTTGCACAAGAGAGAGTAACCCTCCCTGGAGGAAAATAACATTCCCTGGAGTCCCTATAGTTTTATAAATATATGCAAGGCCTACGCTCTATAAACAACTACTAGTCATTCCCAGAGACAGTACTAAGGGCTGCAGAGACGTGGTGGAAAACAGAGAGAAAAAAACCGTCAATAGAAACAGACCCATGGATGGTCCAGGCATTAGCGTGAGCAGCTGAGAACTTTGCAATAATTAATATCTTCCAGAAAATAAAGGAAAAACTAGAAAAAAATAGCTGAAAAGATGGGAGAATTTTGCCAGATAATTGAAATGCACAAAAAAGAATCATTGTAAACTCCAGACTTGAAAATACAGTATCTCTAATTAAGGACCTGCAAGGTGGATTTAGGATGAGGTTATACATAGAAGATGGATAAGGAAATTGGAAAATAGGTCAAAAGAAAATGCTCAAACTAAAGCACAGAGAGAAGAAGCAATTGAAAATATGGGAAGGAGATATATAACTCATGTTGTTTATCAGTCCACCTAGGAGAGAAGACAGATAATGGGGCAGGAGTACCACTTTACATTAAGCCTAAACCAATGAAACACGTAAACCCAAAGTTGTATGAGTCTCAAGCAAGATAAATACAGGAAAAACTACATCTAGGTCCACAAATTCTCAAAACTAAGGACAAAGAGAAAGTTTCTAAAGCAGCTATAGCAAATGACCATTTCTACAATGACACTGGCAGAATTCTTTTCAAAAGAAACGCTTAAAGAAAACAATGGCCAGGGTAGAATCTATACCCAACAAAAACATTCTCTAGCAACAAGGCTGAATCAAATCGTGTTCAGGAAAATCAAAGCAGAGAGTCTACCTCTAGCATGAAATCGAAACGGGATTCCTTGTAGCAAAAGAAAAGTGGTCTCCCCCAAAACCCCCAGAGATGCAGGAAGAAACGAAAACAGCAAATGGGAAATAAATGAGCAAGGGAGAGAGAACCCTCAAATTCACAAGTGTAAAATTTCTAAATGTGTCACCAGAGCCAGGACACAATGAGGAGAAAGCCGACTTGGTGACGTAAAGAATAAACAAAACACAGCAAATTTTTCTGAGCTGAAAAAAACTATAAGCAAAGTTAAAGGAAAGGATTAATTTGAAAAAAAATCTATAACCTATGATTGGTAAGAGGTACAGTACCTATTATATTATTATAAACCTACAACAAAAAGGCTCAAACCCCAACCCCCAAACAGGCAAGACCCAATGAGGAATCTTCATAGCAAGGCGTCAGTGGGTTGCCAAGCAGGTGGTAGAAACCATCAGAGGAATGAAAAAGTCTGCTCTGCGTGGCGGGCGGGGCTGATGAGAGACGTGGGGCTCATGTCTCTGGACAGGGGCTGTGTGTATGACAGTGCAGGAGGGAACAGCTGGGGAAGCGGTCCCCACACGAATGCCTGCCCGGATCTAGGCTTTCGCCCACATCCCTGAGCACTGGCATCATTGTATTTGAACCCTGACCAGCTTAGCTAGCGGCCCTTCTTCCCTCCCAGCCTTTGGCACTCAGCCTTGAGAAGGCAGACGTGCCCGTCACTGCCCAATGACCATTTTCACAAGTGCCGGGAGACACAGCGGGGAGCCCTGTGTGTGGTCAGTGGGTCCAGGAGACACGAGGCTGGCTAGTTACCCAGCGGGTCTTGGGTGCTGCTGTGAAACGCTGGTTTTCAGATGTGTGAGGGTCAGTGCCCCTCCCACTCTCGCTCCTGGAAAAGGTGTGGCTGAGCCCCCCTGGGTTCCTGGCTGAAGATTTTTCCATCCTTCACGTGGCTTCCGTGGGCAGCCACGCCAGAAAGTCTCACCCAGGAAGATGTCAACATAGACAGCTCACGATTCTAAAAGTCCACCTCGAGATTCTGGCCTGAGTATGTTGGAGATCACCCTCTCTTCCACGTTCTTTCTTTCCTTCCTCCCACCCCCATCCCGTGTACACAGGGAGGCCACAGTCTTCTTGGAGAAATGGCACCCATCACAGGCAACTCTGGGGTTGCCTTCTGTCTCCCCCAAAACTCAACGCTTTGGGGACACTGTGTCCTCGAGTTTCTGTTCTGTAGCCGTCGCCCACCCCCAATCCTACAAGTTCAACCGGACCTTTCTCCTCCTACCACCGTTCTGCCCCCCAGGAGGGCGGATTCTTGATGAATGGAATTTAACACCCTTGCCCACTCCAGACTGTTGCCCTAAGCTTCCTTCCACCGGTGGGTAAGGGAATGTACAAAGTCAGCTACGAGGTGACGGTCCACAGCCCAGAGGGAAGGTGTGAGGGGTTTCACGGGGGCCACTATTTATATCTGCATGAATCAGAAGCCTTAGGCTGTTTCTGTACGTTTAAGAAAGAAGTGGGTAAATAGATGCCCCATTTCACCAGGGACTTTACGGAATAAACATTTCTAAGGTATCCTGCTAGGCTGACCCCAGGCTAAGAAACACGCACTTTATTGAAAACAGCCCACCGAAGTGAAGAAAACCCTTCTAATGCTTGCACGTGAGGTGCCTGATGGCTATAGAACTCTCCAGGCCGCTTCATAAGGAAACAGCCTGTTCACGGAATGTGTCCTTTCATCTTTTGCGCAAGATCTCTGCCCCACTTCCTGCACCTACAGTCAACACCAAGCAGAAATCTTGAAACGTCCCTGTGCGAAAGCCAGATACTTAAAACCTGTAGAAAAACACATCTGAGGCAGATCATTGCTGCCTGTATGCCAGTGTTAGGGTTCACGTATAAAAGCAAACCTAGGCTACACACCCTGCAGGTCGAGCCCAGTGGGAAGAGAGGCTGGATTCTCAACAGGTGAGCGGACCGAATATGACGTAACCGTGAACTTGGGGGAGCTGGGTTTTTCCCTGCTTGCCCGGCAAGGCGCACGAAGCAGCAGCTTCTCGCAGGGCTGCATGCACACACGGTCCCGTGTCATCCCTTACAGTGGTATGACCTGTGAAATCGCTGTGAACACTGACTTAGAGACCCTTGAACCAGGGATCCTAGCAGAGATAAGGGTTGGGTTCCTGCAGGCTCATGGTTACATTTTCATCAACCGATCATGACATAGCCTTGCTTTACGTGTGTTTCTGTTGAAAGACACCTTATTTAATACGTACTGTTGATTCATTAACACTGAACTGACAGCCAGCAGCACCATCGCTTACGCCTGGACAAAGCTTATCTAATGCATGTATTTCTCCACAAGGCATATTGCAGGCTTCGTGCACTTAGGACACTAGACAGCTCTTCAGTACCACAGCTGGGGGCAATTTTATGCAGCACCATCACCAACAGAAAGCACAGAACTGTGAAAAGGGCTGCAAGTCCCTGATGAAATGGGGCATCTATTTAACCACTGCGGGTTAAACATAAATTTTACTGAGCCGGTGAATTCGCAGATACAGAATCTGCGAATAACGAGAGGGACAGCACGGAGGTTTTCAGAATCCCCTAGTCTGGCCCGTCCTGCTAAAAGGAGACATCTCATCCCTACTTTCTGCCATGAAGCACGAGTCTCTCTTCTGTCTCCTGGTTGGCTCCTCCCCACCTGCTGACAACACTAAGAGAGGTAAAAACCCGTGATCAGAATCCCCTGCTCCATCCTGTGGCTGGGAAGGGGAGCCCCAGGCAGGCACACAACCTATGTTTGTTAAGCCATCTCAATAGGTTAGCTTCTTCCTTTAAAAAAAACAAGGATTCACAATAAGAAATAGACTCAGAAGAAACACATGGAGACAAAGGATTCTTTGTATCTATTTTATAAACAATAATACTTCCCATAGTGTTAAAATAAAAATACCTGAATGCTGACTCTGAATGCCATTTAAATATTCATGAAGATTCTGAACTCTATCTGCAGAAGAGATTTCACAATACTCCCTTTAGGCTGTCCTTCTTCCTACGTGTCCTGGGTCATTTCACCCCCTGGTGTGTGTGGGAGGCGGGCTTTTCCCATGGGACTGATGAATTTGGTCCGAGGTGGAAGCAATGGGAGCAAACAGGGGAGGGAGTATGCAAGTCAGTGTGGGAAGAGACCCTGACAGCAGGCCACTTGGGAAGTAATGAGCTCCCCATCTCTGAAGGGGTTCAAGTGAGGGAGGGCAAGCTCTTAAGGATATGATAATTGCCATTAAGACGCAGGGAGTGTCCAGGTGGTCTTCAAGACACTTCCACACCATGAATCACATGCCCTGAGACTCAGATGAATGAGGATATTCCTATCAACACCTGTTCCCATCTTTGGAGATGGCTCAGATTCCACAATTCCTTAGTCACTTAGGAGAGACTCTGAGAAGCTTGGGCCTGTCCTCCTCAACCCTTGTGCTTCAAAGATGTCTAGAAGGAAAGGCTTGTCTATTTGAAGGGAGAACAGCTGAGGCCAGAGACAGCTGGTCAACCAGCCAGGAAGCCTTGAAATTCAGTGAGGAAACCAGCTCCCAGGGCAGACCAGGCACTGATCAAGGGCTCGTGCTGGGGCAGTCCTGAGATGCGTTCACTGAGAAGGGAAGCAGAGTGTGGTTGCCAGGGCAACCTCATCCCCAGAAAGGGCCCTCCAGGGGAACGATGCTGCAGGGGTCTCCCGCCTGCTTTGATCTGGAATGTGGGATGGGATTGCAGAGCCTTGGGTTGCAGACAAAGCACAAGATATAAGGTGCGGGCATTTGTTTCAAAGCTGATCCCTGGGAGGAGATGAGATGGGGTGGGGGCACCAGGGATGCTCTTTCCTGAGGGAGGAACCAGCTTCCTCGAAAGTCACCCATAGGACAGAATCAGGACCAAGGAAAAAAAAGGTCACAGGAGCACTGACAAAGGTGCACAGTGCTGGCAGGTAGGAGTCAGCCTATGACCCTGAACCTGGACAGGCAGCCAGTCCCCCTTCAACCCCACACCCAGACTGTGCCAGAGATGGGAGTCCGAATACCCCACACATGACAAAGGGTGAGGGGTGACCCCAACGTGACTCCCGGTACCTCTGGGGTGGGTGAGGCTGGTGGGAGAGGAAGCAGACCCATTCTAAAGGGGACTGAGGGGGACACAGCCCTGAGGAAACTCACTGATGTAAAGTAGAAAGAGAGGGCTCAGGGGGGCTGCTAGTGCAAAAAGAAATGGCGTCCACTGGGGGGAGCCACACGCCCAAGGGCTTGTCACCTCTTTAATCTTCTCTAGTGCGACTTCACCCATGGTCACCATTCATTAGTTTGCATCATAATAAGGAAGCAAATTTTTGCAGAGAAATATGAGGGGTGCAATGGGGAGCGCGGGACGCCTGGGTGTGAACATGGCCCTGCCCCCAACTGGGGCCACTCAGTGTCATGGGCAGTTTCCTCCTCTGTCACATGGGGACAATAACAGGACCTGCCTCAGAGGGTTGTGTGAGGATTCAGTGACCGGGACATGAGTTTCCTGTGGCCGCTGAGACAAAGGACCACAGATGCAGTGGCTCAAAACAACATACCTGTATTATCTTACAGTTCTGGAGGTCAGAAGTCCTAAAATCGAGGTGTCCTCAGGGCTGGTTCCATGTGACAGCTCTAGGGGACAATCGGTGTCCTTGCTTTTCCAGCCTCTAGAGGCACCTGCATCCTTGGCTTGCGGCCCCTGCCTCCATCTACAAGGCCGGCAGCCCAGCATCTTCAGATCCCTTCTTCTCTCCGACCTCCGTTCCCAGCATCACACCACTTTCTCTCTCTGACCCTCCTGCCTCCCTCTTTTAAGGCCCAGATTGTCCCATCTCAAGATCCTGAACTTCATCACCTCTGCAGAGTTCCTCTTGCCGTGTAAGGTCACGCAGTCACAGGTTCTGGGGATTGGGATGTAGGCATCATTGGGGGACCATTATTCGGCTGACCATGACCTATAAAGCAGTCAGCCCTGGCTGGCTACAGAAAGGTGAGCCGTCCGTGCCGCTGCGATGATGACGAAGGCGGGGATGCTGATGTGGAGGGAGAGCAGAGACGAGCACAGGAGTAAACGTTTGCGCCTTTGCAGGCCCTACGGCCTCTTTCGCAGCTGCTCAACTCTGCTGCCGTACTGCGAAAGCAACCAGAAATCACATGCACACGAATGGGCGCAGCTGTGCTCCAACAAAACTTTATTGACAAAGACAAGGCAATGGACCTTGCCAGATGTGGTCCTAGGTGGCCAAGCCCTGAAGTAGAGCTTTCTTGGTTCCAGTCTTTCTATTGCTTCTCCCTGGACGAGACTTAGACAGCCATGCCCACCACCTGTGACCAGTAGGACCCCCTGGGGAAGGGAAGCGTGTCCTTCCCTGCCCCACTGACACCAGGCTCTGCCTGTGCTCTGTCCCTCTGCCCAGAGAACGGCCATATCTCCTTCAGTCTGGATTCTGGGATAGAGGCTAACTGGGGTGAAGCCTTTAGGCATCGTCACCAGATGGTTGGAAGCCACTGAAAACGTAGGGATGTTTGTTACCACACACAACCTAGTCTAAGCTGACCACTGCAAACTAACAGGTGCTAGTCAGTATTATTCTGTTTACTGTTTTTACATTATTCTGCCTCTTTCCATCACCCCATCTGGCCAGCGCTGGATGCTGAGGCTGAACCACTCCCAAGTAACCAGCACGTCTGGGAAGAGGTCACTGGCCATGGGGCTGATTCTGCAAAGCTAAATGCATTTCGTAAAAGGACAGGAGAGCACAGAAGCCATCAGCTGATGAACGGATATACACACTGTGGCCCATCCACACAATGAAATATCATTCCCATGGAAAGGAATGAAGCCCTGAGACAGGCCAGAGCACAGATGAACCTTGAAAACAGGATGCACAGTGACAGAAGCCAGACGTAAAACGACAGAGATTGCAGAACCCCATTTATACGAAATGTCCAGAAGGGGGGAATGCACAGGGACAGGAAGTGGGTTTGTGGTGGCCAGGGCCTGGGGGGAGGTGCGGTTAGGGGAATGACAGGGAGAGGCTTCTTTCTCAGGTGTGGAAAGTGTTCTAACACTGACTGTGGTGACGATGGCTGCGGGCCTCTGTGAATGTACTGAAAACCACTGAATTACACACAGTCAGTGGGTGAGTTGTACGGCATGTGAATTATACCTCAATAAAGCTGCTGACTCGGCCGCAGCAGGTGGAGTCAAGGGCAAGTGAAGATGCTGAACGGTCCTCTGGCTTCAGGTGTGTTTTACAGGTAGGGACACTGTCAACCAACCGCCAGGGTCAGTGTTTTCCAGGGCATCTTTTTTTTTTTTTTTTGCGGTACGCGGTCCCCTCACTGTTGTGGCCTCTCCCGTTGCGGAGCACAGGCTCCGGACGCGCAGGCCCAGCGGCCATGGCTCACGGCCCCAGCCACTCCGCGGCATGCGGGATCCTCCTGGACCGGGGCACGAACCCGTGTCCCCTGCATCGGCAGGCGGGCTCTCAACCACTGCGCCACCAGGGAAGCTCCTTTCCAGGGCATCTTTAAGACCTCACCGACCCCTTTCTAAGTTAGAAGAGAAAGTATCCTGAGAAGGTTCTGCGTTAAAGGTCACTGCTGGCCTGGGAGCCGGTGCTAACGTCTAACCACCTCCCGAGTCCCTGGCGGGCTGAAGCCACTGCCTGTCTGATGGGCCTCTTTGCACAGACCCACACTCTCTACCACTCTGATTATTTTTCCAAAGTCAAAATCCTCCTCCTAACATTTTTAAAAAAGAACGAAACACATCATCCATTTTCAAATCGGCAGAAACCCTGGTGATTCAAAATTAGCATAACAAATATTGTTTTTTTAGAAAACTCGGAGTCTCTACGTGCAGTATTTATTACCCATTTCCATAGGCCCCCGCAAAACTTCTTAGAATTACCATAATCTCTATGACACCGTAGCTTCCATTGGAAACGGCTTTTTCCAGCTGAAACCATGATGTTGGAAGAAAAGCAAACATTTGGGGGACATCTGGTTCTAGACAAAAGGGCTGGTTCTGCCTTGGCGATGGAAACCTCAGCCACAAAAGCAAAGTCCCTTTGAGGAAACAAAGTCATTGTCTCTGACAAGAGGCACGGGAAATATTAATTTCCAGGTGCACCAGTTTTCATCTTGAACCCCGGCCTATACAAGGCGGGGTCTCAGCTTAGACACCCAGGAACAGGATGAATAAGGGATCTCAAACCCAATTGGCAGCAGAAGCAATGAGGTTCTGATGGGCCCCATGACTGTGGTGTCCCGGCCAGGGGGCAGCAGGTGCAAAAAACTGGCCAGAGAGCAGGGGGCACCCATGTCACTAACTTCAGGCCGATTCCCAGGAAAACAGCTCTGTTTTCCACTTTTCCCGCTCAGCTGCTGGGCCACAGCGCCCCAGGGTGTGAGCAGGCATCCTCTCCTCACAGCTGTCGGGCCTTCTGTTAGTACAGAGGCAGCTGAGAGGTAACCAGGACTCAAAGACCCCACACGGGGTCCACCACCTGGAGGGGTGGGTGGGGTCTCCTAACCACCGCCCTGCTCAGGCTTGTGGCCTCCTTGCAGTCTTGTTCTGGTGGTTGCCACAGAAACAGAACTACTAAAATCACATAGCACAGCACCTCACACCCATCAGGATGGCTACTATATAAACAAAACTGAAAACCACCAGTACTGGGGAGAATGTGGCGAAATTGGACCCTTGTGCCCTGTTGGTGGGAATGTAAAGCGGTGTAGCTGCTGTGGAAAAGAGTACGGAGGTTTCTCAAAAAAATTAAACATAAAATTACCACATGACACCGCACTCCCACTTCTGGGTATTTATCCCAAAGAAGTGAAAGCAGGGACTTGAAGAAGCATTTGTACACCTATGTTCATAGCAGCATTATTCATAATAGCGAAAGGCTGGAAGCAACCCAGGTGTGCAGGATGGATGACGGATAAACAAAATGTGGTCCATTCATACAAGGGAGTATTACTCAGCCTTAAAAAGGAAGGACATTCTGACACTCGCTACAACATGGATGAACCTTGAGGACATGATGCTAAGTTAAATAAGAGAGACACAAAAGGACAAATCCTGTCTGATTCCACTCATATGAGGTCCCTATCAAGTTCAAAGAGAGAGAGTAGGAGGGTGGGTGCCTGGGGCTGGGAGCGGGGAGGTGAGTGGGTGTTTGATGGGGACAGAGCTTCCGTTTCTGAAGATGAAGAAGTTCTGGGGATGGATGGTGGGGATGGTTGGACGACACTGTAAATGTACTTAACGCCACCGAACTGTGTGCTTAAAGATGGTTAAGGTGGTAATTTCTACATTATGTATATTTTACCACAATTGAAAAGAATCTGAATTTCTAAATTCCCTTGAAAAGCGGGAAGATCTAGCAACATTGGATGCGTGTGTTTTACCGTAATTTTCAAAAAGCAAACAAAACGACAACAAAGGGCTTCCCTGGTGGCGCAGTGGTTGAGAATCTGCCTGCTAATGCAGGGGACACGGGTTCGAGCCCTGGTCTGGGAAGATCCCACATGCTGCAGAGCAGCTAGGCCCGCGAACCACAACTACTGAGCCTGCGCGTCTGGAGCCTGTGCTCCGCAACAAGAGAGGCCGCGATAGTGAGAGGCCGGCGCACCGCGGTGAAGAGTGGCCCCCGCTTGCCACAACTAGAGAAAGCCCTCGCACAGAAATGAAGACCCAACACAGCCAAAAATAAATAAACAAATAAAAAGCCAAGCCTTTGAAGCCCTTAAAAAAACAAGAACGAAAATACAGTGCATGAAAACCAGGTGCTCACCACTTATCGCAAACCCAGAATCCACCCATGGCCCTCAGTGCCGCAGGGAACACGGCCCCGCATCGGGCCAGCCTCCCCCCCCCCCCTCCCCCCCCCCCCCCCCTCCATCCCCGGAACCTCTCCCCCCCCACGGCCGGCCCCCCCCCCCCCCTTTCCCCCCCCCCCCCCCCCCCGCACAGCCGGCATCTTCGTGCCGTGGGACCTCCAAACACGCGGCCCCCAGTCTGAAAAGCCGCCCTTCCCGACCTGCCTTCTTGCTTCCGAGCTGTTACTCACTCAGCTTTCAGATGTTGGATGGGCCCCAGGCCAAGTTACCCTCAAACATCCGCCCCTCCCCGCCGCAACTCCCAGTGTCTACGGCCACTGTGACGACGGTGCTTCATTAGATACAAGACCCCTCTGCCTGCACGATGCTCACTATTTCATGTACTCGACAACAGAAAAGAGGCTACATCGAAAAGCACTGATGGTAATGATTCAGCGTGAGAAGGGAGCCCCTCAGGACAGAGGAGACCAGGCACATAACTCAGAAGGTAGCAGGGATTCCCCCTGACGGAGTCCGGCTCGGGGACAGCAGGGAGCTGGCACTGCGGGATGTCCCTTTCCTGGACCCACAGACACTCACAAGGTTTTCAGTAATTTTTGCTCAATGATGAACAAGCCTGGACCATCACATCACAGTCAGGGAGCCAGGAACCCTCACAGAGTACACACCCAGGCAAAGGGGTGGCCCCACCAGGAGGAAGCGGGGCATCCCACCCAGGACACACACCGTATCTTCAGGGAGTCTGCTCGGCAGAGGTGGGCACCGAGAGCCGCCCGGAGCTGAGCACCATGGTGGTCTCGTACGAGCCAAGACGTCTTCCCTCAGCCACCAGCCAGGACGGTCACTACAGTGACTCATCCTAGGCGCTGACGGGTAAATGATCTGCAGTGGACACAAGGGCTCCCCAGGATGGGCAGAACCGTCGCCGCTTAACAGACGAGCCACTTGAGGTCCGAGATGAGACGCTGCCAAGCAGACGAGCTGGCCCGACTAACCAAGGCCAGTCACGTCAACCACTGGACTTACTTCTAGAACTTTCCTGTCTTGAGCTGCTTGCATCTTGCCAGGGACCAGGATATAAACCAAAGTGACGGAGCTGGAGTATGGACCTGTGTTAGCTGCCCTATTCCATTTATCCCACGTACTGTCCACAGTCAAGTGGCTGTGTTTACTAGTCCCATTTCACAGATAGAGAAACAGTCTTAAGTTAGTAACTACTCCTGATGACGTGGTTAGCTGGGCCCTTGGCTTTAATTAAGAGATGAACAAAACACAAACTCTGCCCAGAAGATGCTTTGCTAAGACAGGAAAGCCGTGTGCGAGAAGGCGGCTTGATGATGCTTTTAAAACTCCAAGTTCTGAAAAGCAGGACGAATCTTTATACCAAGTTCCTTCTTTGTGAGGCTAACAGGCATTTTAGGCTGGACCCTGCACTGTGAATTGCTTCTGATAAAGCATGGGTTTGGAGGCCTCCACCACAGGCAGCTTGGGGTTTACGTGCAACAGGGACCAACGTGGGCCTGCATCCCCACTCCAGCTGCACAGGCCAAACCCCACGGTGGGTACCACTCCTGGGTCCCGAGGCTGAAGTCCCAGAGGTATCGACATCCATTTGGCCTTATCACTGTCACAGCTGCCTGGGCCTCCTCTCTCTTGAATAAATATCCTTCCCTTAAATGCCAGCTCTCTAGAGCCTATTCCCAAAACGTTCAAAAGCGATGGGGGAAGAATCCCAGTGCTAAAACCAACTTGAGAACTTATAAATACCTTCAAAGCAACAAGGCAAAAGAAGCGAGACCCCCCCCCCCCGTTTGTCTGGGCTACTTATTTGTCCATTTTGTTGGCAATCCTTTTGGTTTCTGATGACCACGTCAGCACCTAGAAGCATGAGCAAAACAGTTCTCCACCGACGGGAGCTGGTGCTGGCCAGGTGAGCTCTGGGGGGACCTGTGTCTTACCCACCCCCAACTCCCCGGGCCCAGCTGCTCACCCCCATTGCCGACAGCCCTAAGGGCCAGAGATTAAGAGGAAGTGAAAATCCCCGAATACACCAAAGGGAGGGTAAATTTCACTGGTACCCATCGTCAGTCCCTGGCATGATTCAGTTAACACCGAATTTCCTGGGAGAAACAGCAATCCATGTTGGAATTCACTCGTCGGTGTCCCTTTCCCTCCCTGGGATTTGTTGATCGGCGTGACCTTTCCTGAAATGTCGCCGCTAGCTGCAGCTTTTAAGTTGCAAGCCTGAGATCTGTAGCATTACACAGGCACCTCTGTCCTGCCCAAACCCCGCTCTTCCACCTGGCATCAGAACGGGACGTGCCAGCCCTGGACAAGCTAAGATGCCGGGCAGGGGGACTCTGGGTTTTTAATAAAGTAATAGGATCAGTATTGCTTACGTCTGGAGGAAGTGTTATAAACAAACAACAGCAGATGCCCAGATGCTTTCAAAACTGAGAGGGGGTGGAAGAAAGTGTCTCTCGAGGTGAGGGAGCGCATAGAGATCGTCTAAAAGTCCCGAAGCCACGTGGCAGTCAGGGAAATGTCCAAAACCCAGAAGCAGACAGGAACGCCAGAGCCCTTCCCCGAAATCTGTCACTGGGCCGTGCTGAGAACCCAGCTTGGAGGCCCCAGGCCTGAATGAGACCCTCCCCAGCAGAGCCGCAGATTGAAGCAGGTGGCTGCGTCATCGTCACCCCCTTGGTGTCTCCCTGACCCTAAGCCTCCCGAAGGCCCGGGGGGGCAGGGTCAGCCCTACCTTCATGGACGGCCCACGCGCCACACACACTCTGGAAAAGGGCTTCCTGTGGCCACACGGGCTTGGTGCTGCCTTCGGGGGTGACGGTGACCCGTCCTTTAGCCTCCGTCTGTTCCCTTCTCTGTGCACCTGGCATTTACCTCTCACCCAAGGTGACCACGTGCCTGTCGAGTGCCCCCAGAGCCTGGCACTTGGTGGGGCTCAAAGGACAGCCGTGGGAAAGACGTGTGAACCGTGAGGCGGGCAGACGTGGTGGAACAGAGGTGGGACTCAGAGGAAGAACATCTGGGTCCGACCCGGCGCCGTCCCTGTTCAACCTGGGAACTGCTTATATCTGACGAACGCAAACCCACTGGTTGGCTCGACGAAAAAGGTAGTTTGGGGGAATCTCATGAAAACCTAGTGCAGGTTGTTTGACCTCTTCATCTGCGTGTGTGTGGGTGTGCACGGGTGTGCATGGGTGTGCAGGAGTCTGTGTGTCTGTCTGTCTTACTCTCTCTCAATCCACATTGTCTCCTCCCCGTCTTCCTCCATTCGCTGTGTCCCACCCCACTCTCCCTCTGCTTCCCCAGGCTCTGGGTTGCCAGGGGGTCTTTATAACCCCGCCCTCTCTCCCCTCATCCTAATTTTCTAGGGGACAAAATCTAATTGACTCTGAATCAGCCAATCGTCTGAGGACTGGGCAAGGCCACAGCTGCAGGGAGACAGGAGAGTGACAACAGAATCCCAGAACATTTTCAGGAGACCAGCATCACTGGGGGGCGGTCCCAGGCACACCTTTAACCCCTGTGCCTGGAAGGGACGGTCAGAGGAGTGGGTGACACTGAGCGGGGAAGGCAGGCAGCCTTCATGAATGTCACCAATCGAGCTAAAGCTCTGGGATCTTGTTGGAACACAGGGTTCCCTCCCCAACTAGGAAGGGCAAGTCCCTCAAAACGGACACTCACGTTAACCCAAGGGGTAAACGCATCACAAGGCTTAAAGGGCTGGAGGCCACTGCAGCACTTATAAAAATCCACGGAGGTACAGTTCTGTTCACTGAAATTCAACCTATAAGCAGGCATTTACTGGCCACCCATGGAGGGTCATCCGAGGACCCACGGGGAGCGAGATGAGGTTCTGCCCCGTGGAAACACGCCACCTGTGGGGGAGACAGACGAAGACCCCAGAGGCAATGACGATGCAGCTGAGGGGTGCTGCTGGGGCATCACACCCCACTTCCGGGAAGGGCTGGAGCTTCCCTGGGGGCCCTAGCCCTAACCTAGCCGGCTGAGCAGTGCAGGGAGGGAGGCGAGTTCCAGGCAGAAGGAACAGCATCTGCAAAGTCCCAGAGGTCAGAGTCAGGCAGCGCAAGAGGGAAGCGGGGGAGATGGGAATCAAGGGAGGCGGCCTCGCAGCTGGGAGGTGCAGGAATGGACTCCGCCCCGTGGACCGTCACCGGGGGCCGGGAGCCGGCGAGAGGCCGGTGGAATCGGGAGGTGCGAACAGGGTTCAGGGCTGAGGGGGTAATGGTCGGGATGGGGTGGGGGCAGGAGGGATCTACAGAACGGGGGAGGCACACCGATGCGTCCCAGGGGCGTCAAGATGGTGGCCCCAGGCAGCTCCTTGTCACCTCCCATCCCTGGCTGCAGGTCTCGCTGGGAGCTTCTCAGCGTCTGCTGCGCTGCTGTGGTCCCCCCGGTGATGGGCACCAAGCCTGCCATCGGCCATGCCCTGTGCCCGGGGTTTCATGCACGGCTCAAGGCCTTTGGGTTTCGGTCACTCTGGCCTCCCTGGTCCACCTGGACCTGCAGAAGTTCTCGTGCCTCTGCCCCCTCCCCCACCAGGTCTGGAAAGGCAGCTCTAAGGCGGGGGTCCCTCTGCCCTCGTCCCATCCAGAGCCCTCTCCTCTGCTTGGTTACTCTTTCGCTCTCGTGTGGGCAGATTAATGGCCCCCCAAAGACATCAGGTCCGAATCTCTGGAACCTGACCAGAGATTACATGGCAAAAAGGGGCGTCTGCAGGTGTAATAAAGTTAAGGATCTTGAGATGGGGACATGGGATAAGCCGGGATTATCTGGGGGCCCCCTAAGTGTCATCACAGGTGTCCTTATAAGAGGGAGGCAGAGGGGGATTTGAATACAGATGAGCAGGAGAGGCCACATGAAGAAGAGGTAGAGACGGGAGGGTTGCAGCCACAAGCCCAGGGACCCCGGAGCCCCCAGGATCTGGAATAGGCAGGAGGGACCCTCCCCTAGAGCCTTTGGAGGGAACGCAGCCCTGCTGACACCTTGATTTCAAAGTTCTGGCCTCCAGACTGTGAGAAGATACACTTGTGCTGTTATAAGCCACCCAGTTATTGTCAGTTTGTTGCAGCCCCGGGGAGCTCCTATATTTCTGCCCTTCCCCTATTGTCCTTTTCCTTTCTGACGATCCCCAACAGAAGTGACTTAATTATATACAAAAACTGGCATTTTCCCCCAAACAGAAAGCTCAGATGCCTTAAGCCATTCTGAAAGGAGATGAAGATCGGTTCTCAGGGGGACAAAGATATTTTCCTCTTTTCATGCATAAAGCACAGCCATAGGGACAGCGCCTAGAAAGGATTCACAGTGTATCTGCGGTACAGAAATGCCACGGGGGGCGGGACGGCGATTAGGAAAGAAAGGGGAGAAACACCAACTTGAACCAACAAGTACCGAGCGGGGGTCCTGGGGGGCCCCTCACTCATTAGCCAACCTGCAAGTTCACCTGTGGGAACAGCAGAGGCTGCATTCATTCTGGGCAGGGAGGCCAAGATTAACAGGGGGTCATCAGCTTGAATCCCAGGAGACAGATGGGCCGATTGGAGACGGGACGTAAGTTTGGAGTCCGACAGCCCCAAATTTCAATTCTGCCTTTACTAACTCATCTGTAAAAGGGGTTCAAGATATTTAAACGTGCAGGGCATCTGAAGACCACATTCTCCCAATAAAATCCCCCTGCATGGTCCACAGTGGACACTCAGTAAGTGCCAGTCTCTCCACCCTCCTCCCTCTTTCTAGAAAGCTGCAGGGGCATTTTCTGATGAACTGGGTAGTTTTCTAACCTGATACACATGTGTACGCATGACTGCTCCCAGAATTACGTCTGCGGAGGGACAGCAGGGTACCATTCAAAGTCAAATGTGAAACTACAGATAACAGAAGCATTAGAGCAAACTGAGAAAAACTTGGCCCAAAACGTCTCCTGGTCTTGCGGTTTGGGTTTAAGGACTGCATGTGTCCTCCCCACTCCCAAATTCCTGTGTTGGGGCCCTAACGCCCAGTGGAATGTATTTGGAGGTGGGGCCTTTGGGAGGAGGAGGGGGTTGGAGGAGGTCACGATGGGATCAGTGCCCTTATAAGAAGGGACACCAGCGATCTCTCTCTCCAGGACACAGTGAGAAGGCAGCCATCTGCAAGGCAGGAAGAGAGCCCTCACCAGGCACCAGAGGGGGTGGCACCTTGATCTCAGACTTCCAGCCTCCAGAACTGTGAGAAATAAATGTTGTTCTTTAAGCTGCCCCATCTGTGATCTTCTTTTACGGCAGCCGGAGCTGACTGATACAGGGTCATTTCTACTTCACTTCAAATTGATGAACAATTCCAGAACTGACATTCAGGACGTGTTTCTTCAGGATAGAAATAGTAAACATCAGTCTTCAGCATCCTGTACCCCAATGTTCACTGCAGCTCTACTGACAACAGCCATGACGTGGAAGCAGCCTAAATGTCCATCAACAGAGGGACGGATAAAGAAGACGTGGTGCACATAGACAATGGAATATTACTCAGCCATAAAAAAGAATGAACTAATGCCATTTGCAGCAACATGGATGGACCTAGAGGTTGTCATACTGAGTGAAGTAAGTCAGAGAAAGAGAAATATAATACGATATCACTTATATGGAATCTAAAAAAGGGTACAGGGCTTCCCTGGTGGCGCAGTGGTTGAGAATCTGCCTGCCGATGCAGGGGACACGGGTTCGAGCCCTGGTCCAGGAAGATCCCACATGCCGCAGAGCAACTAAGCCCGTGGGCCACAACTACTGAGCCTGCGCGTCTGGAGCCGGTGCTCCGCAACAAGAGAGGCCGCGACGGTGAGACGCCCGCGCACCGCGATGAAGAGTGGCCCCCGCTCGCCACAACTAGAGAAAGCCCTCGCACAGAAACGAAGACCCAACACAGCCAAAAATAAATAAATTTAAAAAATAAATTTAAAAAGGGTACAAATGAACTTATCTACAAAACAGAAATAGAGCTATGGATGTAGAAAAGAAACTTCCGGTTACAAGGGGGTAAGTGGGTCAGGGATAAATTAGGAGATCA
Source organism: Monodon monoceros (assembly GCF_005190385.1). Lineage (NCBI taxonomy): Eukaryota > Metazoa > Chordata > Mammalia > Artiodactyla > Monodontidae > Monodon > Monodon monoceros. Next base: position 104,737,397 of record NW_021703784.1, read on the forward strand.
AGATTGACATATACACACTACTATATACAAAATAGATAACTAATAAGGACCTACTGCATAGCACAGGGAACTCTACTCAATACTCTGTAATGACCTATATGGGAAAAAGAATCTAAAGAAGAGTGGATATATGTGTACGTACAACTGAATCACTTTGCTGTACACCTGAAACTAACACAACACTGTAAATCAACTACACTCCAATTACAAAAAAAGATCGGCAGCACCCTGGCTGCCCCACCTGCGCACCTGGACCGAGCCGACCCAAGTTAACGCTGCCACCTAGTGGCCAGTGTGAGGAATTACAAAGATTACCTGACAGGTGACCAAGGACAGCTGCCCAGTCACAGCGCATTCCATCTCCAGTTAGGCGTGTTCATCATCTTCCGCTGGGCACTCGGACTTCAAAGGTGGGAGAGACGGGGCATCCTCTCCTCCAAGAACTTTACAGTGTAGCCGGGTGTCTGATGCAGAAGCCGTCCGCGCTGATACATTACGTTACAGGTGCACGTCAAGTAACACGGGCACCAAAAGGAAAGCACCACCCGAACAGCCCAAGGCTGCAGGAGAGCAGCCTGCAGAGAGAGGGCTTTGGTTTTGACGGGTGCATAGGAGTTCACCGGGCAAAGGTGAGCTCATGGTAAGGGGAAACGGGGAACAGGAAAGGCTGCCTTTAAAAAAATGAAATCAAATTTTTGCCTCTATAGGTGCCACACATCTGGATGCATGGTCTGAAAAGTCAAATCCTTCTACACGGTTGTCCACACCCCTACTGCCTACACACACACGCCCCAGACCATGTTCACACTTGCTTGCTTTCTCAGTCCTTTGCTGCCTACTTCTAAACAGCACACTCCTGGTGCTGTCTTGATTTCTTTCCATTTAAATATTAGTTATCGACATCCTGCTGTGGAAGACGAGAGCTCAGCTCACCCACCATACAGCCCAGTACAGGTGTGTCCCCTGCTTTGGTTAATCATCACCCCGTGTCTACATTAGGATGGCTAACTCCATCTTTCCCGCAGCCAAGTATGGGTCTCTCTCCCTTGAGTGAATAACAGCCGCCTTTAAAACTCTGCTCTTCTACTGACCCATAATTAATGGATCACCAGGTTCTGACAGAGCCCTCCTCTCCAGCTGCAAGCACGTCAGGCCATCTCTCCGCTGCCTTCGTTTCCAGGTGATGTCTGCCCTGGAGGATGAAATTCACGGTCCATGAGCTTTCAATGCTGTTGCTGAAATGTCTGACTCCCGATCCTCCATGTGGAAATGGCTTTTCCCTTTTTGAAATTTAAGGATCGCATTTTTATTTTTAGTTCTGAAGTTCTGGGCTCTCACGGGCCCTGTCCTTGCTGTGGACACTTGCCCACATTTGATACTGGAACCTCAGGGGCCTTTTTCCAACTGGGAATCTCGTGTCCTTCTGTTCAGTGGCGTTGTCTTGAATGATGTCTTTGCTGATTTCTTCTGCTCTCCCTGGAAAGTCCGTCATTCAGGTGTCAAACCCTCTCCCAACTCCTGGATTACCTTACGTCTCAGTTCTCCCGTCCATCTCCGGTCCTCTCCAGCAAGGCTGCGCTCATAGCTTAGCTGCCATTATTATTTATTATGAGCCCCTTCAACCCTCACTTCACAAATGCTTTATCCTCTCTTATCACACTGAGGAGATGGGGTACATACACATATATATATTTTTTTAACATTTAATTTATTTATTTATTTTGGCTATGCCGGGTCTTCGTTGTGGCATGTGGGATCTTTAGTTACGGCATGTGGGCTCTTAGTTGTGGCATGCAGACTTCTTACTTGTGGCATGCATGTGGGATCTAGTTCCCCAACCAGGGATTGAACCTGGGCCCCCTGCATTGGGAACCTAGAGTCCTACCCACTGGACCACCAGAGAAGTCCCTGGGGTATATATATATATTTTTTTTTTGTTGTTGTTGTTTTGTTTTTTGTTTTTTTGTCTGTTTGTTTTTGTGGTACGCGGGCCTCTCACTGTTATGGCCTTGGCCATGGCTCACGGGCCCAGCCGCTCCGGGGCACGTGGGATCCTCCCGGACCGGGGCACGAACCCACGTCCCCTGCATCGGCAGGCGGACTCTCAACCACTGTGCCACCAGGAAAGCCCCCTGGGGTATATATTTTTGAAGTCCCCTCCCGTTCTCTAAGTTTCTCAGTTTCTACCCACCATCTTTATTTCTGCTTGTTTGGTGTCTGCCTTTCATGTTGGCAGTTTTCCCTTAAGGCTGGTGATTCTCAGCTGTCTGTTCCTATTTTCGATTTGAAGCGTTTGCATTCAGAATGGAAACTCTGGATGTGGTAGGTTGCTCTTGCCAGTGGGAGGACGCCCCCCGGGGGCTTTCATGGGGGGGGAATGAAGCACAGGATACTCGGGGGAGGGGTTCTACTCACAGAGGTGACAGCAGGTGCAAAGGCCCTGGGGCAAGCGTGTGTCTGGCATGCTTGAGGAACAGCAGGGGCCAGGGTGTCTAGGGCAAAGGGAGTGAGTTGGAAGCTGTGAGGTCAGAGAGGTCCCCATGAGCCTGGTCATACGGGCCTAGTAGGTTCAACCAACACACCCGTTTCCAGCCTTACCTGCAATCCCCAACACAGAGGAGCCTTGCTTCCAACACCCAGAGTCTCCGGGGTCCTGACCCGAGGTCGGGCCGGCTCCTCGCTCTGTGCACTGATGGCAGGCGGGGCAGTTTCCCTAATGCTCTTCGCCTCTATTTTCTTCCCATCCTGGTGCTGTGGACCGGTGACCGTCTCGCCTTCATTTTTACATAATAGGGTCAGGTGCCCACATGCCTCCTGAGCTTCACACGTTACCTGGGGACTGGGCGTGCTTTTCTCAGCTCGTGGACAGCAGCACCTACCAGCTGACCTCCCTGGGCCCCGGCCCAGCCCTGCCCACGTGCCCGGGGACGGGAGGGTGGGGGGGGCATCTCAAGGCTGGCCGCACAGTGCTCTGTTTAGGGGGACAGACTGCGTAACTTTAAACTCGTGAAACCTGGGTTTCCCACCTCAGCTGCGGTGCAGGGGTTCCGGGGAAGACCTCTGATGACTCACCCCCTGCCCCTGACCAGGCGCCTACCCAGGGCCCCCCGGGGCCCTCATGATTCTGACCTCGAGACACATCCGTCACAGTCTTGCTCTCCACCTTGCCACCCCTCCCCCGATGTTGCACAATCAATCAACCAACCAATTAATTAGGAAAATCTCCCTGTCCTGACCCCTGGCTGGTTCAGTTCATGGGGCACCCCTCACTCATGTCATTCAAAGGGTAAAAATCAGCCCTGCTTTTCATATGGGACCACGGCGGGCTGTCGGATGGGATGGGTTGATTCCCATTTTAGAGTTTTCTTCTGTCCTGTGGGTGCTGCACGTCTTGCTCAGAGTAAAGCCCAAAGTCCTTCCGAGTCACGGGGGCCTCTCTGGCCTCCACTTGCCCGCTCCCCCACTGGCTGGCCTCCTTGCTGCTCCTCAAACAGGCCAGGCATGCTCTGACCCCAGGGCCTTTGCACATGCCAGTTCCCGTCCCCCAGATATCAGCATGGCCCACTCCCTCCCTCGTTCCTGGCGTCTGCTCAAACATCAGAGGTCGTGCAAGGCTCCCATCATGATACAGCCTGGTAGAGAGACACCCCTGTGTCTCTACCCGCTCACTCTGCTTCTCTTCAAGTAAGTTAGCAGCCCTGACGCATTCCCTGTATATCTGTTTAATTGTTCACCATAAGTCTGACTAATGCACACTCCGTGAGAGCAGGGGCGTCGCTGTTCATTGATGCATTTCCCAGCACCTAGAAGGGAGCGTGGCTCTAACCAGGAACTCTGTGTGTACTGGCTGGAATAATGAACTTGAAACCCGATTCTTCTTCATCATAGATCAGCACAGTAGATCAGCCAAAACACGGGTTTCCCAGGTTCCTATGCCCGAATCTAGAAACACGACTTCCTCTTCCCTGTTTCTATGGGAACACAGAGTCTGAATCCCAAATAAGAAGAACTTTTTAAAGAAGCCACTTAAAAATGAATGGCTTCCCCGACCGCATGACCTAAGCAGGGATCACGGGCAGGAGGGCTTAAAGGGATCGGCCAGGCCACAAAGGGGAAGAGGCAGTGGGGTGGGTGGGGGGGGCGGGCGGGCAGTAAGGAGCGGTAGGGACTGCAGCAGGTTGGCAAGTGGCAACCTTCCCAGAGGGGCAGTGCTCCCCAAACCTGGCCAAATGCCAACACACACAAAGGCTGCCTGCATGTGCCCACGCTTCCTAATTATTCGACGGGAGCTGGAAATTGGAATGTTTATATGAAATTTCTGGATATCTAAATGTTGGCAAAGAATTTGGTTTTTAAAGAACTCTGGGCAGGCCACAAAGTCACTGGGTTGAGATCCACCATCTGGATGGCAGGTGGCAAACTGCGGCTCATTCCACCAACAAATGTGGGAGAGCGGGGTGCCCCGGCCCGTGGCATGTGGTCTGCCCCGTGGAAGGTCAGCAGATCCCAAGACGTGAGGCAGGTACCAGCGGTGCCCTGCTCCTGCCCCACCGAGCTGCTTCTAAACGCACCAGAGAAACACACGCAAAGAAGCAAAAAGAATCTGGCTGGACAGAAAAAAATAGTTTTTTACTGTCGCTCATGGAAAGGGCTCAGCTGAAACCTGATATTTCCTAACCCACCCTGTGGGGGTTTAAATGCTGCTTCTCACAGAGCACACGTGAAGGGGGCTTGAAAGTGGAGAGGCCATGTGAGGACACAGAGAGAAGGCGGCCATCTGCAAGCCAGGAAGAGAGCCCTCGCCAGGAACCAGAGGGCTGGCACCTTGACCTTGGCCTCCCCGGCCTCTAGGACCGTGAGTAATAAACGCCTGTCTGAGCCACCCCGCCTGTGGGACGTGTCACAGAGGCCAATGTGGGACTTGACACACCACGGGCAATGCAGATGTCACCTTCGGGTGGCTGTATGGCCCAGCTCCCACACCATGGCTTTCCTAGTAGCTTCCATTGGTGGCAAAGAGCAGAGATGCACCCAAGCTGGTTACAATTTTCACAGAGGGCAGAAGGGAAACCAAGGAGTGAGCCTGGTGCAGGGCCAGGCAGGAGGGAACCCGGGGACTTGAGCAGTGGGAACTTGTGAGCTCGCAACTTGACAACCACCAGTGGGCTCTTGTGTCAGTGTCCTGGGGCCACTGGAACAAATGACTACAAACAACTGGCTTCAAGCAGCAGAACCTTATCCAGTTCTGGAGACCACAGTCCAAAATCAGTATCACTGGGCCATAAACAAGGTGTGGGAAGGGCCGTGCTCCCTCCAGAGGCTCCAGGGGAGGGTCTTTCCTGCCTCTCCCAGCTTCGGGGGGCTGCAGGTGCTCCTTGGCTTGTGGCCGTGTCCCTCCAGCCTCTGCCTCCATCTTCACGTGGACTCCTCGTGCATATCCCGTTAGAAGGACCCTTGTGATGACACCGAGTCCTCCCGGATAATCCAGGGTAACCCCCCATCTCAAGATGCTTAACCCCTTCTGTGAAGTCCTTGCCGTACAAGGTCAGATTTGCAGGTTCCGGGGATTAGGACCTAAATCTTCTGGGGCCGTTATTCAGCCCAGAACACTGCCCTTCCACGTGGGGGCCCCTGCAGCCCTCGCCCGTGCCTGCCGCAGGGGTCGCCTCCTTCCCGAACACGCCACGCTCTTCCCAGACCCCTGGCCTTTGCTCATGCCCCATCCCCCTGGAATGCTGTGCCCACACAGCAGCCCCCGCCTCCGCTCCACAGATGTGTCACCGCCTCACACCTGTGTCCTCGGGCCCCTCACTCAGCCCTGCTTTCTCTTCTGGTCACCTGCCACAACGTGCCCGTTTCACTTGGTGGCGGCGGTGCCCGTGAGGCTCTGGTCCCCCCTCGCCACAGTCCCCGCTCCTCCCCCAGCTGGTCCACCCACCCAGACACAGAACATCCACGTGGCCCAGGTGTGAGGCCAGGTGCACGGGTCCAGGTGAGCTGAAGGTCAAGCTGGGATCTGTCTTTGGGTCCATCGTGGATGGCGTGCAGGGGTCACGTGGGTGCTGGTCTACCTGAGCAGGGGGGGGAAGGAGGCCCTGCGACCGCCTCAGAGGACGAGGGGAGGAGCCGTGGTGTGCCCGGCAGGGATGGAGTTACAGGCATGGTCACGGCCTCTGAACCCGGAGCTTGACGCGCTCCTCCAGAGGGCCTGAGTGTGTGCACGTGTGCATGTCCACATGTGTGCACGTGCACATGCGTGTCTGTGTGTGCATATGTGTTGGTGTGTGTGCATGTGTCTGTGCGTGCATGTGTGTATCCGTATGTGTGTGCGTATCTGTGTGTGTCCATGTGTCTGTGTGCGCGTGTGTGTATCTGTGTGTGTCCATGTGTCTGTGTGCACGTGTGTGTATCTGTGTGTGTGTGTCCATGTGTCTGTGTGTGTGCGCGTGTGTGTCTGTGCCTTTAATGCAGTCTTGTGTTAACTCTGCAATTTCGCGATGTCACCTCACGCCATTTGTAGCACAGAAGGCAGCACAGCAGGAGAGGCCTGGGACCCTGCCCACGACATGCAACGGGGAAGCATAAGGTCACAGGAGAGAACGACAGCACCTTGACCTTGCTCTACAATCTGTGTGGATTTCGACAAAATGCTGCTGAAGTCTTACTGTTGAGTCACTAATGAAGAAAGAAGTTCAGAAAGACAACTGGAGGACGCAGGGCCTCGAAGTGCCTGCTGAGCGGATTCCATCGATTTCCCAGGAAAAGTACAACATCCGGAACACGAACAGCCCCCAGGGTGTCAGGCTGCCTTTGTCTCTGGGCCGCCTTCCAACCCAGCAGCAGCGGCTGGGAGCACACGGAGAAGGACGGGGAGACTTGGTCACTTGCAAGGCATCACTGCATTGCACGTCAGGCGTGACCTGAGAGAATCTCCATCCCTCCCCAGCTGTGCCCTGGATGAGCGAGCGCCATCAGAGCTCCGGGAGATGCTCATAGACCTGAAGGACAAGAGCCGGGATCTGACACTTCAGGAGAGACCCAAGGTCATTCCTGTGAGTGGAGTGGCCCCCAGAGAACATGCGATGGCTCGGCCAGTTCCTGGGCATCAGAGCGTCAGTCACAGAGGGAGGGACTCCAGGAAATGGATTTATGGGCATCTGCCAACGCCCGGCTCGGCCCCATGATTTACTGCCTAAGACCCAAGGAATTTAAAACCCCTCCATCCTGGCTCTGGCCTCTCTCCTCCTTTTACATCCAAAGTGACGGTGGAGGAAGGACTCAGGGCCCCGGGCTGTGGGCAACCCTCACCGTACCCTTCGAGCTGCGGACCCCGGCGTCCACCCACCTCTCCATCCAGTGGGGACGATGGGAACCTGCATCAGGAATGACGTGTGTTAAAGACTGAGTGCCCGGCGGGGCAAAGAGCCCCTGTTCCCTGGGCGGCAGCCAGCGTACCCGGGCACAATGTTCACCAAAAAGACCCCACGGCCAGGACTTCTCTGTCCCCCGGCATCTTGTCCTCACACGCCCCTCCCTGTATGACAACTGGACGTTAGACCTTCCAGAATGTCTCTCATTGCCTTTCTCTGTCTTCCTCATCCTCTCCTCCCTCTCTGCTTCGGGACATCTGACGAGCAGCTGTGGAGGACACAACGGTGACACGTGTCGGGGCAGAGCTGCTTCCCCAAACACACAGGGGCTGGAATCCTTACCTCCAAAACCACGAAGGACCGTTGGAATGGAGCTGCTGGGGGCAAGAAGGGTTCAGATCAATCCTCCCGGGTATCAGCCAGAGCTCTCCAGGGAGACAGACCCATCGGATGTGTACACACACACACACGCACTCACACACGCACGCACACACAGATTAATTTTAAGGAATTGGCCCATGCGATAGTGGGGCAGGCCGGCGGCGGGAACCCTAGGCGGGGTCTCCGTGCTACAGTGTGGAGGCAGAATTCCTTCTTCTCGGGAACCCCAGTTTTTGCTCCCAAGGACTCCGACTGATGGGATGAGGCCCCACCACATCCTGGAAGGCTCATCTCCTTTACTGAGTCAACTGCAGATGTGAACCACACCTACACGGCACCTTCATGCACCGGCGCCTAACCCAGCGCACACCACAGCCCACCCGCAGACGGCCGTTCCTCTGTTCCCCACCCCAGTTGTACTCTCCCTTCACTTAGACCTTCCACCTCCGCAGAATTCCTTCCTTCCCATTTCTCTCTATCTTCAGAACCAGGACAGGTTTGCTCCCTTGGACTGAGCGATCCAAAAAGCAAGGAATCCCTGATGCTGTGTGCTCCATCTCAGGATGCAAGATGAATCACAGGCCAGAAGGATGTGCCTGCCTCACCCCAGACCACAGAGCCCTGGACCGGTGGTCAGAAGGCCTGGGGGTCACAGACTCGGCCACTAACTGATTCAGGACTCCTAGGCTTAACATCTCTAATTCCATGTGTCCTATAAACTGGGCAAAAAAATGCCTACCTTGTTGGGCTGTTGAACATTAAACGAGAACGCACAAAAGAGCATCTGTGAGCTTTAAGATTCTGTGCAACTGGGGACTTCCCAGGTGGGCCAGTGGCTAAGACTCCACGATCCCGATGCAGGAGGCCTGGGTTCGATCCCTGGTCAGGGAACTAGATCTCACACGCATGCCGCAACTAAAAGATCCCACATGCCGCAACTAGGACCCAGTGCAGCCAAATAAACAAACAAATAAATATTTTCTAGAAAAAGATTCTGTGCAACTGGGAAGGATCGTCATCATCACTATGATCATCAGGACCCTGACCACCATCAACGCCACCAACATCCTCATCAGTGTTATGGACCGAATCGTCTCCCCCAGGATTCATACGCTGAAGCTCTAAGCCCCGTTGTGATGATATTTGTAGATAGGGCCTTTAGAAACGTAATTAAGTTTAAGTGAAGTCATAAGGGTGGGACCCTAATCAGATGAGATTCTTGTTCCCACAAGAAGAGGAAGAAACACCAGAAAGCTCTCTCTCTTTCTCCCTCTCTCCATCTTTCTACATGTTGCACAGAAGAAATACCAATGAGCAGGAAGAGAGCCCTCACCAGAAACCAGATCTGCGAGCACGTTGACCTTGGACTTGCAGCCTCCAGACTGTGAGGAATAAATGTCTGTTGTTTAAGCCCCCGAGCCTGTGGTACTCTGTGATGGTGGCCCGGGCTGATTCAGTCACCACCGTCACCACCGTCACCACCGTCACAAGTAATGTTGTGAGTACTCCCTCCTGTTCCTTCAGAAGTTCACCTCTGTCTCTCTTGATTCTCAAACCTGTGTGGATGTCAGCGTCTCTAGGGGGCTTGTGAGAACACAGGACCCGAAGCCCTGCGCCCAAGCTTCAGATTCCGGATGCCTGGGAGTCTGCATTTCTCTCAAGTCCCTGAGTCCTGCTGTCGCTACTCCAGCCTTTGGATTAAATCATTAAGCAAAGCTTGGCCACATGAAGTCTGTCAAATATTCCAAGGTTTCTTAGAAAAGCCCACGCCCACAACAGCAGCTGAATATCATCAAAGCTTCCCAGGTGGACATACTGGGTCCCTGTTAAATGGCGGGGCAGGCCATCATTCCCCCCGAAATCAATGGTGTTGATTCATCACTGGGAGGGAAGGACCGTGAATGCTGGGGACATTTGACAGGCAAGGCTCCAAATACTGAATTAAGTCTCTTTGTGCCATGAAAACACGAGAAGGTGGGGAGACATGAGGGGGAGACCAGCTCCCGGCACACGCAGTCGGAGCCCGTGCTGGGCGTGCAGAGCAAGCATCCCAGGCTTTGGTTCCGCCCGTTACATGAACAGTGTCTGCAGGGCACAAAGTCCTATTATTCAAGCGTGTTTGCATAATTGTCTTCCTGAATCATTTGGGGCACTTGATTGATTATCGTTAGCAAAATAGAGACAGATGGCCTTGGGTTTGAGCTGGTGCGAATTTGCTGCCAGGAGGGTGCACGACGCTTCCTGCCAGGCCTCCTGGAAGAAGGGGTGTCCCTGCCCCTAGGTGGTCGCTGCCCGTGGTGAGGGGACAGGAGTGGGGACTCACAGGGAGGTCACTGACAGTGACGTTCTGTCCTGGACGCCGTGCACAACTCACTCCCCCGGAGCGCCAGGTGGCGGTTACAAACCTCTACCCAGAAGGGGAGAAATGGCTCCTCTTCCATCACCTACGCCTTTACCATGAATCAAAGGGCATTAGCTGCTCTTCTCTAAGCAATTTAAGCACCGTTCTGACTTCAAAGAAAAAAAAAAGGGCCAAAGAAAGATATTATTTAATGGCAACAAAATATTTAAACCAAGGCCACCAACCCACTGCTGAGCCCAAAAGGGCAGATGGGTCCCAGCACGAAGTGGGAAGAGCCCACGGCTCCTTCATCATCACCACTGGAACGAGAACAGGCTTTGGGGCGAAACCGTAGTCTTTATAGACGCATCAGCACAGCAGGAACTCACTTCCATGACCCGTTTCCCATTACATATCTTCAAGCCACGGATTCAGAGTAAAATCCAGGCCCGTCAGTTCTCATGAACTGAGCAAAGTGGTTAATGAGCCGGTCTGGGGATTGAACTGGTTCATTCTCAAGGCATCAAGCTCGTCTGTATTAGTAATATCTAAGGAGAGGATTAGTCAAGTCGCCCGTGGAAGCCAGGTCTAAATGAAAGACCTCCCTCAGCTCAATAAGATGTAAAACTTACTTCCAAATAAAAAGAATCGCAGTCACCTCAACGTTCAGTTCGAGCGGAGCGGGCTGTGTTCAGGATGAGAAAGCATTTCAATAACTTTGAAAAAGTTACAGCCAAAAAAAACAAGTTTTTCCACCCTAAACCATCTGGCCAGCTGCCTCAAAGTTCCAGGAGCCCCATGTTTATAAAATGGGATATTAGCCATAAAAAAGGATGAAGCAGCAATACACACTACAACACAGATGGACCTTGAAAACATAATGCTGAGTGAACGAAGCCAGACACAGAAGACCACCTATTGTACGATGCCATCCCCACGAAATGTCCAGAAGAGGCCTGTCCACAGGGGAGAGAGCGGATGAGTGGTTGCCTAGGGGCCGCGGGAGGGAGGAACAGGGAGGAACTGTCGGTGGGTACAGTTTTCCTTGGGGTGATGAAAAAGTTCTTAACTACACAGAAGTGATGCTACCACATCGTGCATGTGCTGAAGGTCACTGAATTGTACACATTGATATGACTACGACGGTACATTTTGTGTAATATGTATTTTACCACAATTAAAAAAATCAGGACCCTGGCTTCTCACTCCACCATGTAACCCCACGGCCACTCTGGACCGGGTCGTTCACCCTTCACCGAGGATAGCAGGCCGGGTGAGGGCACCGGATGAGGGCAAGCCAGCTCCCTCCCGGTAGATTCTTACCAAGATCTCCCCATTCCCAGGATCAGCACGAAGCCAGGACTGCCCCACAGCTGCTGCAGTGAACGGCATCCACGTCTCTGCTGCCTTTCCCAAGCTGCCTGCGTGAATCGCCCCCCTGGAGGCATCGCTGCATTAGCGATGCTGTTCGGTCTAACTGGAAGGAAGCCAGTGTGGACTGGCAAACTGAAATAGGACCGCAGCTCCACACACAGACCCCGTCCCCGACGGAAGGGCTGAGCTCGTGTCAGCACACACAGAGGATGTGTGGGAACGCGACGACACGGCGTCTCGGGGGTTTGATGAGTCCCCGCTTACCTGGAATGGGGTCTGGCTGTTGTAGTTCTTCAAGTCTTTATTTCCACCCCGAAACAGCAGCACGCGCGCACAGCTGTCCTGCAGAGAAGGAAGAAGAAATCCGTGTGTAAAGCGGTGGCACAGGCATCCTCTAGAGAAGCCTGTTCACAGGGCGATCTCACAAGAATTCAGAGAAACGGAAACGCAAAGTCAACAGGAGGGCATTTTTGTTCGTCGGAGGGGCCAGGAGGAGGGTGTACAGGCCCTGGATGCTGTCAGCTGAAGCTTCACTTCTGCAAAGACTTTGGAGAGCAGCTCAGCAGAATCTACAAAAATTTCAAATACATCCATCCCACGGCCGGTGATTCCACTTTTTTAAGACCATCTACAGAGAGCTTTGCACGTGCGTATAAAATACATAATAATAGAAAGGCTGCAAGTAAAATACAAAAGGTAAAAAAGGAAGAGAAAACCTGGAGATGGCAAAAATGTCCTAAAATAAAGGAAAGTGGGAATCATTCTGGAACATTCTTTTTTTTCCAAAACAAACAACTTTTTATTGAAGTATAGTTGATTTACAATGTTTCAGAGAAGTACAGCAAAGTGATTCAGTTATACATATATATGTATATTCTTTTTCAGATGCTTTTCCATTATAAGTTATTACGAGATATTGAATATAGTTCCCTGTGCTCTACAGTAAGTCCTTGCTATCTATTTTTTATATATAGTAGTCTATATATGTTAATCCCAGACTCCTAACTTGTCCTTCTTCCCCTCCTCTTCTTTCCACTTGGGTAACCATAAGTTTGTTCTCTATGTCTGCAAGTCTCTCCCTGTTTTGTAAATAAGTTCATTTGTGTCACATCTTAGATTCCACATATAAGCGATATGATACATCTTTCTCTGTCTGACTTACTTCACTTAGTACGATCATCTCTAGGTCCATCCGTGTTGCTGCAAATGGCATCATTTCATTCTTTTATGGCTAAGAGTCCCTTGTATATATGTACCACATCTTCTTTATCCATTCCTCTGTCAGTGGACACTTAGGTTGCTTCCATGTCTTGGCTATGGTCAATAGTGCTGCTATGAACATTGGGGTGCATGTATCTTTCTGAATAAAATGCAGTTTTGTCTGGATATATGCCCAGGAGCGGGAATGCTGGATCATATGGTAGTTCTATTTTTAGATTTTTAAGGAACCTCCATACTGTTCTCTATAGAACATCCTTTGCCGAGGCAGTGGTAGCAAAAACAAGAAGGCAGACCGATATAAACTGACAAGAAAAATACCCAAGAATGTCTAAGTAGAAAACGTGAGTCTTAGAACAATGATATAGCTTAATTTCACTTACATTTTAAAGCCAGTATTATAGAAAGCAAAGAATATGTCTGGAAAGATGTTACCAGTTAAGGCGTTTTACTTTCTCAGGAAGGAGAAGGGATGACGGAGTAAATCTTTTGTTATTATTATTTTCTGTACTTACATTTTCTAACGTTTTTAAAAGGCAGCCAACAGTCATTTCTTGTGGATTTGTACAATGAAAATCAGTCTATTCCCGTCCACTTATTGAGCATCTACTATTCACCCGGAGAGGCCAACCCTTTTGAAACTCCTGATGGGGAGGGTGGGGACAAATACCCACGGATAAAAAGACACGCGCAAGGGAGTTCCCTGGTGGCCTAGTGGTTAGGATTCCGGGCTTTCACTGCCGTGGCCTGGGTTCAATCCCTGGTCGGGGAACTGAGATCCTGTAAGCTTCATGGTGCAGCCAAAAAAAAAAAGAGAAGTGGAAGCACATGGCTATAGAAGCAGTGGTGATATGGACACCTTGCCTAATAGATGCAGCTGGGCTGTTATGACGGGCAAATTACACTTTGGGAAGAGCGTCTGGATGATCAAGTGCCCGCAGGTGCCGGCGCCTCACGCAGCTGGGCTGCTCCGACTTCTACAGGTCTCTGCACAGGGGCTCCAGTGCAGGTCGTGGTCAAACCCCCCAGCCCTGGGCCCATCTCCCTGGTCCACCTCCAGCTATAGAGTCCAGAGCAGAGGCAACGGGCGTGGTCACCCAGGGTGGACACGCGGCAACTGCACAGTGATGAGTAAATGAAGCCACTGACCAGGGTCCCCCCCAGGGGCCTGCTTACGGGGCCAGGCCAACAGCCCCACCCCAGCCCAAGGGGACCTGCTGTCCCGGGAAGAGTAGGGCCGAGGCCAGGGCACACGGCACGCGCCGGAGGACCTGGAGAAAGAGGAGGTCTGAGACGAAAGCTGAAAATCCAGAGACAGAAGGCGGATGGGCGGTGCCCAGGGAGGGTGGGAGCTGGGGAGTGGTCTGCAGTGATGAAAACGTTCTATTACTGACCGTGGGGAATGGTTACCCAACCGTGTACACAGACTGAAAAACACTGAACGGTATATTTTAGATGGGCAAACTGTATGGTGTGTGAGTTATATCTCAATAAACGTGTCATGTATTAGAAAAGTAAGAGAGATAGAGACAGAGTCAGAGACCAAGAGACCACAGAGACTGAGGGAGACACAGAGATAGACAGAGACAGAGAGACCAAGAGAGACACAGAGAGAGAGACAGAGATAGAGAGAACAAGAGAGACACGGAGACCAAGGGAGACGCAGAGATAGACAGAGACAGAGAGACCAAGAGAGACACAGAGACAGACACCAAGGGAGACACAGAGATAGACAGAGACAGGGTGAGAATGCCAGCAGGAAGATCACTCTCTGACCACGAGGTCCAGCCAAGAGCACATCTGGGTCAGGCAAAGCACAGCTGGGGCGACCCTGGTCCCTGTGACCTGGGCGAGGGCCCCCCTGGGGCCTCCACTGCACGATGATGACTTTAATGAGGAAACCACTTGTGCACGCAGCACACAGGAGCCGAGGCGGAGGGACTCTTGTTCTCTGAGCCGCGGTCAGGGAGGCCTCGGACAGGGCGGGAGCTGCTCGCACACCCGCGGCCGGGGGTGGGGCGGATCTGAGCTCTGCAGGAAAAGACTGTCGTCGGGCTGCGGGGGTCCCGGGGCCTTAGCTGTACCCTTGGGTGGCTGTGAGGGTCACTGCAGACTTAGGGGTGCTTGCTGCACGGGCCTGGAGGACGCTGCCTGCGTGGACCGCTGTGGGCAAAGAGGGGGCCCGGGGTTCACGTAGGGGTGGGTCCCCAAGAAGGGGCAGAGGGACATGGGGCTGTCAGGAGTGAGGACAGCCCCCATGGGGTGGCGTGCGTGAAGAACACCTGAAGATAGAGATTAGGAGAAGAAAAGACAGTGGAAGGACACACTCGCCAGGAGCCCCACTGTGTCCTGAAACAGCCGTGAGTGTGTGAGCTCGTGCCCGGGTTCAGATGGTGGGCAGGACCCGCACCACAATATAGGGGTGGAAACTGCAGGGAGACCTGAGGCTCTGTCTACACTGTTTGCACCTTTTCCACGAGCGTTCGCAGTGCTTTGAGTAACTAAAAGCATTTGAGAAAATTTTAAAAGATGTACTATGCGTGGCAAACACACCTTTCATATCTGGGGTGCAGTGGAACCCAGGGTTTAAAAGAAGAGTCCCGGGCGTTACTTCAAGTGGACTGAAGGCCGGTGAAGACCGCGCCCCGCCCGGGTCTTGTTATTTTATTCCAGTCTCAACTCCCGCTCGGCTGGGTCTGTAGGTCAAGTTCTATTCAAACACAGACCCCTGAGCTTTCCAGTCCTGCCCCAGCCTCCCTACCCCTGGCTGGGTTTCCAGAACCCGCTCCAGCATCCCTTTCTCCCCTTGAATTACACCTAGCTGGATCTTGTTAATTACAACCCGAAGTAAATTAATTTAATTAATTAAAATGACCGTGCTATCGTGTCTCAGCAAGCAACGTCTGCGATGAGAGAAAAAAAGCCGAGGGTGTTTGAAAGAGTCCTGGCACGGAGGGAACACAGAGCCAGGAGATGGGCGGAACTTGGGCAGGTTACATCTGGGGTGTGGGCGTGCAGGTGAGAGAGAAGAAAGAGTGAATTCCTGAGGCAGCAAGCGGGGCAGACCCCACCAGGGGCTCAGGGGACCCGAAGGCTGCCTGGGGGGTCTCACCCTGAAATGAGTTCACACTGGGCCTAAGTGTGCCCTGGCCCGACTCCAGGGCAGCCTGGGAGGACCAGCCAGCTGAGCATCCTCAGATGCCCAGAGCTACTGGCCTATCAGGACCCCGAACGAGAGCCTGACCCGGCGACTCCTTGGAAACGCTCCCCACGCTCAGCAAGGGCTTCCACTGAAAACTTCCATTAGAAAGGAGGTTGGTTTCCTATGAAGCTAAGAATAAACCCTTGTCAGGCAATGCCAGGCACACTCTCCCGGGAGGAATCCAGCCAGGATCCCAGAAGACTCCTCTGCTCACCCACGGACGGGCAACTCTGAGTCAATATTAACCAACCTGAAGGTACACACCCCCTGACTCTAATATTTACCAGACTTCAAAGGGAGAGCACGTCCCGGAGAGCGATTTCAAAACGGAAGGGCAAGTGGTTCACGGGGCTTCTGAACAATGACACTGTGTGTGTGTGTGTGTGTGTACACGGGCACATGTGTGTGTGTGCACGTGAGCAAGGTGTGTGTGTGTGCGTGCATGTCTTTGCACGTGTGTGCACACGTGTGTGCATGTAAGTACAGGGGTGTGTGTGTGCGTGTGTCTGTGTGCAGGCACGGATGCTTTGCAGTTCAGAAAACACATCTACCTGCTCCTTGATTCCACCCTCACAGCATCCCTGCAAGGGGCTAGTAGGAGGCCCATTTCACAGGTAAGGCAGCAGAGGCCAGGAAGGGTTAAGTGAAAAACTGCGGCTTCAGAAAGGGAGGAAAAGGAGAAGTTGTGACCCAGAGGCGTTGCTAATGGAAGCCTAGCTCTTCCCTTGCACGACCGCTAGCTGCCCGAGTTCCCTTGTGAGGGAGCTGTGTCTTCGTCCTTTTAAACAAGTACATCAAGTACAGATACAACCTGTGTGTTTTGAGGGCCAAGGCTTCAGGAGGAATATCCAGTTATCTTCTGGGCATGACTTGCGGAGAAATGACCCTTAACAAACGCACCCTCCTCTCCTCCCCGATCATCTTGAGGGTCGCCCTGTCCTGGTCAAGGCATGCAGCCCCTGGGGTCACCACCCCCTGCAGGAGCCCAGGTGATGTCGCTTTCATCTTACACATGTAGACGCAGGCCCCCAAAATGTATTCATGCATGCAAGCAACGAGTCGGTACTGAGTGTTGGCCACGCCACGTACCATCCCAGCCCCTGGGGACACACAGCACCACACAAACCATACAAGACGATCATGTGATGGAGAAAGTGACTGCGGGTGGTCAGGGAAGGCCTCCCTGAGGCGGTGGCCTCCAAGCTGAGCCTCAGCCTCGAGGAAAGAGCCATGTGGCAAAGGGGGGAAGTGTTCCTGGCAGAGGAAGCAGCAAGTGCAAAGGCCCCGGGGCTGCAGGAGGCCGGGGCCAGGGGACAGGAGAGGAGCTGCTGGGGGGGGGGGGGGAGCGACAAGGGCCTTCTGGGTCACAGGGAACGCAGACTGACCCACGTGGCACAAAGCCACTCCAGTGTTCCGCAGAAAGTGAGGGAATAAAGACCGGGAGGCAGGAGATGGGTGGGGGAGGGGGGTGAATGCAGCGGTCCAGGGCAAGGATGCCAGTGGCCTGGGCTAGGCTGGGAGGGGACAGAAGGGAACTGACCAGACCCGGGAGAGGGGTCGTGAGGCCCAGTAAGGCCACCCAGACTTCAGGCTGGAGCCACAGGGAGTCGGGCACTACGTACACAGGGGGAGGAGCCGTTATTGGAGCCACCCACGCCATCTCCACGGGGATGTCGCCACGGGGTGGACATCACTGCCAGAGCCCAGGGGAGAGATGAGTCGGCACGTTGGGACCCAGCCGGCGGTGTTTTCTGGAAGAGGTACCTAAGGACACAGACAGGCCTGCCTGAGGTCACCGTGGGGAGAACTGGGGCAATGGAGTGGGCGGCACGGACGCCAAGAGAAGATGCCGCGGAGCGGCTGAGCTGCGTGGGGACAAGGCGTGACCGCGGCGATGCCACCCGCTGCCCCGAGCAAGAAGGGGTGGAATCTGGCCGGAGTGTCCTGTAAGAGAACAGGGGCAGGAAGTGGAGGCTGCGAGTCCAGCAAGGTCTGGACGAGACCTGCAGTGCAGACGTGGTGAGAAGTGAAGGCGGACGCGCTCGTGCAGCCGAGGCAACACGCGGAGGAGATGGCGGCGCCTGCGCATGCGCACGCGGCCCAAAGATGGAGGAGGAAAGGCCAAGACAGGCGCTCTGAGCGTTTTGCTTCAAATTACCCAGGATGGGTCGGCTTCAACTCCGGATTTCCAAGTCCCCCCGCCCCCGGAGCTCTCATTTCCACTGCACCGAGGCCGTCTTCGCATAAGTGTCACAGACGTGAACTACTGAATACTCCAAATTATAAGTCAGGAACTCATTTCCTGTTTAAACGATCCCTTGAACGGAGCCTGTCCAAGTAGACACAAGCCCAAGAAGAGCCTAGATGCGTACGATCAGTAAAATTTTAAAGTGTAAAGAGCTGGGAAGTTGATGTCACCAGAGCGAGGTTGGAACCTGGCTCCACAGACCACCCTCCTTTGAAGGGTGGTGCCCCAAAGACCATGCTGCACACACACCGTGGCACACACGCCGTGGCACGCACCTTCACCTGACTTGTGACCAGTGGAGCCCCATCCTCCCCCCAGTCCAGGGGTTACAGGAACATGTCCCCAAAGCCTGGGGGAGGAGAAATACAGGGTGGGTTTCGAAGCCCAGCTTTGGCATTTACCAGCTGAGCTGCTTTGGACCAAACCTGCATCTTCTGGCCTGTACAAGGGAATGACAACCAACAGTAGCCACCACAGGCTTGTTGGGGGGATCTAAGGGGAAGGACCGTGGGGACGCCTTTCTACACGCCCTCAACGCCCAGGGGATGATTACCCCTGTGATTGCCCCCACGGAGGCCCCCATCAGCTACTATGACGACTGCTCTGCGGGATTCGGACAGGACACAGAGACACAAACAGAACACAGCCTGTCTCTTTACCTTGGCTCTCACTAGACCCAAGAGGCCTGCTCCAGAGAGGCGGGGTTTATTTTTCTATCTTCCAGACAAATTGGCCCGGCCTAGTAACCTTTGATATTTAATACTCCTTCCCTTCCTTCCTTATCCAAGGTGGAAAAACAAACACCAGGCTGCGTCCCTCCCTCTGGTGCTCCTGGAAAGCCAGCAACAAATGGAGGGAGTTGGTAGATTAGATGCAATTTGCTGCTTACAATCAAAGCCCTAATTAGTTGATTTCATAAGAGAAGAAGAGAGAATATTCCGATCACCGTGTGTTTTACTGGAAGTGTACAGATGAGGTCTGCCTAAAATTGATAAAACACACAATCAATCCATAAATTTGATGCTTTCATATTTAATGAGAAGTTTTGTAAGTCAAATTAACAGCAGTATGGGCAGTATCCTAATCACCACCTTCACCGTCAATATCACCATCACCACCATCATCGTCACAATAGTCACCACCATCACCATAGTCACCATCCATCACCACCGTCACCATGGTCACCATCCATCACCATCACCACCACCACCATCATCACCATCACCATAGTCACCATCCATCACCACCATCATCACCATAGTCACCATCCATCACCATCACCACCACCATCACCATTACAGCCACTCTTACTGAAAATCTGCCGTGTGCCAGGCATGCCATATGTTTGCTTTCTATTTTAAGCCTCTTAGCAACCCTGCAAGCTGGGTATAATTATCTCCATATTACAGGGGAGGGATTTTATGAAACCCAGACTGCCATGGCTCCCTGCATTGCAACTCTACCTAGAGGCTGCTTCTTAGTGCCTTTCCCTGACTCCCATCCTGACCCAAAAGCACTGTGTCCCCACGGCTGGGACAGTCTATTTCTCAGCGTTTCTCCCCAGAGTGCCCTGTACAGCACCCCTTTCTGCTTGAAGTTGCAAAGCGGTTTCTCTTGCTGGCCCTGAGCCTGGCCTCACACAGCCATACACATCCCATGTATGGAGAAATTGAAAGTGGACACAGCGAGGAGGCCAGCACACCGGTGACTTGGGGAGGACAGGACTTCAGGTTAGGTACCATTGCCGGGTGTGCCAGACAAAGGCTCAGGGACCTCCATCCCTCCCTCCATTCCTCTCGGACAGGTCATCACAAGGACGCTAGTGTGTACGGAGCTATGCATCTCTGAATCACACTGGGAGGCCGAATGGACCGGCTTCTCTTAGTACATCAGTGAGATGCCTCAACGGCTGAGGCGGGGCTGAGGGAAAAGGTTAAAGGTCACACTAGCATCCCAGGGAAGGGGCACGAGGGATTAATGAAGCTGGATCCCAGAACACTTGCTGACTCCCAACTGGACATGCTGTCCAGGGGCTATGGGGCCACCAAGCACCAGTCTGTGACCCTCTGTGATGGCCCCTGGCACATAATGCAAGGCAGGGTGTCCAAAACAGGAGATGCCACCAAAGGCACTTCTACCCATGCTGCCACAGAGGGACAGATGGGTGGAGCTGGACAGCAGTAGGCTGGCCCCGGAGGTCCCAGGACCCTGGAGAGGGGACAGCTCTCACTCCCTGATGGGGCCTCCCTGGCATGCTAGGAGGAAGGCACTCAGCCCTGGAGTGGGGAGTCTGTCCTTACCTTACGTCTGGTGAGAGGACAGATGCAGCCTTCTATGCCTGGCTGGGCCTGGCAAACTGGGGCCCGCAGGCTAACCTGGACCGCTGCCTGTTTTATAAATAAAGTTTTATTGGCGCACGGCCGCACATTAATCCGCATATCATGTGGTTAAGCCCACACCGCAGCGGCAGAGTTGAGCAGCTGTGAAGAAGTCCACGTGGTCTGAGAGGCCAGAATATTTGCTAAGTGACTCTTTACAGAAAAAGTCTGCTGGACCCTCTAACCTAAGGCAGGAGTGGAGGGGTTTTCCTGAGAGCCCTGGGCAGCTCTGGGCCCTCCTACAGTCATCAGCCGAGGGTGGGGACAAATCTGAAGGAGGCAGAGTGACACCCGTCAAACCCAGCACCATGAATAACTCAGAATTCAGATTCGCAACACGTCTTGACATTTTCTAACACAAAGGTTACGTGTTCAAAGACCATCTTGTCCACCATTATTTCAAGAGACAGAAGACATGGTTTTCTGGGTTTTGTTTTGTTTTGTTTTTCATGATAAAATATGCTTAAAATCTACTGGGGACAATTAAGGAATGTTTTTTCCCTCTAAGGCAATAATTAAGAAGCACACGTTGGCACAGATGTTTTACCAGCCAAAGCCAAGGTTCACGATGCGTGTTTTTCTAGTGCAGCCAAGCAAGATCTCTCCGTGCTCATAAAGCCATTCCAACATCCAAATGCCTTGGAACACCTAGGGCCCCAGCTGCGTGCAAATCCCATCAGTATGCTTGCATTGAGGAGCTGGCCAGCAGCTCTCAGAATACTCCTTGGAGTCAAACTGAAATTCTTCCCCAACCGCATCTGGCTGAGCTGCTCTCCTGTGCCAGGAGCAGGGGACACCCTGAAAGATGGTGGTTTACGCCCCTGAGAAGGTGAGCCCAAGTGGGGAGGGGATGCCCCTAGGGAAGACAGGTAAGGCCTAATAACAACCTGATGCTGGGCAGTTCACCCTGGCTGTACTGCAAAGGGCTACAGAGTAAAAAGTACAACTAACTCTATCAGGGGCTCATCAAGGAAAGGCTTGACTGAGGGCAGGATATCTCAGTTGGGTTTTGAAGGATGCATAGGAGTTTTCTAGGGCAAAGAATCTAGGAGGTTTCAATAGCTAGAAGCAAAGTGGGATTACAGAGTGGCTGGAGGGACCTGGGATGGAGTAGCCATGGAGTGAGCAGGGAAAGGACTTGGGTGTAGGCAAAGGCTGGAGATTTCACTCAAAAAAATGGAATCATTGCTTTGGATTGGATGGCAGAGAGAGGATAAGCAGAGTGCACACAGCTTAGGGGCCCCCAGCAGTCACCCTAATCCATGATTTCCCCTCTGTTCCTCTAGGTGGTGGACCCCCCACCCCTATTTTGCTCAGCTGCTCTGTGGAGTGTCCACACCTCCCCGCTCCAGACCTTAAGTTCCCTGAAATCAGAGAAAGAGAAGAATAAAAGAAGAAATGACAGAGGAGCCCTTACTAGTGATATCCAGGAACTATCTTGACTTCAGGCACCAAGGAAACTAACACCACCCCCTGAAGCAGTGCCCCAACCCATCTCCGGGGAGCCAGCCCCTTCCCACACCCCCCCACATGCCCCCCTGCCGACTTCTGGCCTCCCCCTGCCTCTCGGCAGGACCAGAGGCTCTCAGCTTCACTCCCCACACGGCAGCCCAGTGGTCACACTGCACGGGGTGTGTGCCCCGTCATTTAGGAGGCATGCCTGGGGGCAGGAGTCGCATCCCACCCCTGCTGCTTCCCGGGGACACTCACTCCCAGCCCGCCCTGGTTTTCAGTCCGTCTCACACAGAAGACTGTGGGTTTTGTACAGATTGTTCTCATCGAGGCTTCACTTGTGGGTGTGTCCCCAAAAGTAGTGAGAGCGGGGTCCTGAAGAAAGATTTGCACGTTCACGGCATCACTATTCACAACAGCCAAGAGGTGGAGGCGACCCATGTCCCCTGACAGATGAACGGACAAAATGTGGTCCATCCACACAATGGAAGATGACTCAGCCTTAAAAAGGAAGGAAATTCTGTCACAGGCTACAACGTGCATAAACCTTGAGGACATGATGCTCAGTGAAATAAGCCAGACACAAAAAGATAAATACTGCGTGATTCCACTCCCATGAGGTCCCTAGAGGAGTCAAATCCACAGAGACAGAAAGTAGCTGGTGGGGGCCAGGGGCTGGGGAGGGCGTGGGGAGTGAACGTTTAGTGGGGACAGAGTGTCAGTTTGGGAGGATGGAAAGTTCCGGAGAGGGATGGAGGGGATGGTCATACAATAATGCGAGTGCAGTCAATGCACTGAACTGCATGCTTAAAAATAGTTAAGACAGTCAAATCTTTGTTATGTTTTACATATTTAGCCACAATTAAAAAGGAATTGAAAAGAAAAAGCCCACTGGGGACATGTTTGTACATGTAGTGATGTAAGGCTTGCCTCTGTTTCATGGTGGTCCTGTTGGGGTCTGGTGGGGCACCATAACTGTCCTGGGGGCTCTGTCAGCCACACCCTTCCCCATTTCATGGCTCCACCCCGCACCCCCCCCCAGGCCCCAGTAGAGACCCCCTGTGGGGTATGTGTGACACCATAACCACAGAGTCTGCACCCTCAGCCATGGGGGTTTCAATGCCCATCTCTGACTGTACCAGCTGTGCCCCAGGACCCTCCCCTCACTTCCTGTGGCTCAGTTTTCTTCTCTACAACAGGGATAACCACTCTCAAAGAAGCAGGTGAGTACCACTCCCCGCTCTGCACTGACTGCGTCTCCCCAGATTCCTATGCTGAAGCCCTAACCTCCCAACGTGACTGTATCTGGAGATGGGTCTTCAGGAGGTGATTAGGTTAAATGAGGTCATGAGGGTGGGCCCCCGATCTGATAGGATTAGTGTCCTTAGAAGAAGAGACACCAGTGCTCGTTCTCTCTCTCCACATGTGAGGACACAGCGAGAGGAGTCGTGCAAACCCAAACCAGGAAGACGACCTTCTCTGGGAACCAAGCAGGCTGGCACCTTGATCTGGGGCGTCCAGACAGGACTGTGAGAAATAAACGTCTGCTGTTTAAGCCGCCCCATCTGTGGGACTTTGTGCCAGCAGCTGGAGCTGGACATCCACCTGCAAAGCACTCAGCACAGCCCTGGCCCCGGTGCCCACGTGGTTATGGAGGGTGTGGGGCAGCTGCCCTGCTCACTGACCTGGTTGTAGAGGGCGCAGATGTGCAGGGCAGTGTTCCCCGAGGCGTTCTGGGCCCCCATGTCAGCCCCGTAGAAGAGCAGGTGCTCCAGGTGCTGCACGTGTCCGTACCTGCAGGCCTGAAATGAGAGTCCACGCTGTGAACCGGGAGCTGCCCGGGATGCACCGAGCACCCCCAGAACCAACGGTGTGGCCAACACAGCCCAGCCCCCATTCTGGACCAGGTCCCACACCTCAGACCCCTGGGGAATCAGGAGAAGGAGCTCGTATTGGGTTTGAAGACTGTGCTCAGCTGTTCGACTGGGGGGTCTGCAAAGGGGCCCCCGTTCCTTCCATTCAGCCCCGAGGCCCGGGAAGCCCAGAGAGACCAGGGCATGTCTTTGCCCCTGGCCTCAGCGACCAGGAAATGCAGACCAGGATGCTCCATCCCAGGTCTTGTTTATCCAAGCTCCCCACCCCGGAGGAGGCGTGAAAACAGCCGGGAGCGGTGCATGGACCCGGCTGTGTTCTGGGAAGCGATCCCGCCTGACCTCTGCAAGGCAAGGGGCAGCCCCACCCTTTTCTGAGCCCTTCTAGGAGGTGATGTGTGATTTATGAGCCAACAGGGCTCTGGGGTCAACCAGATCTGGCCTCGTTTTCCAGAACTTTCACTGAGCCTCTGTCTTCATGTGTAAATGGAAACCCTACACTTTCCAGGGTTCTCATGAGAGTCACATGGATAAGGGGCCTGAAAGGACCCCCAATGATGCTCGGGGACAGGCCAGCTGCCCCCCACCCCTTGCAGCTCACAGGGAGCAGGGAGGGCCCCGTACTGTGACCAAGGGGGCTGCCGTCCAGGTCCAGCAGAGGGTCCAGCGCATGCCGTTCGATGCTGGAGCAACCCTTGACCTTGGGAAGCAAGTCATATCCGACTAACCCCACCCCATCCACCGGCACTTCCTGGGCACCCAGCGATGGGCAGTGCCAAGGGTGTAAGACCCACTGTCCCTCTGGTGGGGTGACAACCGGATAGGGAGACATGAAAGGCAGGAAGCGGGGGTTCTGATCCAGAACCACTCACACCGAGGGTGGGGAAGCGCCCGGCGGGGAGACGGCCGGCCAGGCCAGGACAGGCAGCTGTGGGTGGTTTGGGCTGGGCTGCACGGTAGCCAGAGGAAGAAGGGCTCAGTAACCCTGCCTTTCCGATAACTGGGACAGATGGAGGGGCGTTTCACCTCTGCACTGTCCACGACAAAGAGCTACACCTCCCCAATTAATAGAGAGGAGAGCTGACAGGAAAGACACGGGGACTAGTAATTGGATGAGCTTTAAAAACAAACCCTGAGAAACACCCACTTACAACCCTTGTGCTGCCCGTAAAACCATCTCATCCGTTTACAGAGCAGATCGTTACCAAAGATACGGTTGCTTTTCCCTGCCCACCCGCGCCTTCCCTTCTTGTGGCAACAGCGCCTGCCTCTTCCTCTGGGGGCCACCCGACCCCACTCCCAGAGGTCTGGGGGCCTGCCCCACCCCCCATGCCTGCAGTGGACACAGAACAATCTATCTTCTGGCCACAGGCGTGGGCTGGGGATGCCCAAGTGACTCTCGGGGGCCTGTGAAGACGAGACTGGAACATTTGTCAGAACCACTGAGAAAATGAAGTTCTCTCTTTCCTCCAAGGTGGCCAGGAAAAAAGCCACAGAAGCCCGGAGCTGCTGGGGCCACCAATGCAGAGGAAGGGAGAAGTGGGAGCTAAAGGAAGGAGAGAGAAAACAAGACACACACACACACACACACACACACTGCCAAGCAACAGATGCCCCGTGGACCCCTCTCAGCTACAAATGTGCCTGTGTTTTTCAGGATGTAAGCCTAGGCATAATTTTAATTTTCCCCTCAAGCCAGTTTGAGTTGGGATTTTTGTTCCTCAAATTGAAGGAGCCCTGGCTAATCAACTCTCTCCAAAGAACTTCCAGGAGGCAAGACTGTGTTATGGCATAATTGAATTGTCCTGTAGTCAAAAACAAAGAGAGTTAGCGTAAAAAACATTTTTACAATCACTCCAGACTCACCCTTCCTCTTCCCCTGGTTCATCTGAAATTGTGGGGTTTTACATTACATCATCGGGATGGTGTTCATGTTCTCCCCACCAAGGGTTACAATAGGATCAATGCAAAAAGGTAAAATAGAGCCTTTTACTCTGGGCTGACTGTCAGGGAAAGAATCCCCCTCAAGGGCTTCTTTCTCCAAGCCTATTGTTTGAAAACAAGCGAAACCAGAAACATCAGACAAGTGCTGAAACAAAAAAATCTCCTGTAATCCCACAGTCTTAAATTCTACCATTCACTTTTTTTAAAGGATCTCCTTTGCATGTCTCTTCTTTTAAACCACCGGCTGTTACGTGATAGAAGCCGTACCTGCTGAGGAAGCAGCCTCGCAGATGGGGAAGGGTGAAGGGAATCTGAGCAAGGTGCTGGCCAGACGAGTCAGCAGACTGGCTGCATTCAGGGGGGCTGAGCAACAGGTAAATGAATGGAGGAAAATGGGAGCAGGTTTCCCACCGTCAAAGAAAGGGAGTTACTAATCCAGTGCGGGAGAAAACCAGAATGAACTCTGTGGTACTGGACAGGAAAAAGAGCTATCAGTATAAGCACATGGTTTTCAATATAGAGAAAAGCAAAAAAGTAAATGTGTAGGTACATGTGGACGTGCGAGGACGTGTGTCCCTAACTCCCCCTCCTGAGAGGGGCTGGGATCAGCAAAAGCCCGGTAGCAGTGAGCACACTTAATACTCGGATCTTGGGTTCTAAATACCACTCTATACGGTAAGTCCCCCTACACATGAACAAGTTCAGTTCTGAGAGGGCATCGTAAGCCCAATTTGTTCGTAAGTGCAGCAAAGTTAGCCTAGGTTGCAGATAACATCAGACACGGGAACTAAGTTACGTGACTGGACATGCGAACACACATTCTCTTCTTCGAAAGCTTGCAACTTGAAGGTTCGTACGTGAGGGACTTACTGAACTCAGAAGAAAGAACAAGGGCTTCTTACAGAGATGGCCTATTCCAGGGCTGAGGCAGGAAAAGAACGAGATGAGCCTGGAATACCTTGTGGAGCCAGAAGGTAAGGAAGTGCACAAGAAATGATGGGGGTGTGTCCACAGGACACACAGGCCACCTTGATGCGGCTCCCTGGGCCCAAAGTGGGACAGCATTAACAGATGAATATTAACCTGTTGAATAAATAGACAGCCACGAAACCACATTGCTACAAATAGTGAATAAATAAACAAGAAGAGAAAGCTCTTCCTGATAACAGAAAGACAACGAATTAGTGTGAGAAGCAAGGATGGGAGTAGAAAATCTCCATTTAGATTTAGAGAATCTCCAATGAATTACTTAATTCAGACAAGAAATACCATTGGGTGCTAAAACTAGCAGGGGAGAGGGAGATGAGAAAAGGGGTTTTCTAAAATAGTCTGAAGATCCCACAAAATACTAACTTCAAAGGGAAGAGAAAACTGGTGGAGAACCTGGCAGATTCCCCGTGATCAGGGGGTCAGAGTGAACGTTGCCAATAACAGCAAATGGTCACCACCTGCCACGTAACAGGACTGCCAGAAACACACGTCCCTTCCATGACATTCCCGCAAAAATGCACATCTTGCATCTCATCGCGAGGAAACACAGAGCAAACCCAAATTGGGAGACAGTCTCCAAAATGACTACCCCATAATCTTCAAAAGAGTCCCTTGAGAGAATCTAGGGAAGACTTATGAAGTCTCCCGGATGGAAGGGCTCCTGCAGGATCCCGGACTGGATCCTTTGACTGTAATGGGCGTTATTGGGACGATGGGAAAAACTCAGATGTGGTCTCTGAATGAAGGGAATACGGGAGTACTCTGTATTGCTTTTGCAACTCCTCTTAAAGTTTGAAATTAAATACTCATTCACAGTTAAAAAAAAGAAAAAGAAATGAGTGCTTGCTTGACATAAGGACCTCAAGGCTTATCAGAGTAAGAATTTGTCCTCCCCCAAGATAAGCCGTGCTAACCCTCTGTCCTTTTTCTGAAAAAGGTGTTGTCCTCTCTGGCCCTTGGGAGACAGATTAAAAGGATGGACAGAGGTCAGAGAGTAACTAGAATGTAAAACAAAACAGCACCTCTTACACTCACATTGCTTACCCATTTTTTTCTGAGATGCTTTATGGAAAATGCATGTATGTGTAGGGCTCCGCCCCACATCTCCTGCTTGCAAATCTCCCAGGCACGAGTATTTGGAGTAGACTCCCCACAAGATTTGGGATTTGGGATTCACCGACCTGTGCTGGGCATCCCCCCCAAACACATAATTTGGTGTAAATTAGGGAAAAGAGTGCTCCTTCCTTCAAGCACTTCACTGCCACCTGCTGGACACCTGTTGTGATAAATCTACAAGCCTACATTTACAGCAAGTGTAACAGCGCCCCCTGGGGTTGTGCAATGCAATTGGGGAAATGAGGAGTTCACTGCATTGCAAATGCTTCTGCTTGGTTCAGTGCCACAAGCAGAATTATTTAAGTCCACACCACACTTGGGCTTTTCTCCTATAATATGTACTTTATAAGACAAGCTGGAGATATGACAGCAGAATAGTTAGCATGCAGTAAGCACCCACACAGAGAGACCCAGGACCACACCATGAGGGAACCTCCCCAGGGGCCTGTCCCTTACTGTGGGGTCAGGGGAAGCGCCAAGGATTGAAGCCCAGGGCTGAGGGTGAGCAGGAGTTAGCTCAGTGAGGAAGAGGGACAGGAGAGAGCAGCAGCCAAAAACTGTAATTTCCTTAGAGTTAAAACTCCTCACTTGAAAATGATAAATAATAAATAGCAACCAATAACAAAGTTAAGGCCAAATGATAAAGCATCCTTTACAGAATCACTGCAGGAATCAGATGAGACCTGTGTGAAGGCCTGTGAGCAAACTGGTTAAGTGCCCTCTGACTGCCAAGTATCATCCCTCACAGAGGAAACCAGACATGGCCTGATGACAATGATAAGGATGACAGTGATGGGGGCGTGGTCAGATGATAAGGACCA